>NC_091066.1:145782332-146095248 GCF_000393655.2 Nicotiana sylvestris | reverse complement strand
TGTCTAAACGTTACCCTACCGCCTCGTTTCATCTCCCTCACCTCACCCTTTTCCGGAGACCTTTACCCAAAACCCAAACGCTGCCCCGAAATCCCACCGCCTGAGGCCGGCGGCGCCGGTCCCAATCAACACCAGATTAACACCCCAGACTCCCCTTCACCTCCTCGTTCCGAATCATCACTCCTATCCTTTCAAATCTATCTGGAACGTCCCGAATCTTGATTTAAAAGGGAAACCCTAGCGCCGCCCTTGTTTTCTCCGGTGGCGGCGCCACCTCTGTTCAACCCCAAATCTCACCTGTGCAACCACCAGCCTTCCCTCAGCCCCAATCCACCACCATTTCTCCTTAGATCCTCACCAAATCGGCCTGTTTTTGAATATGGAAACAAAAAGAAAAGAGGTCCGTCAAGCTTTCCAATTTCTTTGAGTGAAAGGGCTTGAAACGGGTATTAATTGTTTGTTTTCGTTGAGAACATACAGTTAATACTAGTTTTGAGTCAAATCGGAGTTGTTTGAAGGTTCATCAATTCTGGTCCGAGATTTTATTTTAGGTATTCTTCTTTTCTTTACCTTTTGATATTTAATTTTTTACTTTTGTTCTCTTCTCATCTTCTTCTATTCTTTCTTTTATTTTTTTGATTTTTGTTTTTTATCTTTTCATCTCTTCAAGTCATCCGTATTTGCATGTTAGTTTTAGAACTTGTTTAATTAGTATTTGTTTTCTGTTTTTCTTAAGTTTCTTTGGGCCCAGAATCGCACGAGTCTTTAAGACTCTGTAAACGAACTGGTAAAGGCCTATGAACTTTCAATTTTGAAATGAGGCTTCGATAAAACCAACAGCCCAAGAGGGGATTCGACCTGAATTTACAGACCCATGACATTTGAATTGGGTCAATTTGACCCATGTGATGTCTGGTCTCTTAAGGTAAAAACATGGCACACAAGGGGTGATTTAGGGATTTAAGCTAAAGGAATAAACTGTAACTAACTGAGGAAGCTTCCTAGAAGCTGGGATGGGGACTTAATTGAAAATCTGATTTGTATACTAAGGATACTTAAGCAAGAATAAAAATTCAAAAAGGGTAAAAAAGATGCAAAACTGAATTCATTTGGGCTGCCCTAATGCCTTGCCTATAAAGGCATTCTTACTTGAAGCTAAAGCCAGATTTTGAGGAGAGGGGAAAAACTCTGAAAAACAACTAAACGGCTGAAACGTTTTTACAGAAAACACTGTTTTATTGAACTTTAGTTTTGAAATCTGAAATCCTCTTCTTTCTGAATCGATTTCTTGATTATTTGAACTTAGAAATGGCTTGAGACTTAGTCATTGAGATTTGTTTAGAGGTCTGTTGGTTAGTCTGTGCATTTAAAACTGATTTCTGGGCTGCAGTACTTCATTTTCTGGGTTATGAAATTGCTTTGCTGGTTTGCTCTTTATTACTGGACCTGCTACTGATTCCCTGTTGTTTCACTTGCTGATTCTTCACTTCTTTGGTTACTCTTTTATTTTCAGGTATTTCTTTGAACCATTGAATGGCAAGTGAAGTTATAAAGTGTGTTTTGAGTATGGAAAACCTGGAGTCTTGTTGAAAATGCAACTGAGTTCGTTTTGTATTTGAAGACCAGTCTGCATATGTTCATAAGCTGTTTAGTTCTTGTTTATTGTATTTCTAGACTTCGTTATAGTGTTGGACAAATGCTTCTTTCCATTTGTTCAGTTTAAATATTTGAAGTTTTTGATCATATGTGCGGGTGGTAAAGAATTAGTGCAGTAGAAACTTCAGAAGAGTTAAGCATGCTTCAGATTTGTGTTAGCCTGTTGAAACCAGTGCTGCTATGGGAATTTGTTTGAATCTATTTAAATTCTTAAGGTTTGGAACTAGAAGGTTTCACATTGTAATCTATCTGGTGTTGTACTCTACTATTTGGAAACTATGTAGCAATTTATTTCATGAACTGTTAATTGAATGGCTTCCAAGTTTAGTAGTTAGCTTATAATTATTGTGAACAAGAAAAATTGGTATCGCTTTAAGAATAGAGGGATGCACTGATTTACTTCTGTTTTACTTATGAGAATATTTAAGTTGAAGTTGTGATTTAAAATTCAGAACGCTTAGCTTTTACTCTGTTCTTGAAACGTTAAAATGCAGAAATAAAATGTTAGTTCAATTTCGTATCTTGTATGAGATTGGTTGATTGGGATTAAAATGATTATATACAAAGGTTTGGTTCTGAAGTTTGGGCCCAATGTTGGCCCAGTTGACAAAAGGTTTGACCTCAGATTCGACTGTCCCAGGACGTCCTTTCCTCCCTAAGAATTGGGCTCATCTTAGGCCCAAGCCTGAAGGCATCTGTAAATGGATTATTTACCTCTTGCTAGTTGGGCCTGTTCGTTTCATCAAATTCAGCTTCTTCGTTTAGTTATTTTATTGTGAAGACAATTTCTTTTTTAGATGTTTGGTTGTTCAGTACAGTGCTTAGTAGTTGCTACATAGGTTCGAACAAATAATTAGAATCCCATTAAGCTTTCCTCAATTAATTAGACTCTTAAAATCGGGTTAGAGGTGCGTCGTGCCAAATAAAATCTCAAAACGCGTGGCCCTCACTTAATTATATCTTTTAAATTCTTAGAAATCGAGGCATGCCATTTTGAAAATTTCCATGGCCCTTGTAAATTTAAAACACGTAGTTGCTTTAGGCGCGTATTTTATTAATATTACCTTCCTAAACTCGGGTGTGCATTTCATGTGACCCAAATCCAAATATCAACAACGTTAAATAAAATGTGTCGTGGACCGCCGGTGCATTTCATGTGGTGTGGTTCAAAGACATATTTTAGATAACGTTGAATCTTCCTAAAAATAATTAAAAGCGGTTTAATAAGTTAAAATTGTACCATAGGTTAAAACATGTGATAAATCAGATAATTGGCCAATTATAATGGTTTAAGCGATCGTGCTAGAACCACGGAATCCGGGGGTGCCTTACACCTTCTCTCGGGTTAACAGAATTCTTATTCAGAATTTCTGGTTCGTAGACTTCAAAAGGAAAGTCGAAATTTCCTCGATTTGGGATCTAAAATAAACCGATGACTTGGGACACCAAATAAACTATCCCAAGTGGCGACTCTGAATTGAATAAATAATCCCATTTCGAATAATGTCACTTTAATTGGAAAAACTCCCTTGTACTACCCTCGGGGTGTGTAAAAATGGAGGTGTGACATAAGTATGTCCCAATATTTTATTAATTTTCTTAATTTTAAAGATTTTTTAACCAATTTATTCCTCTGTTTTATTCATAAAAAACCCAATAATAATTCCCAAAGTTCTCAATCTTGGTGATTCATTTATTGGATTCTCATATTTATACTAAAATATAGTCAAGATAATTTTTGCATATTTTTACAAATTTATTTAGTATTTTTAAAGCTAAATTGCATATAATTATAATATTAGCCTCTTTTAGATTTAATTGCGTTTATATTTATAAAAAATTAAGTCCAATATTTTTAAATTGATAATTATATAGTACAAATCATTTTAGTACCTTCAATTTATTTCCATGAATTAATTTACTATTTTTTATAAAATTAAAAGGAAAAAGTGGCTATTGCCATTATAGCCCAAATTGAGTTTCAATTATAACCCAAAACATGCCCCCAATTTCCCAACCCAATTTCAATTCCAACCCGACCCCGACCCAATCTAAATAACCCAACCCGGCTCCCCTACCTAACCCTTTCAATCCTGGCCGTTGATCATTTAGATCAACGGCCAATATCGGCTGTCACACCTCCTTTTTCCTACCCCCAGAAAGGGTATAAGGAAGTTTTTTCCAATTTAAGTGACAATCAAAACGGAATTATTATTTTAAGATCAGAGTCTCCACTTGGGATAATTTATGGTGTCCCAATTCACCGGATTAGAATCCCGAATCGAGGAAAGATTTGACTCTGTTTATGTCTATGAACACAGAAATTCAGGTAAAGAATTCTGTTAACCCGGGAGAAGGTGTTAGGCACTCCCGAGTTCCGTGGTTCTAGCACGGTCACTTTGATCATACTTGGATCATTAAAATTGTTTAATTACTCATTTTTAGAACCTATGTGCATTTACCTTTTACCATTTTTTAATTAAGAAAATTATCTTGAAATGGGTCACGCGTACGTGTACCCATTGGTTTGGCGCGTCGAAAATTATGTCACACGAACGTGTCCATAATTAATAACGCTTTATTGTTATTAAGAAAATTTGGCCGACGTTGCGCGAACGCATACTCCAGCTTTGTTTTTTTTTTGAAATCGCAATCATGTCACGCGAACGTGTCCACAACCATGATGGTATATTAACGTGCCTAAATCAAACTATGAACATTTGTCATTTTTATATTCTAAGTTATTAATATGAGGGGCATGAATAATTAAATCGTGGATGGCACACCTTGGATTAAATTAGTAGCCTATGAAAATCAATTTTATTATTAAGAAGAATTTGATCGAAGTTGCGCGAATGCATACTCCAAACTAGTTTTTAGATTCGTAATTATGTTATGCGGACGTATACACAATCACGATAATTAATTAAAATTGTGCCTAATGCAAACTATCGTGATTTCATGTTAAGACTCGATATTTCAAAGAACCAATTCTGGAACACAGAGGTCATAAACAAAATCAAGTAAGATAAATCAATTAAGATTCCAACCACCATTTGAAATGTTAGCGTACACCCCAATTATAAATAGTTCATTTACCAATTGATCCCTATGCTTAGCATTAGCAAAAGTTCAAGATGCAAAAAGAAATGCATTTCAACAACGAAGGATAACTGAATTTATTATCCATGTTTAAACGCAAATCATAGTCACACCCCAACCAAGTAAATTTACTAAGTTTTTTAAGCACAAAGGCAAATTGACTTTCAGTTAGAGGCAAGAATAACCTCACTTGCCGATCTTTACTCAAAGGCTAGTTGATTGAGTAAGAGGCACATCATAATCTACCACAACAACACCATCCAGAAAATCCTTATCTTTCTCTTTCTGCTCTTTAGGCGTTCAAACTTTTACTCTTTATGGACAACTAATTAATTTCCACTCCTAGAATCTTGTTTTTCTTTTTCTTTTAATGAACCAATATGTAGAAAACTTTGCAAGAACTGTTGAGGAACTGAGGAGATTACTTAGAGGAAATAACAACACATTAAATGTCCATTTGAGCAAGTGTATTATCTGCTCAGGATTGGGAAGCAATAACTACTCAATGGCTGATTATTACTCGACTCATTCACAGTTTTTTGCATAACCAAATGAAAATGAGCAACTAAACATTCAAAAATCCACCAAACGGGATCTTAAATAAGCAAAACACATTTGAAGAAGAAAATTGCATATACACGGTTAAAGATACTTTGGTATTAACACAACTTTTGACAAGAACAACAGAGAAATAAGAATTCCTTCAAACCAATTTCCCATCACAAATCCAATCAGATTCAAGATACACTTGAAACACTCGCAGAAATTAACAGAAGAAAGGGAGGAAGAGACCAACACCCAAAATAGGATGACCAAAATAAGAAGAAAATAGCAAGTCTGATGGCACACATTAATTTAACCCATAACGAATCAGACTAAGCGAAGGAAGAAAGAATGAACCTGCTGCGAATTGAATTACTCTAACAAAATTAATGAATACAATTTCAACGCCCAAACTCCAAGCGCTGAACACAAACGATACCACGAGCCACGAACAACAAACAATGAACTCTCATAGCCTCAAACGGAGTCCATCTTTAATAGACAAAAATTTCCAGATCGAAAACAGAAGAAGCGGACTATATATCTTTTTGTGTTTTTTTTCTTTCGATAGCAAAATCACGAAAACTGAAGGACTGTTATATATTTTATCTCAAGAAAAGAAGACTAGACTAAGAGGAGATAGAAGAAGCACGTCCAAACTAAACTTAATCTGGAGCCTCCTTCAAAAAAAAGTTCAACAAAAGAAAGCTCTGAAATAAAGAAAAACCTTTGAAAATTTTCTCTCAACTTCTCCAAAAAAAAATCCGAATCCCCCTACTACTACATGAAAATGCTCCTTTTATATCAAACCTCGGATTCTTTTTTTTCTTCCCTTTAAGCAATCGGATAAGTCCCTTTTGAAAACGAGCACATGATAAATGTGAGGCTCGGATTGAATAAGATCGATCCGACGCCTCTCACTCATCCAACACCCATATTCTAGAGCCTTCCAACCGCGTGAAATAGCTTGAAAACGGGCGAGTGAGGGAAGGAATCTTGTTGTTGCCAGAGGCCATTACACCTACATGGCACGAGGGGAGAGGGAGGGGGGAGCGCGTGAAGTGAGTGAGGGTGAACTCGGGTTTTGGTCCGAACCTCGTGTTTTGACCAAGCAGGTCCGAAGTCGATTTTTGACTTTTTGGGAAGAATGATAGAAAACTTATAATTAAGCATTGGGATTAGATTGTTTAGCGTATATTGATGTTATTAAGTCGATTATGTCTAAATACAATTGATTTGGAGCGAAATTCAAAAGGAAAAACGGTGTTTGAGGATTGAGTTGGCTGTGGAAGTTCGAAGTAAGTATTTGGTCTAACCTTAGCTTAAGGGATTAGGAGTCGTGTCTTATTTGTTACGTGGTAACTGTGGAGTACGACGTATAGGCATGGTGACGAGTATCTATATGTCGGTGTCAAGCATGCCCGTGAGTCTTGTATTGTAATTGTTATGACACGTTGTGGTTTATTGCGCTTCATATGAGGATTATTATGAGGATTAATATTATTGTTCCCTTGCCGAGATGTTATTATTATTATTGTTCCCTTGCCGGGATGTTATTGTCATATTATTGTTCCCTTGCCGGGATGTTTGTTTTGATATTATTGTTTCATTACCGAGATGTTGTTGAAATATTATTGTTCCCTTTTCGGGATGTTGTTATATTGCTCTTGTTTCCTTGCCGAGATTCTTTTGTGATTGTTGTTGATTTGTAAATGGGAGCGGGTTGCACGCCTGTAATAAGATATACTCCCTCCGTTTCAATATATGTAAACCTATTTGACTGGGCACGGAGTTTAAGGAAAGAGAGAAGACTTTTGATCTTGTGGTCTAAAATGAGGCACATATATTATGTGTGGCTATAAATCTTTGTGTAAAGGTAAATTGTTTCCAAATAAGGAAATGGGTCATTCTTTTTGGTACATACTAAAAAGGAAATAGGTTCACATAAATTGAAACGGAGGGAGTATGAAATGGGAGTGGGTTGCATGCCTACAAAAAGATATATGAAATGGGAGCGGGTTGCACGCCTGCAACAAGAATAAGAAATGGGAGCGGGTTGCACGCCTGCAACGAGATATATGAAATGGGATCGAGTTGCACGCCTGCAACGAGATACATGAAATGGGATCGGGTTGCATGCCTGCAACAAGAGGTGGAATGAAAGTGAATTCTGCATTGGTTTTCCTTATCCTTGTTAATTATTGGATTTTGGTTTCTTTATATTTCTCTTGATATTCTGTTGTTATCGGTTATTCCCCAAAGCATGTTTTCCCTCTCACATCTTTAACTGTAATTATTTGCTTTTATTTTTCCGTTGTATATGATTTAACTGCATAGGTTTATTTGGTAGTTTGGTCCTAGCCTCGTCACTACTTCACCGAGGTTAGGCTAGGCACTTACCAGCACATGGGGTCGGTTGTGCTGATACTACACTCTGCACTGTGTACAGATACTGGTACCGGAGCGTTTGGACCGCAGTGAGGTTGCTGCCTTCAGTCCAACAGGCGAACCGAGGTAGTCCTGTAGGGGTCCGCGGGCCTTGGCGTCTCCTTCTATCATTTCTTTTCCGTTTTGACTTAGTCAGAGACAGATTCGTGTACTTTTATTCGGACTTTATTTGTAGTAATATTGGACAGTCTATGAACTTATGACACCAAATTATGGGTAGAGTTGTATTTTGACTTCCGTAGTTTGTATTAAGATAAATTAGCAGATTTTGTCTTCCGCTTAATTATTTTCGCTATTTGTATGATATCTACTCATCACTGATAATGGTTTAAAACTGGAAAAGGTTAAGTAATTAGAATAATTTAGCTTGCGTAGCTTTCACCAGTAGGTGCCATCATGACTCTCGAGGGTGAAAAATTCAGGTCGTGATAAGTTGGCATCAGATCTCTAGGTTACATGGGTCTCATAATTCATAGACAAGCTTAGTAGAGTTATAGGGATCAGTATGGAGACATCTGTATTTATCCCTAGAGGCTACAGAGTTAGGAAAAATATCACATTTATTCCCTCCTATCGTGCGGTTTGGTTTCTCAATGCTAATTAAATTTCTACTCTGTTCTTTCGCTGATGGAGAGAACACACGCTTCCTCATCCACCAATCAGCAGCCCGAGCCCCCAGCAGAAGCTCCCACGAGGGGCAGAGGGCAAGGCCGAGGTAGGGGCAAAGCTCTGCCCAGAGTAGCAGCACCAGCGGCAGAGCCTCGGGTTGACTTTGATGATGAGGTTCCGGCCAAGACAGCTCTGGTGGGCCCAGCTCAGGTCCCATAGGGGTTTATTGCTACCCCAGTACTCCAGGATGCTCTGGTCCGTCTAGTAGGCCTTATGGAGAGTGTCACCCGGGCATGCTTGCTTCCTATAGTACCAACAGTTTATCGGGGTGGAGGAGGAGCCCAGACTCCTGCTACTCGCACTCCGGAGCAGATGGCTCCCCAATTTCAGACTCCAGTATCTCAGCCAGTTGGAGCAGTTCAGCCGAGTATGGTAGCCCAGACCGGTGATGGAGCAGCTATGTCTGCCGATGCATTGTAGAGATTGGACAGGTTCACCAAGCTCTTCACTACTACTTTTAGCGGTGCATCTTCTGAGGATCCCCAAGATTATATAGATAGCTGTCATGAGGTTCTCACGAACATGGGGATAGTGGAGACCAATGGGGTCGATTTTGCTACTTTTCGCTTGTCTGGATCCGCCAAGACTTGGTGGAGAGATTATTATTTGGCTAGACCAGCCGGGTCACCAACTTTGACTTGGGAGCAGTTTACTCAGCTATTTCTGGAGAAGTTTCTCCCAATAACTTAGAGAGAGGCCTATCAGAGGTAGTTTGAGCGTCTTTAGCAGGGCTCTATGACCGTTACTCAGTACGAGACCAGATTCATCGACTTGTCCCGTCATGCTCTTATTATACTTCCCACCGAGAGAGAGAGAGAGAGGGTGAGGAGGTTCATAGAGGGACTTATTCAGCCGATTCAACTTCAGATGGCCAGGGAGACAGGGAGTGAGATTTATTTTGAGGAGGCGGCCAATGTGGCCAGGAGAGTGGAGATGGTTCTGTCGCAGGAAGGTGGTCAAGGGTCCGACAAAAGGCCTCGTCATTCAGGCAGATTCAGTGGTGCCTCGTGTAGGGGCAGGTATTCGTATGGTAGAGGCCATCCTCCTATGCCTTTTCAGTCAGAACTACAGGCTTCTCACGGTGCTTCAGGTGGTCATGGTTCTCATATGCAGTATTCCGATCAACCGCCCTATAGTGTACCACCAGCTCTTATTAGTGAACCGCCGCTTCAGAGTTTTCAGGTTTGTTAGCCCCAGTAGCCGAGGGCTTGTTTTACTTATGGTGACATGAGGCATATTGCTAGATATTGCCCTTGAGCACCGAGCAGTTCTCAACAGCAGAGTTCCCGTGCCATGGTTCAGGCACCGAGTGTTCCACAGCCTGCCCAGCCAGCTAGAGGTAGGGGTAGAGGTGCTGGAGGTGGAGCTCAGGCCGCTAGAGGTAGAGGCTAGCCAGCAACTGACCGTCCTAGAGATGTAGCTCAGGGTGGTAAGGCCCAGTCCCGATGTTATGCTCTTCCAGCCAGGCCCGAGGTTGAGGCTTCCGATGTAGTTATCACAGGTACAGTTCTAGTTTGTAGCAGATATGCTTCAGTTTTATTTGATCCAGGATCTACATACTCCTATGTGTCGTCTTATTTTGCTCCGTATCTGGTCATGCCAGTGATTTTTTGAGTGCTCCTGTTTATGTGTCTACACCGCTGGGTGATTCTATTGTGGTAGATCGAGTCCATTGTTCATGTATAGTTGTGATTGGGGGTGTTGAGACTCGTGTAGATTTTCTTATGCTGGATATGGTTGATTTTGATGTCATATTGGGGATGGATTGGTTATCACATTACCACGCTATCTAGGACTATCATGCCAAGACTGTGACCTTATCCTTGCCGGGTTTACCTCATTTAGAGTGGAGAGGGACTCCTGGTCATTCTACCCGTAGTGTTATATCTTATATGAAGGCTCGACGTATGGTCGAGAAGGGGTGTTTAGACTCTTTGGCCTATGTTCGTGATTCTAGTGCTGAGGTTCCTTCTATTGATTCCGTGCATGTTGTTTGTGAGTTTCCTGAGGTATTTCCTTCAGACCTGCCGGGTATGCCACTCGATAGGGATATTGATTTCTGTATTGATTTGGCTCCGGGCACTCAGCCCATTCTATCCCGCCATATTGTATGGCCCCACCTGAGTTGAAAGAGTTGAAGGAGAAGTTACAAGACTTGCTTGGAAAAGGTTTCATTAGACCTAGTGTTTCACCTTGGGGTGCGCCGGTGTTGTTTGTTAAGAAGAAGGTTGGATCGATGATAATGTGCATAGATTACCCGCAGTTGAACAGGGTTACAATTAAGAATAAGTACCCAGTGCCGAGGATTGATGATTTGTTTGATCAGCTTCAGGGTGCTAAGATATTTTCGAAGATTGACTTGAGAACGGGCTACCATCAGTTGAGGATTAGGGAATCCGATGTCCCTAAGACAGCTTTCCACACTCGGTACGAGCATTATGAGTTTTTGGTGATGTCATTCGGGTTGACCAATGCCCCAACAACTTTTATGGATTTGATGAATCGAGTGTTCAGGACTTACTTGGATTCTTTTGTGATAGTCTTCATTGATGATATTTTGATCTATTCCCGTAGCCGGGAGGAGCACGAGCAGCATCATAGAGTGGCTCTTCAGACTTTGAGGGATAGTCAGTTGTATGCCAAGTTTTCAAAATGTGAGTTCTGGTTGAGTTCAGTTGCATTACTAGGTCATGTTGTATCCGCAGAGGGTATTCAGGTTGATCTGAAAAAGATAGAGGTAGTCAAGAACTGGCCTAGACCCGCATCAGCTACAGAGATCCGGAGTTTCTTGGGTTTGGCAGGCTACTATCGTCAGTTCGTGGAGGGGTTTTCATCTATCGCAGCCCTGATGACCAGGTTGACCCAGAAAGATGCCCAGTTCAGATGGTCGGACGAGTGTGAGGCGGGCTTTCAGAAGCTCAAGACAGCTCTGACTACGGCACCGGTGTTGGTTTTGCCCACAAGTTCAGCCTTATACAGTTTATTATGATGCATCTCGTATTAGACTTGGTGCGGTGTTGATGTAGGATGACAAGGTCATTGCCTATGCTTCGCAGAAGTTGAAGATTCATGAGAAGAACTATCCAGTTCATGATTTGGATTTGGCAACCATTGTTCACGCGTTCAAGATTTGGAGGCATTATCTGTATGGTGTGGCATGTGAGGTGTTCACGGATCATAAGAGTCTGCCGTATTTGTTCAAGCAGAAGGAGCTAAATTTGAGGCAGAGAAGGTAGTTGGAACTAGTAAAGGACTATGATATCACCATCTTATATCATCCGGGGAAGGACAATGTGGTGGCCGATGCTTTGAGTAGGAAGTCAGTCAGTATGGGCAGTCTTGCTTATATTCCGGTTGGTGAGAGACCGCTTGCTTTGGATGTTCAGGCTTTGGCCAATCAGTTTATGAGGTTGGATGTTTCTGAGCCCAGCCGTGTGTTGGCTTGCACAGTAGCTCATTCTTCTTTATTGGAGCGTATCCAAGATTGACAGTCTGATGATCCCAATTTGTGTGTCCTTAGAGACACGGTGCAGCATGGAGGTGCCAAGCAGGTTACCTTAGGAGATGATGGAGTTCCGAGATTGCAGGGTCGGGTTTGTGTGCCTTATGTGGATGGGCTTCGAGAGTTGATTTTACAGGAGGCCCATAGTTCCCAGTAATCTATTCATCTGGGCGCCGCTAAGATGTAAGATTTGCGGCAGCATTATTGGTGGAGGAGGATGAAGAAGGATATTGTTGCGTATGTGGCTCGGTGTTTGAATTGTCAGCAGGTTAAGTACGAGTATCAGAGGCCTGACGGTTTGTTTTAGGGGATTGAACTTCCCGAGTATAAGTGGGAGCGGATCACTATGGATTTTATTGTTGGACTCCCACAGACCCGGAGGAAGTTCGATGCAATGTGGGTTATTGTTGATAGGCTGACCAAGTCAGTGCATTTCATTCTTGTGGCAGTCTCCTATTCTTCCGAGAGGTTAGCTAAGATCTATATCCGAGAGATTGTTTGTCTTCATAGTGTGCCCGTGTCTATCATTTCGGACCGAGGTACGCAGTTTACCTCACATTTCTGGAGAGTAGTTCAGCGAGAGTTGGTCATATAGGTTGAGTTAAGCACAACATTTTCTCCTCAGACGGACGGGCAGTCCGAGCGTACTATTTAGATTTTGGAGGATATTCTCCGAGCTTGTGTCATTGACTTTGGAGGCTCGTGGAATCATTTTTTGCCTTTAGCAGAGTTTGCCTACAACAACAGCTACCAGTCGAGTATCCTGATGGCTCCTTATGAGGCTTTGTATGGTAGGCGGTATCGATCGCCGGTTGGATGGTTCAAGCCGGGGGAGGCTCGATTGTTGGGTACAGATCTGAATCAGGAAGCCTTGGACAAGGTTAGGATTATTCAAGATAGGCTTCGTACAGCTCAGTCCAGGCAAAAGAGTTATGCTGACCAAAAGGTTCTTGATTTGGCTTTCATGGTCGGTGAGTGTGTATTGCTTCGAGTGTCACCTATGAAGGGCGTGATAAGATTTGGGAAGAAGGCAAGCTTAGCCCTCGGTTCATTGGCCCATTTTTAGATTCTTGATCGAGTGGGAGAAGTGGCTTACAGACTTGCGTTGCCGCCGAGCTTATCAGCCGTGCATCGAGTGTTTCATGTATCGATGCTTCGGAAGTATCACGGCGATCCATCCCACGTGTTAGATTTCAGCACTGTCCAGTTGGACAAGGACTTGTCCTATGAGGAGGATACAGTAGCTATTCTAGACCGGTAGGTTCGTCAGTTGATATCAAAGAGTTTTTCTTCTGTTCGTGTTCAGTGGAAACGCCAGCCTGCTAAGGCATCTACCTGGGAGTCCGAGTCCGATATGTGGAGCCGTTTTCCTCATCTTTTCCCCGACTCAGGTACTTCCTTCTTCTGTCCGTTTGAGGACGAACGATTGTTTTAGAGGTGGAGAATGTGATGACCCAAAAGGTTATCACTTGTTTTGAAAGAAAATTATGTGTTCTGAGGCCTTAATACCTCTTTTGACATCACCTCGATTTGCGTGCACAGTATGGGCACGTAGCCAGAAAGACATTATGTGAAAATCTATGAAAAATGATGAGTTTTAACTTTAAAATGAATTTAAGTTGACTTCGGTCAACATTTTGGGTAAACGGACCCGGACCCGTGATTTGACGGTCTCAGAGGGTCTGTAGGAAAATATGAGACTTGGACGTATGCCCGGAATCAAATTCCGAGGTCCCAAGCCCGAGAAATGAATTTTTAAAGAAAATTATTTTCTGGAATTCTTTTATGAGTTTTGGAAATGAAACATGTTTAAAACTTGATGGTATCGGGCTCGTATTTTATGTACGGAGCCCGGTACAGGTCTTATATGTGATTTAATATGAGTCTGTGAAATTTGATAAGAAACGGAAGTCGTTTGAGGTGATTCGGACCCGTAGTTGTGAAAATTGATACTTTGGAAGTTTTGAGATTTTTCTTGGATTTCTAGGCTAAATTCGTTGTTTAAGAGGTGATTTTGGCGATTTGATCGCACGGTTAAGTTCATATGATGTTTTTGAGTTATTATGCAAGTTTGGTTTGGAGCCCCGAGGGCTCGAGTGAGTTTCGGATAGGTTTCAGAAGGTTTTGAACTTAGGCAAAATTGTAGGTTTTCAGTTTCTGGTGTTCTGGTGTGTTGTTCTTCGCGTTCGCGAAGGGTAAGTCAGGCTGAAGGAAACTTCCTTCTACGCGAACGCGAGACACAGGATGCGAACGCGAAGCTTTGGGGGTGTTTCCCTTCGCGAACGCGGGCCTGCTATCGCGAACGCGAAGGCTTTTGGGCCTGGGCGAACGCGTCCACACGACTGCGAACACGAAGGCTCTAGGGGCTGAACCTCCACGAACGCGAGCCTTGTGTTGCGAACACGATGGTTAACTGGGCCTGACCCATCACGAACGCGACAGGCCTATCGCGAACGCGATGAAGGCCTGCCCTGTGATTTTTAAACAGTAGTAGAACATACGCGATTTCACCAAAATTTCATAACTTCTTCTTCCAAACTCCAAATTGGGCGATTTATAGTCTCGGACTCATTTTCTTCAATTTCCATTAACACCCATTAGATTTCTAGGCCTAAATCATGTTCTTAAGGGTAGAAAATTAGGGATTTGGGTAGAGTTAGGGATTTTTGCATAATTGGGATTTAGACCTCATTTTGGGGTACGATTTTGGAACTAATTACATATTCGGGCTCGTGGGTGAAGGGTGATTGGATTTTGATCCGAACCTCGTATTTTGACCAAGCGGGTCCGGGGTCGATTTTTGACTTTTTGGGAAGAATGATAGGAAACCTATAATTAAGCATTGGGATTGGATTGTTTAGCGTTTATTGATGTTACTAAGTCGATTATGTTTAGATACAATTGATTTGGAGCCAAATTCAAAAGGAAAAGCGGTGTTTGAGACTTGAGTTGGTCGTGGAAGTTCGAGGTAAGTGTTTGGTCTAACCTTAGCTTGAGGGATTAGGAGTCGTGTCTTATTTGCTATGCGGTAACTATGGAGTACGACGTATAGGCATGGTGATGAGTATCTATACGTCGGTGTCAAGCATGCCCGTGAGTCTTGTATTGTAATTGTTATGACACGTTGTGGTTTATTGTGCTTCATATGAGGATTATCATTATTGTTCCCTTGTCGGGATGTTATTATCATTATTGTTCCCTTGCTGGGATGTTATTGGCATATTATTGCTCACTTGCCGGGATATTTATTTTGATATTATTGTTCCCTTGCCGGGATGTTGTTGAAATATTGTTGTTCCCTTGCCGGGATGTTGTTATATCGCTCTTGTCCCTTGCCGGGATTCTTTTGTGATTGTTGTTGATTTGTAAATAGGAGCGGGTTGCACGCTTGCAACAAGATATATGAAATGGGAGCGGGTTGCACTCCTGCAACGAGATATATGAAATGGGATCGGGTTGCACGCCTGCAACGAGATACATGAAATGGGATCGGGTTGCAAGCCTCTAACAAGAGGTGAAATGAAAGTGAATTCTACATTTGTTTTCCTTATCCTTGCTAATAATTGGATTTTGGTTTCTTTATATTCTTCTTGATATTCTGTTGTTTGTTGTTCCCCGAAGCATGTTTTCCCCCCTCCCATCTTTAACTGTAATTATCTGCTTTTATTTTTCCGTTGTGTATGATTTAACTGCATAGGTTTATTTGGTAGTTTGGTCCTAGCCTTGTCACTACTTTGCCGAGGTTAGGCTAGGCACTTACCAGCACATGGGGTCGGTTGTGCTGATACTACACTCCGCACTGTGTGCAGATACTGGTACCGGAGCATTTGGATCGCATTGAGGTTGCTGCCTTCAGTCCAACAAGCGACCCGAGGTAGTCCTGCAGGCGTCCGCGGGCCTTAGCGTCTCCTTCTATCATTTCTTTTCTGTTTTTACTTAGTCAGAGACAGATTCGTGTACTTTTATTCGGACTTTATTTGTAGTAATATTAGACAGTCTATGAACTTGTGACACCAAATTCTGGATAGAGTTGTATTTAGACTTCCGCAGTTTGTATTAAGATAAATTAGCATATTTTGTCTTTCGCTTAATTATTTCCGCTATTTGTATGATATCTACTCATCACTGATAATGGTTTGAAACTGGAAAAGGTTAAGTAATTTGAATAATTTGGCTTGCCTAGCTTTCACCAGTACGCGCCATCACGACTCTCGAGGGTGAAAAATCCGGGCCGTGACAATATGACACATAGGAAAAATTAATTTGTGATTGAACAACATTTATACTACAATAACCACATTTTAGTTGCTACATATCATATCTACTGCTTGCAAAGTGCTTGGTCCTTAGTCATTCATCATCATTTTTCGGAAGTTCTAGTAGTTGTTGGCTATTCGTGTTCACTAATTGCATCAATTCTTGATTTCCTTGCGGACAATAGCATCAACTTTCTGTTGAAGAATTTAGAAAAAGTAGGCAAACTCCATCATTCTCTTGTTGCAGCTAGAACTTGTTCCATTCATTGACTTATATCGGCAGTATGAGATAGCTTTTCAATCTGTATAAATTGAAGGCTGTCAGAAAACAACAAAGCTCACCTTGACATTAATGTAGATAGCTTGATGGAGAAATATATCAACCGTGGATGAAAAAAAATGCTAGACTATATATAGAACCAATGTAACAGTGAGATGAGGCAAAAAGTAACCAACAATGGCAAGTAACCTCTTTACAAATTAATAATTAAATGGAGTAGTAAAAATGAATGGACTATCTTATCTATATGAATAGAAAAACATTAATAACAGAAAGAACCATGAAAAGTTTCAAATATCTTGTCCATTGAAATTTTCGCATTAAGTAAAACTAAAAAGTTAAATAGCAGAAAAAGGTGAAATGATTCAAATATACTGTTCATAGCTAATTGTTTTCTTCTTCTTAAATAATCTCTTGATTTTATTACCTGACAACTGTGCATTCGGATCTTCTTCAACCATTATTGCGGCATTAATTATACCTATCTTGGCAGATATATTTGCAATATCGAGTAAGTCGTTATCTTCAGTGGAATCCTACATATATAAAATGCAAAAATTCGTGCAAATCAGTAATGAAGTTATAGTTACTATAGCTTTATTAATTTATGCCCCGCAAATAATTTAATCAAAAGAATCAGTAATCTAAACAAATATTAATAGTCTGTTCATAGCTTCCTATAGAATAAACAAAGTGATCATTTAAAACTTTTAAAGTTATTAAAAAACTACTCCAGTTCTGAAAATTTATTCAGAAACATATTCTTCCGGATATGTAAGTAACTTTAATGTTAAAGGACAAATTAAAAGTTATGTATTTACCTGGCATCCTCTCTCCATCTAAGCTTTGATTAGTATTGAAGTCAGGGACCTATCAAAATATTAAAATAAATGAGTTTGAAATCCTACTACAAAATATGCAATTTAACATAAACTTACCATTTAAATATGTTATGAAGTTTGTAAGCGAAGATCACTTGCATTGAAGGTATCTGAATGTGGAGTCGGGCTATATTTGTTTATCAGTTGCTCGTCATTTGTAAGCTTAACAATACTATAAAGTTCACCTTGCAATTGAATGTTCGACCTCTTGATAATAACTTAAACAGAAATTTCCTCTCAAGAATATTGTTCAACTCCACTGGATAGGAATCAATAGCGCCAGTATTCTAGAATGAAACTTCGTGTTAGAGTGTTCCAAATATCAAATATGAATATAATTAGTTGATATACCTCAAGTAATCCTTCCTTCAATTTATTGGCGGACTTTCCTATGAGAAATATGGCTTCGTGGTCCCAGAGCAACAGCAACACAGATCCAGTTTTATCCAATACTCTAACCTGAAGCTTGTACCTAAATACACATGTGATTTGAGATATAAATGTACATTTTTTTGCTTTAAGGAAATAGAGATTGTGTTATTACCTATTCACCGCTGAGTAATCTTCATTTTTACATTTTTGGTTTGGCCAAATATAAATGTTTCCCACTTTATCCACCTTCTTTTGACACTTCTTACAACTAACATACGATCACCCTTTTTCAAGTTCTAAATTTCCAATACTTGCAGCAATCCAACATGGAACTTCCTGTTGAATAAATTGATAAGACAAATGTAATGAAAACACATATAAAAGATGGTCTATCACAATATCAAAGAAAGAAGATAAGTGTAATGCAAGAACTTTTCATATTCTAAATGCTCGACCACTTTTTCAAACCATAAAATAAGAGAACCAAGGCCAAATTAAACTTGAAATGTAATGTAAAGACATAGAAAAGATGGTCTATGTGGCGAGTCTTTGACATGAGGTATGGCGGGGACCTCTCTGATATGGATTATGATTTAGAGGATATGTGCCGACATGCCATTGATGCAGCCATGGCAAATTAGTCTCCAGGTGATATTCGAGATGTTACAGGCTCAGCAGGACACTATCGCTCAGCTTCAAAATCAACATAGAACTCTGAGTGGGGCTGAGCCAGAAATCACTCGCCGTACCGAGACAGTGCCAGAGAGGTCGAATGGTAACGGATCAGGGACAAATCCTGCAGTAATGAAAATGCTCAAGGAGATCGCCAAGAGAATCGAGTTAGGAGAGAAGAAAATTGAAGCCAATGATAAAAAAATAAAGACATACAACTCTCGAGTTGATCAGATACCAGGGGCACCACCAATCTTGAAAGGGATGGATTCGAAGAAGTTCATACAAAAGTCATTTCCTCAAAGTGCGGCTTCGAAGCCTATTCCAAAGATGTTTCGTATGCCAGACATACCCAAATATAATGGGACCACCGATTCTAACGAGCATGTTACTTCATATACATGCGCCATCAAGGGTAACGATTTAGAAGATAATGAGATCGAATCTGTGCTGTTGAAAAAGTTCTGAGAGACCCTTTCAAAGGGAGCAATGATTTGGTATCACAACCTGTCACCAAATTCCATCGACTCATTTGCCATGTTAGTAGATTCTTTCATAGAGGCACACGCCGGGGCCATAAAAGCCGCAACAAGAAAATCGGACATTTTCAAGGTAACACAAAGGGATAATGAAATGCTGAGGAAGTTCTTATCCTTATTTCAAATGAAACGCATGGAGTTGCCACCGGTCACAAATAATTGGGCCATTCAAGCTTTCACCCAAGGGTTGAACGAGCGGAGTTCGATAGCATCACGTTAGTTGAAACAAAATTTAATCGAGTATCCAGCTGTAACTTGGGCAGATGTGCACAATCGATATCAATCGAAGATCATGGTCGAGGACGACCAATTAGGACCCCTTCCAGTTCAGTATATCCAAACAAGTCGGCAGTTAAGACCCAAAGGGACGTCAACAGGGATCCAAGGTCAAACAGAGAACGATATCAACCATATACCGCAGAACGAAAGAACAATGGTTCAGGACACAATTCTGCCCGGAATGATCGAAGAAGTGATAGATGACAGAATTCTCGGGGACTTATGAGCAAAGGTGGTTTTGATAAGCATGCCGATCCCATAGAGGCACCTCGGTTATCAAAATATAACTTTAGTATCGATACATCAGACATTGTATTGGCAATCGAGAAGATCAAAGATACTAGGTGGCCCAAACCCATACAGACCGATCCTTATCAAAGAAACCCAAGTTTGATGTGCAAGTATCATGGCACGTATGGTCACAGGACCGAGTATTGCAGGCAATTAAGGGAGGAGGTAGCATGTATATTCAATGAGGTCCATCATTAAGAGTTCCTCAGCGATTGGGCCAAGAATCATTTTAGAGAAAGGGATGCCAACAGGAAAAATTGAACAAGAGGAACCCCAACATGTCATTCATATGATCGTCGAAGGGGTCGACATTCCACAGGGAACCATATTCAAATGCACTAAGATATCAATTACTAGGGAAAAACGAACCCGAGATTATGTTCCCGAAGGCTCCTTATCATTCAACGACGAAGAAGCAGAGGGCCTTTCTCAACCCCACAATGACGCTTGGGTAATTTCTATCTTATTTAATAAAGCTCATGTTAAACGTGTTTTAGTGGTTCTAGGTAGCTCAGCGAATATCATCTGATCGAGGGTCATGGAGCAGCTCGGCCTACAAGATCAAATCGTGCCCGCAACTCGGGTCTTAAACGACTTCAATATGGCCAGTGAAACAACTAAAGGGGATATTATTCTACCAGTAAATGTGGCTAGAACCATTCAAGATACAAAGTTCCACGTGATCGAGGGCGACATGAGGTACAATGCCTTACTCGGAAGACCTTGGATCCACAACATGAGGGCAATCCTCTCGACTCTCCACCAAACAATGAAATTCCCGATGACGGACAATGTAAAAATAGTATATAGGGAGTAGAATGCTGCAAAGGAAATGTTTACGGTTGACGAGGTAACGTCGATATCGACGTTATCAACCTTAGAAAGGTCGAGCATCAAAGGTCCATAGGAAGCCAATTAGCAATCACAGCCACCAGCCTCGACCGAATCGAGGAAGCAGGAGATAGAAGAAGAGGAGGAGGATTTTCTAACCCCTCGAACCTTTATTGTTCCCAAAGATTCCAACGCCACCAAATCAATGATCGAAGAGCTAGAATATGTTATATTGATCGAGCACCTGCCCGAGCGAAAGGTATATCTGGGAACAAGATTAACTCCCGAACTCAGGAAAAATCTTATTCAATTTCTTATCGATAACATAGATTGTTTTGCTTGGTCCCATTTAGACATGACAGGGATCCCACCGAAGATAACGACGCATCGGCTAAGCCCGGACCCTAGGTTCAAACCGGTGAAGCAAAAGAGAAGACCCCAGTCGAAGGTAAAACACGCATTTATAAAGGTCGAGGTAACTAAACTTCTCAAAATAGGGTCCATTCGGGAGGTGAAATATCCCAAATGGTTAGCCAATGTAGCCGTAGTCCCTAAAAATGGAAAAACTTAGAATGTGTGTAGATTATAAAGATTTAAACAAGGCATGCCCCAAAGATTCTTTTCCACTGCCTAACATCGATTGCATGATCGACGCCACGATTGGCCACGAGATCTTTACCTTTCTCGATGCCTATTCTGGATACAATAAAATTCAAATGAACCCGAAAGATCAGGAAAAGATTTCATTTATCACCAAGTATGGAACATATTATTATAATGTAATGTCTTTCGGGTTAAACAATGCAGGAGCTACTTACCAACACCTAGTAAATAAAATATTCGAAGAACAAATAGGTAAGTCAATGGAAATTTATATCGATGACATGCGAATTTGTCCCTGCGCATAGAGGACCATTTGGATCATTTGCAGGAAACGTTAAAGATTTTGAGGAAATATAACATGAAGCTCAACCCCTAGAAATGTGCTTTCGGGGTCGGTTTGGGCAAATTCCTGGGCTTCATGGTGTGAAATCGGGGAATCGAGATCAACCCCAATAAAATCAAGGCCATCGAAGACATCACCGTTATGGACAGTGTAAAACCCGTGCAGAGGCTGACTGGACAAATAGCTGCTTTAGGCCGATTCATCTTAAGGTCGTCAGATCGAAGCCACATATTTTTCTCTCTACTCAAAAAGAAGAACGATTTCACCTGGACCCCGGAGTGCCAACAGGCATTAGAGGAATTAAAGCGATACCTATCTAGCCCACCTCTACTTCACACTCCAAAGACAGGTGAGAAACTTTACTTGTACTTGGCAGTATCAGAAATCGCGATAAGTGGTGTCCTAGTTCGAGAAGAGCAAGGTACGCAATTTCCCGTTTATTATGTAAGTCGAACCTTAGGAGAAGCAGAAGCCAGATATCTACACTTAGAGAAATTGGCACTTGCACTGATGCTAGAAAGTTAAAATCGTACTTTCAATGTCACCCCATATACGTGTTAACCACTTACCCACTTTGTAATATGTTGCACAAGCCCGAACTATCGGGCCGATTGGTCAAATGGGCCATCGAACTCAGTGGGTATGATATCAAGTATCATCCCCGAACGGCCATCAAGTCTCAAATTTTGGCGGACTTCATGGTCGATTTCATACCAACCCTCGTACCCGAAGTTGAAAAAGAACTCTTGTTAAAATCAGGCACATCATCGAGGGTACGGACCCTTTTATAGACGGTTCTTCGAAAGTGAAGGTGTCCGGGCTAGGCATCATTTTGAAGCTGCCCACGGGTAGTACTATTAGGCAATCTATCAAAACTTCTAGGTTGACTAACAATGAGGCCGAGTACGAGTCTATGATTGCGGGTCTCGAGCTAGCTAAAAGCTTGGGAGCCGAAGTCATTGAAGCCAAGTGTGACTTTTTACTAGTGGTGAACCAAGTAAACAAAATCTTCGAAGTTTGAGAGGATAGAATGCAAAGGTATTTGGACAAGATGCAGGTAACTTTGCACCATTTCAAGGAATGGACTTTACAGCATGTACCTCGAGAACAAAACAACGAGGCCGATGCGCTTGCAAATTTAGGGTCATCAGTCGAGGAAGGCGAGATCAGCTCGAGGACTGTCGCTCAACTCTCGAGATCCGTGATCGAGGAAGGTCATGCCGAGATAAACTCTACAAATTTAACCTGGGATTGGAGGAATAAATATATTGAATACTTGAAGAACGGAAAGCTCTCATCGGACCCTAAAGAGTCGAGGGCCCTACGAACCGAAGCTGCTCGGTTCACGTTGGTTGAAGATGGAACATTATACAGAAGGACATTTGATGGACCATTGGCAGTATGTTTAGGACCAGGAGACACCGATTATGTTTTACGAGAGGTCTTTGAAGGCACTTGTGGGAACCACTCCGGCGCCAAAATCATTGATTCACAAAATTGTTAGAGCAGAATACTACTGGGATAGCATGGAAAAAGACACTAAGGAGTTTGTTTGAAAATGTGATAAATATCAAAGATTTGCACCAATGATCCATCAGCCTGGAGAACAACTTCATTCAGTCCTATCCCCGTGGCCATTCATAAAATGGGGGGTAGATATCGTCGTCATTGGCCAACGGCCCCAGGTAAAGCTAAGTTCATTTTATTTATGACTGACTATTTCTCTAAATGGGTTGAAGCACAGGAGTTTGAGAAAGTGAGAGAGAAAGAGGTTATACACTTGGGATACCCGCCGAGATAGTGTGTGACAACGGAAAATAATTTATCGGCAGCAAAGTAACAAAATTCCTCGAGGACCAAAAAATAAAAAGGATATTATCAATGTCGTATCATCCTAGTGGGAACGGACATGACGAATCCACGAACAAGACTATCATTCAAAACTTAAAGAAAAGGTTGAACGACGCTAAGGGGAAGTGAAGAGAAACTTTACCCGAAATCCTTTGGGCATATCGAACAACATCAAAGTCCTTAGTATATGGCTTCGGGGCCTTGATTCCGGTCAAAGTCGGGGAACCTAGCACCAGATCTTTACATGCAATAGAATAATCAAATCACGAGGCTATGAATACTAGCCTCGAACTATTGGATGAAAAATAAGAAATTGCACTCGTTCGGATAGTTGCGCAAAAGCAAAGAATCGAGAGATATTATAATAGAAGAACCAACCTCCGCCACTTTGGAATCAGGGACTTAGTTCTGAGGAAAGTTATCCTCAATACTCAAGACCCGAACAAACAAATACTAGGCCCAAATTGGGAAGGACCATATCGGGTCCTCTGTGTCATCGGAAAGGGATCTTACAAACTTAGCACAATGGACAGTGAACAATTGCCAAACAATTGAAATATATCACTCCTCAAACGGTATTATTGTTAAGGTATGACTTCCCCCCATTTCCATTTGTATTTGATACTAACTTATTTCAGGTGTTCGATCGAAGACGTCGAGAAACTCTTCAACACGAGGACCTTAGGTTTTAAAGCACGCGTTACACTCTTTTTCCCTTAGATCGGTTTTTATACCAAATGGGTTTTTCTGGCAAGGTTTTTAACAAGGAAACAATTATGTGCTACCTGAGGAAAATCCAATAGTATCCAAGGCTTCTTTACAATCAACCTCGAATACTGGGGGCATCACCCTCGGATGTTATATTTTCGAGGAAAGTGCTTCATGTCAAAGGGTCTCGATAGGGAAACTTTGAAATGGGCCAAATGATTGAATAAACCATGTCCATATAGGTTAGTCAAGCCTCGATGGAAAAACATGTATGCATGTATAAATTATTCCAAGAAGCATTCTTTTTATATCAAACATCTTGTGTCTCAAAGAAAACTTTCTACTATACAAGCTCCATACTTATGATTTTGTAAGAAATGGCTCAAGGTCCAAGCACAATTATGCCTCGAACACTCGGGGACTGTCGTCGACGATCGACATATTCGAGTTATCTAAACTCGAATTCATAAGACCTCAAAGAGGCACCCCTCGATATATAGGCCAAGGCCATCATTCTCGGGGACTAACACTTCAAACAAGTTCGAAGTGTTATTGGGGAATAAGTACAAGAGGTATACCTAAAGGCTACGACCAAATTAATGCGGCTGGAGATGTCCGAATCCCGCAATAAAAATAGGCCTTTGATTTCTTTGAAAACCCTTTAAAAAAGGCTGCCCTCAGCAAATAATCAAAAGGGCTTCGATAAAATCAGCCCTCAAAAACCTTAAGAGATATCAAATTATCTTAACACAAACGTGCTAAGGCACAAAAAATAGAGGGGTTTCAATCGATATCGAGCCCTAAAAAAACCCAATGCGTAAAAAATACATGTTAAGGCATAAAGAAACTTTTACTAAGTATTTTAAGCCGAAAGAGGCCATATCGGCCCAATCTAAAGAGCCTAAGGGCCAATACACTTAGAGTTCGAGATCTTGTTCTCGCTCCATCTGAACCTAAGTGTTCGACTATTCCGAGCCCAAATAAAAACTGACTTGACTATGGCTCGGGGACTCATCATTATTCGACACAAACCCTAAAGGGCATATGCTTCAAGTTCGAACCTTATTCGAACTCAACTGTGGTGACTTCAAGGAAGCCACCCAAAACCAAAATCTCGAACGCACCGTTCAAAGCATAAGATTGTGCTAAAGTTTTACAAGGCAAAAGACGTGTTTGTAGATAAAAATTGAGAAGGCATTCAAAGGGGAAAATTTCTTTATATATATATGGGCAAAAATATGTACAAGGGACCGACGGAGGTCTTACAAAAAAGAAAAGGAAAAATAAAATTCTAACTATGCCCGGGGCTGGTTTCTCCCTTAAGGGCAACTTCTCCTTCGGGCCCCTCGTCGTTATCGGACCCGTCTTGGCTGCCTTCATCGTCATCGTCATCATCGGATGAGACCAGCAACCTAGCATCAGCTTCAAGCGCCTTAGCTTGAGCTATCTCTTTGGAGAGGTCAAAACCTCGAGCATGGATTTCCTCGAGGGTCTCCCTCCGGGATTGACACTTCACCAAGTTATTGCTCCATCGCTCTCGATCAAAAGCCTTCCTTAGCTGCGTTTGAGCAGCCTCGGCATCGGCCAGGTACACGGCTATGGACTTGTCAGCCATGATCTTTGCCTTCTCAACCTCCGCCTTGGCCTTAGCAAGCTCGGCTTCAAGCTCCTCGATTCTTTTGGCCTAGGCTTAGCTTTTCTCTTTAACGCTCCGAAGTTCGACCTCGGACAATGACAATTTGGCTAGGTAGCCTCTTTCTTCGCAGCAAGGTGGTCCATGTTCTCCTTCCACCGATCACAGTCGGCTTTGATTTGATCGACTTCCCCTCAGAGAAGCTCAATCCTTTCCATCTTTTGTTGCAACTAAGATATTGAAGTATTAGCCTCCACAGTTGGGTCGAGGCCGTACTTTTTCAAAATGATAGTTTCCTGCTCGTCTAGCTCGGCCTCTTCCTTACGAGCTTGGGCAAGTCTGTTCGAAGGTCCTTGAGCTCCTCATCCTTTTGACCGCAAAGGAGCTTCAAAGCATTCCTATCCTCTGAGGTCTTCTGGAGCTCGGCCTCGCATTGGCTGAGGTTGGCCCGAAACTTGGTAAAAGCCTACGTAAAAAGAATGATATAAGTTAGGTTAAAGGGAGAAGAAGAAAAAGAAAATTGCAACAACGGGGATTAGTACTTACTCGAGATAAAAGGCGTTGGGCCTCTTCAGAAAGGGCAGATGCATCGTTGAAATCAGCGGCATCATATCTTTTCAAGGTCTGTTATATCTTTCCTTATTTTACAAAGAAATAAGCACTGAGGTATTTGATGTGCAAATCCAAAAATATTTTCAAGATTTTTGGGTTCTGCCAATAGATTGATTTGTATGTTCAAGAGAGACGAGACATTTCTATGGAACCCAACAATTAGGAAGCTGAAGAAATTGCCGATGTTAGAAGCTAAACCAAGGGGGTTGGCCATAACAGATATGATTTTGGATATGATGAGTCACATGACGATTATAAAGTAGTAGTTATTGATTTTATTTCTGTTATTGATGGTGATTCAATGGTCAACATTTACAGTATGAAGATTGATTCCTGGAGAACAATCAATGAGCTTAAGCGTGGTTTTCCGATAGTTTTTTTCGGTAAGTTTGTTAATGGGAAGCTTTATTGGGCTTCATCTGCTGATGCTGCTAATTACGATGTCTGCAACATCATTTCTCTTGATTTAACATACGAGACATGGGGAAAATTGGAGCTTCCTAATTATGGAGAAGGCGATTCTCGTTTGATAGGGTAGTAGTGATCTTTCTCTACTTTGTACTTGGCGTGATGGAACTACTTCTGATGTGTGGATTATGAAGGTTTGGGGAGTTAATGCATATTGGACAAAGATGTTCACCTTCAAATATCCTGAAAATCTTGGGAATTATCTTTACTATCTATACGTTTCTAAACATTTTTAACAGTCAACAACAACAATAACGACTACCTAGTAAAGTCCCACGAGTAAGATCTGGGGAGGGTAGTGTGTATACATACCTTACCCCTACTCTGAAAGACCCTCGGCTCAAGAAGACGGAAAAGACGAGAAGAGAAAGGACAATACATCAGTACCATCAAACAGAAATCAAAGAAATAATAACAGCATCATAAAAACTAGAAAATAGTTGAAATGCAATGACAAAACCAGAAAATAAGGCTCGATGCTATAAAAACGGAAGGATATTGTGAATACAATATTATTAACCACTAGCAGTCTAAGACCAACCCTATATCAAACTAGCCTCACCCTCGGACTCGACTACCTCCTAACCTACAACCTTAATGCTCGACCTCCGCGTCTTCCGATCAAGGGCAATGTCCTCGAAAATCTGCAGCCACACCATGTCCTGTCTGACCACCTCTTCCCAATACTTCTTAGGCCGTCCGCCAAGAATAACCGCTCGCACCTCCTCACAGGATTTGAGAAACGTTTTAATGATGCAGAGATCTATATTGAAAGCCTTGTTGATCCCATGGCTGATAGCTTATCAGGGGCGTCATAACTGTGAAAACTGGCAATTTGTAGCTGGTAACTTGTTAGAGTTCAGCTTTATCCTTGTTGCTATGCTTTTTTTGTACTTCTTTTTTGTCAAATAGAGGACAAGATATTGAATATGTATGAATCCATACATCATATTTGCTTGTATATCTTGGTGTTCTTATAGGCATTTCTCTTTTTTTATTCCGTCATTATTTCATTAAACAAATGTTATTAGGTGGTGAACTTCTTAATGATCATTCTTTGTTTTTTATCATTAATGACAAAAAGACGATATATATATGAAGATGAATCTAAGTGGGCGTTTGGACGTAAGAACTGTAAAATTCCGAAAAAAAGTGGGAAAAAAATTCAAGTGAAATTAATATTTGAAAATTAGAGTTGTGTTTGGACATGAATATAATTTTGGGTTGTCTTTAAATTTTTGTGAGTTATCTGAATGAAAATTTTGAAAAACAGTTTTTTAAATTTTTTAAGTTTTTGAAAACTTCTAAAATTCATTTTCAAGTGAAAATTAAAAATTATGCTAATTTAGAAAAAAAGTAAAAAAAATTCGAAAAAAGTAAAAAATTTCATGGCCAAACGGGCTGTAAATGAGTATATTGATTTTAAAGTAAGAGCCTCTGTTTATGATTAATTTCGGTCATTTGTATTTGATGGAAACTAGGAGTGTACAAAGAAACCGACAAACTGCACCAAATCGATTATCTGAGTTAAATCGAGGGAAAAAAATCTGACTATGGTTTGGTTTAATTTGGTTTGGCGTTAGAAAAAAAAAACCAACCTTAATTGGTTTGGTTTGGTTTGGTTTTAATAAAAAAGTCAAACCGAAACCAAACCAACCCGACAATACATGTATACAAGTTTTAAGAATATTTTATACATAAAAATAATTATTGTAATGTAATTTATAAATATAATTTAAACTCTTTAATAGTTCTCCCTTTTAATTTATTATTTCAAGTTTAGACTTACAACTTTTGAATGATCATATATGTTTTATAGCCCATAAAAGTTAGTAACTCAAATAAAGCTCAAATCAAAATCATATTAATGCTAAAAAAAAAAATCAATTCAATACTAGAAATGACAATAGTATTGGATATTTATAGTTTCACATTGATTTAGATAGTGAAAATGCATAACTCACTTTTAATATTATTTAGTGATGTAATTAATACTTAGTATTTATTAGTCATACTTATTAACATGATAGTACTTTTAGATTATGTTTATTTTTATTATGGCTTATTAATTAGCAATATTTATCTTATGCGATTTGTTGAGTATTTTAGTATAATAATGACTTATTTCACATTATTTTATATTATTTTATTGGGTAACATCTTATTTAGTTTTATCCTACTAGGACCTAAAAAATATTAGAGCACAAATTATAAATTTTATGCTATGAATATTTTATCGGAAAATAACCCGAAAAATTCGAGAAAAAGTCGTGATTGAAAAACCCGATTTTTGTTGGTTTGGTTTGGTTTGTAAATTTAAAAATCCGAGACAATTGATTTGGTTTGGTAATTAAAAAATCCGAACCAACCCGAACTATGTACACCCCTAATGAAAATTGCTATATTTAATTGAATGTGCACTAGGGCTGCTTATCAGGCGGATTGGGCGGTTATTTACTCTTAACGATTTGGCTTATCGGTTATCGGCTTTTAAATGTATTAATTCGCTAGCCACCCAATAAAATATCGGGCGGATTGGTATCAGTTTAGTTCTTATCGGGCAGTTTATCGACCTAATTCAATCTATATCGCGTGCATTAATTGTTTGTTAACATCCTAGCATAAAAATTCAGAAATCTAAACTTTATGTCCAATCACCTCATTCTTGAACTTCCAGTGACATAGCTAAAGCATGAATACATGCTAAACAACGCGTTCATGCAGTTGGATTGAGCCATTGCCCCTATTGGATTGAGCCATTGCCCCTATTGAAATCATGCTCACTACTGCAACTAAAGCCATGCAAATTTTGATCCCTCTTGATCCCATCTTTTTGTTTTGTGACAGATATGTTTATAATCAATTTTCCTGCACAACAACAAAGGGAAAACAAAGAAAAAAAACAGACTAGTTGCTTTGCTTCTTTGGTGGAGTTGGGGGTTGGAGATTTATTTGCTAGGGGTGATTATTTATTTTCTGATTACAGAAGGGAATACATTGGTTAACTAATAAAGATTCATGAGCTAAGATTTTCAATAACGTGTCATTAATTAGGTGTCATTAATCCGTATAGCATAAGTATTGGCTGATGACCTAACTCCTGGTAATAGAGTAGATAACTTTGTTGACTTTGATGGATTATTCAGAAATATATATATAAAATTGAATAATCCGCCTCCAAATCAATAAACCGTTAATAAAAAAATTTCAATCAGTTTCTCATCTATTAAACCGTTAACCCGATAATAATAAGCCACTAAATTTCGGTTTCGGTTCGATTTTCAGTTTCGGATCAATTTTGAACACCCCTAATTGCACTAGTTTTGAATACTTGAAGTATTATTACTGCTCCACCTAATATTTGAGGGATGAATTTAAGTTATAAAACTAATTATTATTTAAAAATAATGTTTTAGAAACTGAAATTTTAAGAAAGAAATATTTTTTAAGAGATATTAACACACGAAATAAGAGTACAAGTAGTAGTAAAAGAGTTAAGTCTTATTCAAAGAGTCATTCATCGTCTCAACATTTGATTGGTTTGCCATAAATATGAGTTATTATTTTGTTTCCTGACCATTTTTAGGATCCAATGACACCGGCAAGAATGGTATCAAAAAAGAAAAATAGAAGAAATGGTTAATTTTTTTTATGTAGTTAATATCCAATGGTTATCTATATTTACTAAGAAAGTGTAAATTTTAAGATTATTTATATGCAATCCAAATAACTTAAATATTTGACACCGTGCGGACAGTAATATTAGTTTAAGGGCATCTCCAACCTTTACCCCATTTTTTTCCCAAACGTTTTTATATTTTTCTCTCTCTTCTATATTATATTATTATCTTTCATTTTAATTTTATTTTTTAATTTCCATTAAACAAATTCCATCTTTTATTTTTATTAATTTTTATTAATTTGTAATTTCCATAATTAAAACAATTCCATAAAATTTTAAATAATATAATTTGTAAGCAATTATTATAGATTAACTAATAATTCAATAAAAGTGAAATCATTGCGATATAAGATTAATTAAAAACATATTACATAACGATAAAATTCATTCGAAATACTAGATAAATATTCAACTTCAACCTCTATTATTCTCCCATAAATGATCTATTAATGCGTTACGAAATGCAAAATGAGCATCTTTGTCCTTAATTCTTCTATGTCGAGATAAAAATTCTTGAAATCGTTGATTTTCATCTACTGCCATTTCTACTGTTGGAGTTGGACCTTTCAAATCATCTCAATTTTAGCAACGTCTAATATTTTATAGAAGAAATTACATCACATATCACTTAGGCCATACAACCCATTCGAAAATAGCCCATATTTGAAGCCCTTACCTGGCTTAGCCTAGATTGTATATGTTATGAAATTTAGTTTTCACCCGGTAGCCCACAATTTAAAACAACGATTTTAATATTTTAAATTTCAATTTCTCTGTTTCTCTTCCTCACGCTTTCTCAGAGCCGACCATAACCGACCTCCATTGTTGGGTTCAAGTACTTTTCGAGCTTTCAATCTTATTTTCAGGTAATTTTCGTTTCATTTTATGCTTTTACCATAGTTTTGGTTTTGAATTTTATTTTATTTTTAGTTTTTTTTTTTGCTTTTCTGATTATGCCTATTTTCTTACAATGTTGTTGTGTTTTTCGTTTGATTTTGTGTTCCTTCTATCTCAGTTCTAGGCTTAAACTTGTTCAGTTTGCATGCTTTGTTATTTCGAATTTTAGGGTAGAATTTTTTATTTTTTGAGTTTTGTTACAAGTTGGGAAAATTAGCCTCTGCTTTGTGTTCATGGCCTTTGTTTTTGGTTCACTTTTGAGTTTTGTTACATTTTGATTTTTGTGTTTTCCTTCAGTTATCTTCACTTTTGTTAAAGATTTGTTTGTTTGGTTTATTGTAGACAATGCGTTCAAAAATTCCTGCTTCTAAAAGCAAAATGAAGGTTGCTGGAAAATGCGTTAAGTTCGATTATGCGAAATGATTGAGGGACTTGCCCTCAAGTCCTGATTCTGAAGCTAATGTAAATGTCCATGCACCAGATGATAATGATTTTGAGTCTCCTGCTCCTCCTAAAAACTCGCAACAAGAGGGCAGTCGAATGACTCGTTCGCAAACGAGGAATTCTCCCACTCCAGTTAAATCATCGAGGGACTTGCTCTCAACCCCTGCTTCTGAAGCGAATATGCATGTCCAGGCTCCCGATAATGATGATTTGAGTCTCCTGCTCCTACAAAAAACTTGCAACAAGAGAGCAGTCGAATGACTCGTTCACAAACAAGTAATACTCCTACTCCGGTTAACATCGTTAGAATAAGGAGTAAGAAATGTGGGAGACCTGAAAAATCAAAAGAAAAGCTGAAAGTTGATTTGGTTAATGAAGATGATGTAGGCCCCAATGTTAAACCGTAAAGGAGAAAGATCAAGGACGATGGTGAGAGTGGTCTTGATTGCATATCGAAAGAACAAAGGTTTGCTATTCGCTGCAAATTGAATGAGAGAAAAGCTAAGTTGAAGGTATTCCCTGTGTTACTATTAAATTATACATGCTTATACAATTTTATACAAAGTTATACAGGTGTTTATACATATTTATACAAGTACTACTACACTGATTTATACATTTTTATAAAACTTTTTAGTATAGTTTTTGTTCCTGATCTATTTCTTGGTATTTTTTCCATATGCAAGGTTGGGGACTTCTATATACAACCAGTTGATCATTTTCACAACAGGATTAGTTCCCATACTGAAACCGATATTGTGAGCATTTTGAAGCAATGTTTGACTGACACGTAGCTTCAAATGTTCCGTGCTAGTTTTTTTGGGTACTTCTTGGACCTCTCTCAATTTAAAATTCAAAATCAACTTATTCATTGTATATTATTGAGGGAAGTCATCCCAGGACATGAAAGGGAGTTGTGAGTGAAAATTAATGGTTGTTTGCTGCATTTTGGTATTGGAGAGTTTGATGTTATCACTGGTTTGAAGTGTGTAGAAGACGACACCACTTTCTATGACAAATCAGTTGTTAATAAGGTGCTAAAAGAGTACTTTCCAGGAGATGGAAAAAAGGTTATAACGAGGGGGCAACTTCTTGATCGCTTCAAGAAAAAGGACTGGAAGTCGGACGAAGATGTGTTCAAGATGGCCTTGATGGTGTTTGTCCATCATTTCATATTCTCAGATGCCAATAATCCTGGTATCAACAAAGATAATTTTAATATCATTGAAAGTGGTCAATATCAGATGTATGTTTGGGGAAAAAAGTCATTTGAAGATATTTTAAGGACAATGAGGGATAGACAATGTGACTATTTGACAATGTATAGGCTTGGAGGTTTGCCACTTGCATTACAAATATGGGTTTTTGAGTGTTGCTCTATGGTTGACAAGCATCTAGCTGTTCGCGTTGGCACAAATGTGCCACGCATTCTTAATTGGAAAGTGACTGAAACTCCAACATATACGAATTTAACTGGCGGGGTGATCATGTGTAGTATCGACAAGGTAAACATTTTGTACCATACTACTTCTTCATATATGATTTCAGTTTTTCTGTATGTATATTTATGAATATGTCACAATTTCCTTTTTCTACTATTGTAATCCAGTTTTTCTTCTTGTAGTTGAACTATAGGAATATTTCCCCTACTCATAAAGAGATGTCAACTCTGAACATCGACACGTTTTTTGAAGTTAATGCCGATGATGTTGCATTAGGGGAGGTGCCTGTGGTGCCTGCCTTTCACACTAATGTTTCTGTCACTGCATCTCCACCTTGTTCTCAGAATATGGAGCAACAGTCTAAACAACCTTATCCTCAGAATACGGAACAACAGTCTAAATGACCTTTTCCTCAGAATATGGATCGACAGCCTAACCCGAGTTATAATCCTTTGGTGCGCATTGATCTGTTGAATGCTGAAGTTGAGAAGTTGAGGAGTGCTTGTTGAAAGGTACTGGACCTTTAGCTTTTCTATAGTTTATCAGTACTTTTTGTATATACATGGTTTTTTGGTTATAAACATGGTTGTTGATTTGCTTCTTTTTTTTTGTAGTTGACTGATATAGTGACGACACTCAGCAATTATGTAGTTTCTTCCTTTGAAAAAGTGTTCAGTTTTCTGAATATGAAGGAAAACAAGCAAACGAGGGAGGATGTTACTGATTATAAGGTAATTATTTACTGATAAAACCAAATCACTCAACAGTTATGCATTCTCTGAATCATCACTCAACATGCCTTCTCTTTCTATTGTTTTTTATTAGATTCCTCAGCGCATGTCTGATGACAATACATCTGGTCTCGGCGAATTTGATGGCTATCAATATGATGTTGTTGCTGACTTTGTCAATAAAGTGAATCAAGATAACGTGCTAGCTGACGAGGGAGTTACTGATGGTGTTGATCATGGTATTTGTTCTGCATTTTATCTTTTTTTGTCTGATTTTTCTTTTCATCATTTTTAAAGTTTTTTATTATTTATTTTCTCTGTCTAAGGGGCAACAGGTGATGTCAAGGGTGGCACATTTTGGGATGACATTGGCGATGAAGATTTAGCTGCGCTACAGATGTCCCAAATTGTGCTTCACAAATAATCCATCATAGACGTAGAAGATGATTACATTTCTCCTGAACAGTCAGTTCGACAAAAAATACCAGGAAAATATGCCAAATCTCCATATTTGCCAGTTTTTGATTCGGGAGCATCAGGATCGGCGCACAAGCTTATTTTTTATATCAAGCATCCTTTCACAATCGAAATTGATGATTTTGATCCATTGTCGCCATTGGCTAAAGAGTTTTGCGCATTTGTTGATTATGGGATGGATACGAGGCGAAGGTATCTTCACTTTCTTTAATCTTTCATGTTCTGATTTTATACTTGTCAATGAATGTAGTTCTGATTACTTTTTATTTTTTGTGATTTGAAGTGGCAAAAATATATATCCCGATGAAGTAAATAAGCTTGCAGAAGCTTTTACTTTTGGCTCGTGTCATGTGACCACGAAGGATTGGTTTCACTCACTTGCATATTGTGGTCGACCTTTGATTGACACGGTATTTAATCAATTTCTGTTCTAATGCCTTTTTTTATTTGTTGCATATCTTTATTATTTGAGACCCCCATAGTGTATACATAGCTTTGTATAATCACAATATAATATTGTATAAGATTGTATAAGATTATATAACCTTGTATAAATATGTATATCTCTGCATAATAGTGTATAAATTTTTATATTTAAAAAATCTAGTAGTGATAGTTGTTCTGTTTTATTTCTTGTCTCAACACTTGGATGTCCTCTTTTATTATTTGAGGAAGAGGGGAAAATATGGGCCGAGTGTTGCCATGCGGTTTACTACAAAAGACTTTGCCTTTGGTAACAAAATCAACTCCCTGTATAAAGATTTCAAAGTAAATGAAGATCCTTTAGTGATTCCTGAAAGGCATGAGATAGAAGAGTACATTAGAAGATATTATTGTGATGCTAATGTACCGTGGCACACTGTTGACCACGTCTTATTCCCTATCTATGTGAAGCACGAAAGAGCAAAATTGGGCCATTGGGTTTTGGGGTTGTTTACGTTCATAGATAGGTGCATCCACATCTATGACTCTAACCGTGGAGCTATTAATGATAGACTTGCTTTGGATGTTGCATTACCTTATGCAATTCTGATACCTTACTTCTTGAAGAGTTCTGATTTTTATGTCGAGAAGAAGGGCATTAATTAGAACAATGGTGCATATACCGATAAATCCCATTCTGATGCTTTGCAGATTAATCTGGTTAATAATGTGCCCCACTAGATCAAATGGTAGGTTAATCTCAATTGTTTTACTATTTTACTATTAGTGTACCTATTTGAATCTGATTTGTTTCTTTTAATTACAGTGATTGTGGTGCTTTTGTTGCTGGCTTTGCTGAGTATTTCATCCTTGGTAAGAAAATTCGAAAAGATAATTTTGACATTGAGACACTTCGCACCAAGTGGAGATCTCTGTTATGGGATTATGGAAGGGAAAAATAGCAGTCCGATGCAATTAGTGGTGATGAAATCACAGGGAGACTTTTCAGGAAGAGGAGGAGGGGACGACCGAGAAAGTAGTTCTGTTTTTTCCATTTTACTGTAGTTTTTCTATGTATTAGGAGTTGTTGCATAGTTTTGTCTAAGTACTATTCTGCTACTTGTGAGATAACCTTAAAGGATATTATAGATGTTTTTATTTTTGTGTAATTTGTGGTAGTCGTTACACGTTGTGGCTGTGAATGAATTACATTTTAATGAATATTTTCATAAGAGAATGTGTCTTGGCCTAAAGAAACCTCAAAAGCTAGCTATAATTATTCAAGATCATATAAGGAGACCAAATCTCCCATTTCCCAGTTACCAGCGATGGACAATTCAACATATGGCATGACAAACTTACAAATACACACGCACTTGATGAGGAATAGCAAAAATTATCTGCACCTATGGAATAATTTCAGGAAATTTTGAAATTTTTTGGCTTTAAATAATGGACAAATCAGATGTTTCCAGTTCAAAAGCTTAACGAATAGTGAATCTGCCCCTTCACCCTTCAATACTTAATTGCTTGTGAAACTTAACTACTCAACATTTATAACTCTATTGTTTGTGAAACTTAACTACTCAACATGACAACAACTGTAATAAGAAGTGTTATGTTTCCAACTATTTATTTTGGTCGATTTTTACATGTTTTTTTATTGTGACCACCTTGTCCACACACAGAACATGAAAACGCCCTCTTAAACTCTTTTTCTGAAGCATGTCTGAGTCTTTCCTTTCTTGGTCTTCCTGCTTTCCTTCTCCCTTTAGGTGGTAGGACCACATCTTCCATCACCTCTATTGGGATTACCCATAAACTCTCATCTGGCATCGGATTCACTGGAAATTCATAAGTTCTAAGGAGTTTATCCTTCTTGTAGTAAAAAGAGCAATATTGTCCAGGTTTCAGCTGCTGGTTCTTCAAAACCGCCCAAGCATGCGGACATGGAAGTTCATCCATTTGAAATTTTTCGCAACTGCATGTTCCCTCTTCAAGGCACACTATGTTTCGCTTTACCCCTTCAAACACAGTATATAACTGCTCCGTAGCAGGGCTCACCTGCAAAAGTTTTTTTTTAAAAAAAGTTAAAGAACATTATACATTAATATACAGAGTTATACATACTTATACAAGCAGTAAAATGCAAGTCAGCAGTGCCAAGCATTATTATATTTGATTGATTTTACCGTTATTTGCTCCGATGCAATCAGATTTTCTCGAAGGAGTTTGTCATACTTTTCACCAAGCTCTGTAAATATCTCCATTGCACTTTTTCTGTTTTTGTTGTTCCACTATTGTAGCAAATTTGTCATGTACTCCAGCAATCGCATTACTGGTAACTCTCTAGCATCCTTGTTAGCTGCATTAATTGACTTTGCAATATTAGAAATCATTACCATTGACCTTTTCACTTTGGAATATGCCCTAGACCACCTTTCATAGCCAACTTCGAACAAGTAAGGCTGCACCCTCGGATCAATTTTGCACATCTCTGTCATATGGTACTCAAACTTCTCTATTGTGCAAGCTCTAGCCAAAGCAAAGAAGATATCCTTCAATTGTTTGTGATGTTTCTTGAATGTGCGCTTTACATTCTGCCATACGTGAAACATGCAAATACAATGTGGTACTTCTGGGTACACAACTTTTGTGGCATTGAAGATGCTTTCATTTCTATCTGAAACTATACACATCCCTTCCCTAACTCCAAAAGTACCCTTTATCTGGACAAAGAACCATTCCCAAGATTTGTTATTCTTTGAATCTACAATTGCATATGCAAGTGGAAGGATTTTTCCTGTTTATATAAAATAGATATTAGGATTCAGACAATTATACAAATCTTATACACAGTTATACACAATTATACAACTTTATACCAACTGCAAATTTTATAAAAACAACAGCTGTGAAATCCTATACACTTTTATACATGAAACTACAATATTATACAAACTGCAGAAACAAGGTAGATGCAGTCAACTCATCAGCTCCATCCTGTGTGCAAGCAGTCAAGATGGCACCCTTATATGCTGCTTTAAGGAAACTTCCGTCAACAACCATTATCGGTCTGCAATGTTCTCAGCCCTTGAAAGATGCATATAGCGAAACATATGTATAAAGAAAGCATCCATCTTCTAATTTGTGCAACTTTGTAACCGTTCCTGGATTTGTTTGCTCCAACATATAAAAATACTTCGGCAACTCCTTATATGAATCACTCGGACTCCCTCTTATCATTGTCATTGCTATCTCTTTAGCTCTCCATGCTTTCATGTAGCTCACTTCAATCCCGTGTTGCTTTTGTATGTCCTCTATTATATCATTTGCGGTGTAAATGTTTTTTGGATTAACAAACTTATCCTTGACTATACTAGCAATTACACCCGAAGTAGCTTGACGTTGTGTTAAGTATCTTTCACCATAGCCGCATGCGTGATTATTATTGTAACTTCTCACTTTGAATATGTTTGCCTTGAAAACGGCAGAAGATTTGAAACTCCAAGCACAATTGTCATCCACACACATAAGGTGATACCTAGGATTAAAGATCATTCAACTTCTAAATACACTTGTATACAAAAACATAACTACATATATACTAATTTTAATGCCTATATACAAATATATACTAATTTATACATATTTATACATATATATAACAGAATATACAATTAATGACGTGTCTTGTTGCACTAGATCTCTTCACCTTGAATTGGAACCTCTCGCGTACGGCCAAGTTCTTCATCACATTCATAACTGTCTCTTTATCTTTATAAACTTGATCCTCCTCAACAAATTCGTTCAACAAATTATCTATTACACCCGTGTTTTCACTAAGTTTCGTGTTTTCAATCAATCAATATCAGGCATAATCTCAATGCTATCAATTGTGGATACATCTGTAGAATTGGAACTTGTAACAAACAAATAACTTGAACTTGTATCAACCAAACAACTGGAACTTGTAGCAACCAAACGATTATCATAAATCTCTTTCACTGTCACAAACAAGGGATATTCAATGAAATTCAAGTTTTTCTTCTTTAATTCGATATACACATTTACACATGTATCATTATATATCAGAATCGGTTGCAAACCATCATTTGGGAGAAAGTTAATCTCTATTGTGTTTAACTCACTATCGATCCTAATCTGTTTCGAAATAGCTGCAACTAAATTGTTGTAGTTGAATGTCGACTCGATTATTACACAATCGCTGACGAAATTGATAAACTTGTTTTCTTCCCATTCACCACTATGAAGAACGTAAACTGGAAAAAGCTCCATCGAACAAAAAATTGAAATCAAAATTGCAGCAAAAAATGAGAATTGCGCTGATTTGTAGCAAAAAAATTGAAGAAATTCGAGATGAAAACGAAATTCTAGGGTGTTTGGAGCTGCATTGATCGCAAGATCTCGTTTTTGTAGTATTTGGGGAAGAAGATTGGAAAGAATCAGAGAAAATCCAGCTGAAACAAAGAAAATCCTGTTTATTACTCCCCAAAAACGAAAATAACGCCCTTTTTCGGATATGGGCCTCTAATTTTTGGGCTATTCAATTATACATTGAAATATGGGCTATAAAGTTGAAAAGAAGACAGCTCAGTTGTTTTAATATGAAATTTTTCCTTTTTTATATTTGCACCTTTCAATTTTAACAACATATAATATTTTATATTTGCACCATTCATTTTTTGAGATAATTATATATTTGTACAATTAACTTATAATAAAATTAACTTATAATTTTACATAAAAATAAATGCACGAAAATTAATTTATCAAAATTATATACCAAAGTTAAGATATAATATTAATATTATAAAGATATTACATAAATATAATTAGGTATATATAAAGAGATAAATTAAAATATTAAATAATAAAATAATAATAATAAATTGATGAATAGTAATTGGGAGATGAATAGTGTACCCCATATTTGAGTGAACACTATTCATCCCTATTTTGGGAACAAAAATAGGGAAGGATTGAAGCTAAATTTCCCCGTTACAAGGATGGGGGCAAGGTTGGAGATGGTGTAGGGGCACTATTTTGGGCTTTTCTCGAAATAAAAGTATTGTCCAACTATATAAGCCATTTTAATTTTTACACTAAATTCTCTCAATCAAACTTACCTCTCTTCAACTACAATGGGTGCTTCTGTAATCCCTGTTCTTCCTGTAGAACTCATCACGGAGATCCTCTTAAAGCTGCGTCCAAAACCCTTGTTTAAATTCAAGTGCGTTTCAAAGTCATGGCTTCAACTAATCTCTAGCCCTTATTTTGTGAAAACCCATATGAAATTAGCAGCTAATGACAAAGCATTCAGCAGCCATAGGGTTATATTTGAACACTTCAAAAGCAAATTCAAGGTATGTTGTCTCCCTTCCTTGTTTCAAAAAGGAACTAGGGCTCAGGTATTTGACATTGATTCTCCCGTGAAAAAAACCCCTCGTTGGATTGTGGGTTCTGCCAATGGACTGATTTGTTTTTTGATTGACTTTAAGGAGGCATTTATATGGAATCCAACAATTAGGAAGTCCAAGAAATTGCGTAAGTTAGATGTTCAAATGAGGACTCCTCTTATTACAGACATGGTTTTGGATATGATGAGTTACATGACGATTATAAAGTAGTAATTATTTGCGGTACTTCTGATGATGGTGGTTCATTTGGTACTGTGGTCAACATTTACAGTTTGAGGACTGATTCTTGGAGAAGAGTCAATAACTTTCCGGGTTACTTTCCGAGAGATTATTTAGGCAAATATGTCAATGGGAAGATTTATTGGGCTTCAACTGCTGATGTTGATGAGCTCAATGTTTGCAACCTCATAACTCTTGATTTAACAGATGAGACATGGGGCAAGTTGGAGCTTCCTAATTATGGAGAAGCCAATTCTCGTTTGATGCTGGGAGGGATGGGAAGTGATCTTGCGTTGCTTTGTATTTGTCGTGAAGGAACTACTTCTGATGTGTGGATGATGAAGGATTGTGGAGTTAATGCATCTTGGACAAAGATGTTCACCATCAAATATCCTCAATATATTGGGGAATATATGTTCACTTCATCCATTTTTTCTTTCTCTACATATTTTTGCCAGCCAAATAATGGGGAAATCTCACTATTGCTTCCCCCAACAATCATGATATACAACCCAAAGGATGGTTCCACCAGAAAAGTGGAAGTCACTGGACTTAGGGGATGTCAACATGCAGAAATCTGTGTAGAAACCCTTGTTGATCCTGTTGAGTTGTCCCACATCGGAGGGATTTGAGGTCCTTGGTCTTCTTCTATGGTCTTGGGCAATCCTCATTCATAAGCTAGCCTTTGGAGTTGAGTTAGGCCCAAAGTCCATTTATCAGATCCCCTGTTGATGGATAGCTGACCAGGGACGTCGTAATCATGAAATCTCACAATCATGTAGCTGATAACTTATAAGAGTTCTGCTTTATCCTAGCTGCTATGCTCTTTGCACTTTTTTTCAAATCAAGTATAGAACAAGACTTCGAATTGGTGTGAATCCATATATTATATTGTATAGCTTGCAGTTCTTGTAAACATTTATCCTTTTTATTCTGTGGCTATTTCATGAAACAAAAATGTTATTAGGTGACGGTATATTGTTCCAATGTAAGATAGAGGATATAGATAAAAATTGTTGTCTTGAACAACATTTTAAAGGCATGTTTTGCTCTAGGCAGAGTGGACACAAGATGATTGAGGCCTTTGCGTGAATCATTGGATTATTAGTGCTAGGTTCTGAAATAATATCTGGTTTTGGTATTTTCTCTACATCTTTTTTGTTGGTTAATTCCACCTTGTGGTGATTTAGGTTCGGATTTGATACCTACCCTGTATATTAATATAAAAATTTAAAAATATGAAGGACGGAGATGTGATGCCTTACCTCCTCATATCCTATGTTAGAATTGAAAAAACTCAATTCTTTACTATAGGGAAATGCACAAAAGGGGAATTGGGGATACTAAATGACTCTTTCTCGCAATTCATATGTACAGGACTCATCCTATTCACAAGGTTTGATCAAATTAAGTAAATAAACAAAAATACAGAAGGTAAAGAGGACTGCCTCCTTTTAAACAATGAAGCTTGCAAAAAAGTTCTATTAGAGGGCTGATTCCAACTGTGGTGTATGTTATGTAGATTAGAGTCACTGATTTTTTGGTTCTAAAAGCTGCCATATCAGATTTGTCTCCTGTGAGATGACCCCTGACGTGTCGTTGGCTGCTGAGGTGTGGTATTCCTCCCTCTCCTCTAGGTTATGGTTGTATTTCGATAAGGAGGCTGCAAGTCCATTAGCTTCTTTAAATAGTGAAAATGAAACTCCCTGAAATTACTTATTAACTTTTCTGTTTTCTTCTGGATATATGTTGAACGATAGAATGAATACCACCGTGAAGCTTGTCATGTGAAGCATAATCAGAGCCCAATGTGTCTTCTAATTGCTTATTCATCTACATTATCAAAAAAAAAAATTCCTTCTTTACCTATAGTATCAAGAAATCACAAGGACAAGATTCTTTGTCAAATCATTTCTAATTCCTGTCACCTTCGTGTGCGTTTAGTCTTGAGAGGATCATGTATGTGTTAAACCAGAATAAAATTTGAAAAATGATAACCTAAAGAATGCCAGGGGAGGGGAAAAAGTGAAACACTAGAATTATGGCCTTTGTCTAGATAAATTACATCAACCTCTCTCCCCATAATCTACCCACCCTTGTTGGAGATTAGACAGTTCCATTTATAGCAAATTGGCTATTTGATAAGACTATTGGTTTGCCGCTAAGATTGCAATTTAAGGCCTGAACTCATGCTTTATATGCAAAATAAATTTCCTTAGGGTTCTTAATTCTTCTGATCAAGCCCCCCAAATGTGATGTTATGTTGTTTTGAGAATTGGTGCTTGTGGTGAGATCGAGAACCTTGGCATGTAATGTTAACAGAATTGTTAACTACACTTAAATTCAGGAATGTAATTCGAGAATTCAACAGCTGCACAGGAGATCTACAGGCCCAGAAATGGAGGAGAAGAAGATTGGAAGAAGAAGAATTAAAATAGGAAGTTGTAATACTTTCTTATTGATGTAATGAACTCAGTACAATTATTTATACTACTCGATTGGGATTGAAAATTACAGCTCAGTCTGTTGAATTCAACTACCTATTCTAACTAACTCTTAACTGTTTTGTAACTAACTCTAACGACTTCTGCTGACGTGGCTTCCATAGCTTCTTCAGCTTACAATTTGCGTATCAATACTCCCATCTGCAAAAGATCCTTGACCTCAAGGATCAAAATGAGGAAACCTGGTCTTAAGAACATTGAAGTATTCCCATGTGGCATGATCTGCTGACAGTCCAGACCATTTGACTAGTACTTGGCCAACAGCTTTATTTCCCTTCTTCACCATATGCCTTTGTAGAATAGCTTCAGGATTAGGACAATGGGGGTTAGCAATGTCAATAGTAGGAGGGTATGCAATCTGATCAGGGACTGCATGGCACTTCTTTAAGAGAGATACATGGACTGTAGGATGAATCTTTACTGATGGTGGAAATAGCAATGTATAGGCAACAGGTCCAACTCGCTTGAGTATCTGAAATGGACCATAATATTTGGCAGCCAATTTGTGGAATGGTTGAGAAGACAAGGTAGACTGCTTATAGTCTGTATCTTAAGGTATACCCAGTCTCCTACTGAAAAGCTCCTGTCAGTCCTGTGAGAGTCAGCCTGTTGTTTCATCCTCAATTGAGCCCTATGCAAGTGATGTTTAAGTAGTTGCAACTTCAACTCCCTTTGTAACAAAGTGTTGTCGACCTCTGCTGAAGCAGGCTCACCAGGTAGATATGGCAAATGTAATGGGGGAGGTCGACCATATAGAGCCTCACAAGGGGCAGCAAGCTCTTTATGTGCATTATGCTCTTTTCACATTTCGTGGAGCTTTGTGGTTCCTTTATCAATTGGATGAATTTCCAAAGTCTGATTCCACCATTTTCCTCCCAAACCCATTTCTATAAATCCCATGTTGCATTGCAAAAGCTTCAGCAAAATTATGGTTGTGTTGCCAAGTGTGATAACATATGGATGTATTGTCGCCACGGTTATCATGTAATACACCCCCCCCCCCCAAACCCATTTTTTTCCCTGCATCTTGCTCTTAATTATCTCTTCGTGACAATCTCTCTGTGAATTTGTGGACGAATGTTATGTCACTCTGACAAAAACAGAGATGAAAGCACGAAAGGTTGGAACAAGAAAGCAAGATTTAGGAATGAAAGCTGCAATAATCATGATAGAGAGTGAGACTGTCATGTTAGAGAGAATCCAGGAGAGAAATAGACTTGGAATTGTTCCTGTTTGAAAAGGTTCTATTATTATAAATTAGATAATCAGTAATAATATCATATTTATTATTGTGAACAAGCAGATCAGTTTTCTCGTTATTTATACTTCTTTCTGAATAGACCTGCAAATATTTGTAGTTCTATTATCCTCAGAATATTAGTCAGTAAATACATACTGAATATTAGTATGGCTTGACACTATATCAGGGTTATGTTTGTATACACAACTTAGAGCTTGCGAGGTACACAACATCCATACATGGCGTGAATCTGTTGGTGTAGGTGTTCACTTTTGAAATCCTATTTGAAATTGATATGCTAAATGGTTGGAAGAGATATTTTTCTATTGGAGGAAATATATCATTGTTGAAGTCAACCTCTTTTATATATACATACATATACACACACATACATATATATAGGTGGTGAAGTGCGAGTCATGCTTGCACGCACCTTGACTATTCCGCTGTACCTGCTACCTCTTACTAACACAAGTACCGGTTTACTCTGCCCACCAAGGCTTAGAAAAATGGAAAGAAATTCACTAGTTTTTTTTTCCTCTATTAAGATATGAATCCTGATCTCCCATGACTTTCGCCAACACTCCTTAAATTTCCTCACTCCTTTGTTTGCTTATTGAAGAGCAGTGTTTTAGCAGGGTTACTATATTGATTACGTTGTTGGTAATGGGTTATAGGATGTGGTGTGATGGGTCTATCTTGAAGGATGCATTCTCATTTCTCACAAGCGGGTGGCTTGGTAACATTATAAAGATGCTATGATGACAGATTATTTTATATGAGATGATTAGGGGTCAGATGGAACATAAGCTTCTGAGGGCTATCCAACTGAAAACGTTGTATTCATGTTGCTTCTCTAAGGAGTATGGAAAGAGCATGGACAGCTTCCTACTACATTAGTACATTGTAGTTTCAAGTTACGTCTCAAAATAAATAATAAAAAGAGTTTTCATTCTCCTTTTCTGATCTGGAAGAGTTTTCTTTCCTTTATACCTTTGGTGTAAAAAGAGAATCCAGAGCCTTTGCCAGATTCTTGGAAGGATCCAAAGTTGGAAACAGCCAAAAAATCTGATGTTGGATTAGATCGAGAAGAAGGAACTAAATCTTGAACATCTTTTTCATATCATCTTTTATTATTTTCAATTAATTATTTATGGTACATCGACCTCTTCACCACTTTGCTTGGGGATCTCCACCATGGCTATATGATGGAGTATTACAAAGAGAATCCATCAACCGTTTCCGGTTTCCCTTTCTCTATAAGTTTCTATTTTTGTTTCTTTTCCTTTTTTATTACTCACCTTCTCACCCATGACTATCTAATATCACAAGAAATCCTTTCCCCTTCTACTTCATATTTTCTTCACTTTCTCTGTAAGTTTCTATTTTCTGTTAACTTTCTTCAGTTTCTTTGTGTTGATTGAATTTTTGGGGTTTAAATTTTGGTCGTCCTGGTCTTGCTTTTCTGAAGCTCAGAATATTTTCGGTATTTCCTTGCAAATGGAGTTTTGATTTTAGTATCATAGTTCAACTAGAATTACCTAGTGTAGATAATACATTTTTGTTTAGCCTCCCTGCGCCCACGTCCCGCGTTCTCCATTCACTGTATGAGTGTTCAAACTCCTAAAATTATGTCATTTAAATTGGTATCTTAAACCTGTGTTTTAACTATATTGTACTTTGTTTTGTGATGTTTGAATATTTCTTCTCTCAGATTTCTTTTTGTGGTTGTTAAGTGTGACATTTTGGTTAAAAGAAACACTATAGTGAGATGACATGCATTTTTGTTACGAGCAAGGGTACAGCAAGTCTTGATTTTAGGATAGTTTATGCGGTTTGATAATGCAGTTTGATAAATAGTTTACAATGTACAAAGTCGACAATATCGAACTAGGCTACTATTTTGTATATTTAGATGTCTCTGAGTCACTGTTTAAAGATTAAAATAGTTCTTGATTCATTTTCAGGCCAACCTCCTTTGTTGCACTACAATGAGTGATTTCGTAATCCCTGTTCTTCCCCGTGAAATCATCGTCGAAATCCTCTTAAAGGTGCCCTCGAAGTTCCTGTTGAAATTCAGGTGCGTTTCAAAATCATGGCTTCAACTAATCTCTAGCCCTGAATTTGTAAACGCTCATCTGAAATTAACAGTGAATGACAAAGAATGCAGCCCCCATAGGGGTATATTTCAAGACTCGGAAGGAAATTTCAAGTTACGTTCTCTCCCTTCCTTGTTTTACAAAGAACAAATCACTGAGCTATTAGACATGGCTTCTCCCTTGGAAAACCCGACTATTTATACTTGGACTGTGGGTTCTGTCAATGGACTGATTTGTTTATACAGTAAGATAGAGGAGCCAGTTTTATGGAATCCCACAATTAGGAAGTCCAAGAAATTGCCTGCATTTGGAGCTAATTCGAGGAAGGGTTGCTCTTACTATTGCAAATATGGCTTTGGATATGATGAGTTACACGACGATTATAAAGTGGTAGTTATTCAGTGTATTTCTGATGATGCTGGTACATATGATACTGTGGTCAACGTTTATAGTTTGAGGATGGATTCTTGGAGAACAATCGATAAGTTTCAGGGAAACTTTCTGGTAAATTCTTCAGGTAAATTTGCCAATAGGAAGCTTTATTGGGCTTTATCTGCTAATGTTGATACGTTCAATATGTGCAACATCATTTCTCTTGATTTAGCAGACGAGACATGGAGAAGGTTGGATCTTCCCAGTTACGAAGATAGCAGTTATCCTTTGACACTGGGAGTGGTGGGAAGTGATCTTTCTGTGCTTTGTCCTTGTCGTCAAGTAACTAATTCTGATGTGTGGATTCTCAAGGATTGTGGAGTTAAAGTGTCTTGGACAAAGATTTTCACCATCGAACATCATCGAGATCTTGGGGAGTTCATATTCTTTTCATCCATCTTTTCTATACCTTTTTGCCAGTCAAATAAGGGTGAAAGTTTACTTTTGCTTCCCCCAGTTATTATGATATATGATGGTTCAACCAGACAACTAGAGGCCATTGAAAATAAGGAATACTTTGCTGCAGAAATCTATGTAGAAAGCCTTATTGATCCCTTATTGATAGCTGGTCGAGGACGTTGTAACCTTGAAATCTCACAATCATTTGGCTGCTAACTTGTAAGAGTTCTGCTTTATTTTTAACTGCTATGCTCATTTTGCACTTCCTTTTTTGTCAAATATAGGACAAGACGTTGAATATTTATGAATCCATACATCATAGGGGTATTATCACTTTTAGCCCACGCCAAAAACTATTTATATTCGGTAGCCGAAAAAATGTATAAAATTTGTATATTTTTTGTACATAACATACAAAATGTATATATAATACAAAAAATTATACATTTTTTCGGCTATTATTTTGAGAGTGATTATACAGTGTCATTATTATTACATCCATCATATTTGCTTGTATATCTTGGAGTTCTTGTAAGCATTTCGCCGTTTTATTCTCACTAATTCATGAAAAAAGTTATTAGTTGGTGGTATTATTGTTTTTCTCAGTAAAATAGAGGATATAGATAAAATTTGTTGTAGGGAAAGAAAACTGCAATAATCGTGAGAGGGAGTGAAACTACCATATCAGAGGGGAGTCTAGCCAGGAGAGAAGCACATTTGGATTGGATCCTTGTTTGAAAGGGTTCATCACTATAAATTAGATAAACAATAGCAATAAATTCGTATTATAATTTTGAACTAGATACAGATCGATGTCTCTAGTTATTTTATAGTGAAAATGGTAAAATTTGTCTCATTACTATGTGAAAATGATCAATTTCGCCTGCCGTTATATTTTCGTACAAAACACCACCAATGTTAGCCAAGTAGCTCGGACATTCCCCTCATTTGTTAGGGGTATCAAATGTGGTAGTGTAATCTTACATAACATCGATATTTTAATGAGGTAGACACCACGTGGCATGTCATCCATCTCTTCAAGTAGCTTATATATTTCCCTCATCCATTAGGGCTATCTAATGTGGAAGTCCAATCCTATATGGCATCAACACTTTTAATGAGTTGGATACACCACTCCATCTGTTAGGGCTATCCAATGTGGATGATCAACCCTACGTGGCATCGGCGTTTTAATGGGAGAAATTCAAAAATAACCCAGTTTCAAAAGTAATTGAAATTTAGCCACTTTTCATGTAAAGATAAATTTGAGCGAAAACACAGTTCAAAACCTGAAAAATACGCCAGTGTATTATGCTGGAGTTCCAGGATAAGTATACTGGAGTTCCAGGATAAGTATGCTGGAACTCCAGCATAATATGATGGAGTTCCAGCATAAGTACACTAGAACTCCAGCATAATATACTGGAGTTCCAGCAAGTATACCGGTCCAGCATAATATACTGGAGTTTGGAGTACCGGTGCTCCAGTCTCCAGTATATTATATTGGAGCCAGCAAAGTATATCGGTCCAGCATAATATGCTGGAGTTCATACACATGTGCACTGAACTCCAGTATATTATGCTGGACCGGTCTCTGTTGCAGCAAAATAATGGCTATTTTTCATTGACTTGGTAAACGCAGGCTATTTTTGAATGACCAGTCCGAAAATTGGCTATACCGTGCTATTTTTACCATTTTAATGAGGTGTGTTGGGAATAAACCCTTAAAATAATATTCACAGTATCAGTGATAAGTGCGGACCACTAAGTTATGGTTAAATCAGCAAGAATAAAAATGCAGCAAAAATAACACCAAGATTTTACGTGGAAACCTCTCTGAATAAAGGGAAAACCACGGCCAAGAAGAGCGACTGATATCACTATAGCAAGGAATTTTACACTGTTGTAACGAGTATAAATACTCCTAAGACCATTACACCCTCAAAAGGAAAAAGTACTCTTTTGCTTTTTCCACCTCACTATAATATCTCTCACACTCTATTTTTCTTCACAAACTATTTTCTTATAGTCTATGGGATACCTTGCTCTCTCCCTCACTCAGATGTATTGTCTGAGGTTTTTGGTGTGTAGAAATGAGAGCCGAAGCTCTCCTTTTATAGGCAAAACCTCACCTAACACTTGACATTTTTCTTCTACAGCCTACCCTTTTTGACAATGCAGAAGAAAAAGTTACTGCCAACTTTGAAAAACTAACAAAGGAAGAAAAGTCTTCCTTAATTTATGGGATGGACCCCACAAATATTCCTCTCCAGTCCCATTCACCTGAAGGAGGTAACACCGGAGATTCTAGATTGAGCGCATACTGACAAGTTCTTTGCAAAGTTCGAACTTGTCTCTTGGTACTACCTTGGTCAACAAATCTGTAGGATTTTCACTCGTGTGAATATTTTTGACTTGAAGTGATTCGTTCTCCACTTGCTCATGAATCCAATGATATCTGACATCGATGTGTTTAGTTCTCACATGGTACATGGAGTTTTTGCTCAGGTCTATTGCTCTCTGATTATCGCAATAGACAACATACTCCATTTGTCGCAATCCAAGTTCTTGAAGAAATCTCTTGAGTCATATCATCTCTTTGCCAGCTTCAGTAGCCGCAATATACTCTGCTTCAGTTGTAGATAGTGCGACACACTTTCGCAACTTCGACTGCCATGATATAGCTCCCCCTGGAAAAGTAAACAAATATCCAGTAGTGGATTTTCTGTTATCAAGGTCACCTGCCCTATCAGAATCTGTAGCCCTTCAGAATTGGATTTGATCCTCCAAAACATAAGTATTCATGTGAGCTTCCTCTTAGATACCTGAGTATCCACTTTACAACTTCCCAATGCTCTTTTCCTAGATTTTCGAGAAATCTGCTAACAACACCGACTGCATGAGCAATATCTGGTCGAGTGCATAACATTACATACATCAAACTTCTAACAGCAGAGGAGTAAGGAATCTTGTCCATTCTCTCTTTTTCCTCCATTGTTGTAGAACACATCTTCTTACTCAACTTCAGATGACTAGGAAGGGGTGTGCGAACCAACTTAGCACTTTTCATATTGAAGCGCTCCAATACACGTTCTATGTACTTCTCCTATGACAAGTAAAGCTTTCTTTCGTTACTCGAACGAGTAATTCTCATGCCCAAAATCTACTTAGCATGACCCAAGTCTTTCATTGCAAAAGACTTATTCAATTGTTTCTTCAACTCGTCAATCTTGGAAGCATTCCTGCCCACAATCAACATATCATCTATATATAGCAAGAGGATGATAAAATCATCATCAGAAAATCTTTGTACAAACACACAGTGATCTGAAGAAGTCCTTTTGTAGCCTTGCTCCCCTATAACAGACTCAAACTTCTTGTACCACTGTCTGGGAGCTTTCTTCAATCCATATAGACTCTTCTTAAGTTTGCATACAAGATTTTCTTTACCTTTTGCATTGAAGCCCTCAGGTTGTTCCATATACATCTCCTCTTCTAAGTAACCGTGAAGAAAAGCAGTCTTCATATCCATCTGCTCAATCTCCAAATCAAGACTGGCAGTTAAACCATGAATTGTCCGAATGGAGGACATTTTCACGGCAGGAGAAAATATTTCATCAAAGTCAATACCCTTCCTTTGACCAAATCCCTTGACAACCAATCTAGCTTTGTATCTGGGCTTCAAAGTATGTTCTTCAGCTTCAACTTTGAACACCCGCTTGTTCTTCAAAGCTTTCATGCCCTTAGGCAATTTCACCAACTCATAAGTATGGTTCTCATGCAGAGATTTCATCTCATCTTGCATGGCTTCAATCCATTGATCCATATGCTCATCTTCTATGGCCTCCGCATAATATTCAGTTTCTCCCCTATCAATGAGTAATACATACTCATTAGGTGAATAATGGGAGGAAGGAGTACGAGGTCTAGAAGACCTCCTGAGTGGAATATCTAGCTCGTCCACAACTTCATGAGTAGGAGCATTTACCTCATCAGCATTAGCATTGTTATCACCATCACCATCAATATGCTGATCTGGAATATGGTTCTAGGCATCACCATCATCATTGATCCCACCAACGTCATCCGTATTTGATCAAGATTAACTAAACCTTCAGAACTTGGAGATTTTAGCTTCTCCGCTTTGTTAATATCTTTAATGGTTTGATCCTCCACGAAGATAACATCACAACTTCTCATGACCTTCTTCTCAATTGGATCATATAGCCTGTAACCAAACTCATCAAGGCCATAACTAATGAAGATGCACTGTCTTGTCTGGCAGTTAATTTTGACCTCTCATCTTTAGGTACATGTACAAAAGCTTTGCAACCAAACACTTTCAAGTGGTCATAGAAATCATCCTTTCCATACCAAACTCTGTTTGGAACATCACTTTGCAATGAAACCGCAGGGGATAGATTAATAACATGTGCGACGGTCAACAAAGCCTCACCCCAAAAGGAATTCGACAACTTTGCTTCAGAAAGCAAACATCTGACTCTTTCCATCAAGGTCCTATTCATCCTTTTTGCTAGACCATTAAGCTGAGGAGTCTTGGGAGGAGTCTTCTGGTGTCTGATACCCTGTTGCTTGCAGTATTTGTCAAATGGTCCACAATATTCATTACCGTTATCAGTACGAATACACTTCAGCTTCTTTCCAGTTTCTCTTTCAACTGAAACCTGAAACTGCTTAAAGACACCCCAACACTTGGCCTTTAGTCTTCAAGATGTAGACCCAAAGTTTCCTTGAGCAGTCATCAATAAAGGTAGCAAAATAAAGTGCACCACCCAAAGTCCTTGTCTTCATTGGACCACATAAATCTGAATGCACCAACTCAAGCAACGGTGTTTTTCTTGAAGGAGGATGAGACTGGAAGGAAACTCTTTTTTGTTTTCCAGCCAAGCAGTGCTCACATTTTTCTAATTTTGCACTTTCAAAATTTGACAACAATTTCTTCTTGGCCAAAATATTTAGTCCTTTCTCGCTAATGTGGTTTATCCTCTTATGCCATAACATTGAAGAGTTATGGCTCTCAACGACATTCACCATATCAACACAGGTAGAGGTCGTAGTCTAGTATAGACCACGTCGCTTTCCCCATGAGCCACAATCATGGAACCCTTGGTGAGCTTCCATTTTCCAGCACCATTAGTACTGACATATCCCTCATCATCCAAAACACCAACAGAGATCAAGTGCAAACAAACATCAGGTTCATGCTTTACATTGTTTAAATAGTTTCCAAATAAATCGTTCCAACACCAGCAACCCTATGATACAGTCTCATTGCCTATACTCAAATTTCCAAAGTCACCCTGAGTATATGATGAGAAAAATTCCTTCCTTGATGTCATATGAGATGCGGCACCACTGTCCACAACCCAGCTTGACTCATCACAAGTAATATTTATCAGATCCGCATTAAGGACAGTAACAAGATCTTCTGTAGTGACGGTGGCCACACGATTGCCATCTTCTTTTTGTTCTTCCTTGTCTCTATTCTCCTTTTTCAAAATCCGATAGAACTTCTTTGTGTGCCCTTTCCTCCCGCAATAATATCACTCAATATCTTTAAGTCTGCTTCTGGATTTGCTTCTATTATGTTCTCTATTTTGAGAACCCTGATTTTTGCTTCTCCTCCTAGAGTCAGTCACCAAGACATCTGATGAGGAGGAACCTTAAGATTTTCTTCTCATATCTTCATTTAAAAGGCTGATCTTGGCAAGATCTATAGAGATCACACCATCCGGAGTAGAATTTGATAATGAAGTTCTAAGAACCTCCCAAGAATCTGGTATGGAACCAAGTAGAAACAAGCCTTGAATTTCTTTATCAAATTTAATGCCCATAGCAGATAAGTGGTTCATGATCCCCTGAAAATTATTTAGATGATCTGTCATCGCGAAACCATCATGGTATTTTAAACCCAATATCTGCTTTATTAGAAACATCTTGTTGTTTCCAGTTTTTCGAGCATACAGACTTTCAAGGTGCTCTCATAAGGTCCGAGCATGTGTCTCCCCAGAAATATGGTTCAAAATATTATCGTCAACCCACTATCTAATAAAGCCGCAAACCTGCCTGTATAACAAATTTCACTCTTCATCTGATTTATTATCAGGCTTTATAGTAGCGAAGACAGGTTGATGAAAATTCTTGACATAGTCAAATCTTCCATTTTGCCCTTCCAAATGGCATAATTTGTGCCACTCAAAGTAACCATTCTACTAGTGTTAGCTTTCATCGTTTATCACAAATACAAATACTATTTATTAAGAGACCAAAGTAATTCTTTTCTGATGTGGAAGTTCAGACTGTGCTGCAATCACAGAGCATACTCAGACAGAACCTTGGCTTTGATACCACTTGTTGGGAATAAACCCCGTAAAAATAATGTTCACGGTATTAGTGATAAGCGCGGACCACTAAGTTATGGTTAAATCACCAAGAATAAAAATGTAGCAAAAATAACACCAAGATTTTACGTGGAAACCCTTCTGACAAAAGGGAAAAACCACGGCCAAGAAGAGCGATTGATATCACTATAGCAAGGAATTTTACACTGTGTAGTAACTAGTATAAATACTCCTAAGATCACTACACCCTCAAAAGGAAAAAAATCTCTTTTGCTTTTTTCACCTCACTATAATATCTCTCTCACTGTATTTTTCTTCACAGACTATTTTCTTATAGTCTATGGGATACCTTGCTCTCTCTCTCTCTCTCTCTCTCACTCAGATGTATTGTCTGAGGTTTTTGGTGTGTAGAAATGAGAGCCGAAGCTCTCTTTTTATAGGCAGAGCCTCGCCTACTACACTTGACATTTTTCTTCTGCGGCCTAATCCTTTTGACAATGCAGAAGAAAATGTTGCTGCCAACTTTGAATAACGAACGAAGGAAGAAAAGTCTTCCTTAATTTGTGGGATGGACCCCACAAGGTGGACACCATGTAGCATGACATCTCACCACTCCAACTTGTTATATTATTTAAAATCTATTGGTTGAAACATCAATTTTATATTTTGTAGAACTCATTTCACTCTTCCATTAAAGAAAAAGGAGGAAGTGTTAAGAATAAGAAGATTATATATGTTCGATCGATGTTATTTTGATCCCCAGTTCACTTTAAGCGACAAATATATCTAAACGGTAAAATTTTATGAGATGCATGCTTAACTAGTTTTGTACTGTTGAATTTCAGGAAGTTGAAGCTTATGTGAAACAATAATCCGTATTTGATAACTGCATGGATCGGAAAAATGAAGTCTTGACATCTTTTTTAATGATCTTTTTTGTATATTGAAGTTGAACAATGTTCTGTTTTGCTTTCTTCACCATATCTTGTTATATTTTGTATCCAGATTGATATTTCCTTGTGCTTGTTAAATTTATGATCATCTATTATTGAATCTGTAGATATTTGAATGTCTCTAGAATGTGAAGAGAATCTCATACACATTTTGAGTATTTGATTGAAACACGTTTAGACAATAAATTTGCGTCGAGAAAATAAAATCAAGATCGAAAAATATCGCAACAATTGTAGTATTTTATTTCGAATATTTGAGTGTTACAATCTCTATGGATCCTCTGATTCTTCTTTTCAATAGTAAATAAATTCAATGGCCTTTGAGCTTGATCTTGAATCTATATTTTTTTCCATAAACGATGATCTTGTTCTTGAGCTTGATCTTGATTGCTTGAACTTAACCTTGATTCTTTCTTCATTCTTGAGATTGAACTTGATTTCTTGAACTTGAACTTGATTGCTTGAAGCTTGAAACTTGTAGAGAAATTTGCGGCGTTTGATCCACGAGCTCTCTCTTGCTTCTTGTTATAACTTCTAGCCCTCTTTTCTGGCTTATGAAGACCCCTTATTTATAGTTGTGGAAGGGAGGAGTTGTGATAAGAACAAACTATTTCCGACCAATCAAATTGAAGTGTGACATGGCCGCATTTAATTGGCCAAAACATGTCACTTGCACAAGTGACGCGATTTCATTAGCCTTTTAGTGTGACTTGGCATGCCTTGTCATTTTGACATGTGGCATAGTCCTATTGGTTCTTCCGTTTGACTTGGCGCGCCACGTCATTTGACACGTGACACCAAACTGGGCCTCTAGGAAGATGACATATTGGGCTTAATGAAGTGGACTCATCACTTCAGCCCAATTAAATGAGTTAGCCCAATGGATTAAGGCTTACTTATTTAACCCGTATGTATTGGACTTATATAATTAATTCAATTATATTAGCCCATAATATTTATTTGGGCCAATATATCTTGAATTTAAAATATAGTCCAAATTATTTTATGAATTTAATTTTTCTAAAATTTATATGCCTACAAATGCCTCCTACTTCAAGGCTGGTTAGAGCATAACCTTGTTGAGTTTTAATGACAAGGCTTGAAGTAACACGTGGAATATCTTGAGCTCTTGGCTCCAGATCTCATCTCAAATACAAGACTTGTAGACTTACATTCAATAATCTTTCACTTCCTTTAGAAAGATTATGTATTTTGCTAAGTTGTTGTTTGTCTTTTAGCTTTTAACGTTAAACTTCAAAGCAGATTGGTGATAGATAGATTCCAAAGTCAAAGTACTTACCTTTGCTAGTGGCACGTGGGTTTAACAATATTGTGAGAACCTGCACTTTTTGTTGTTTCAAATAAGGAGACAAACAACAACTCTTTCTTTCCATAATAATGACTTGCCATGTTATCCAACTTCAATTCAACCTTGAGTAGGACAATGCTAACCGCCCAAATAACAGAGTCCTTTTAGAAGACGAATTATATCAGTTATCCCACGATTTGGATACAAGTCCTAGCCGCCAGTGATCTCAATTCCAAATAGCACTTTCAATTGATTTTGGATTCTCGCGAAGATCAATCCTACTACGAAGTAATAATGCAGTAGCCAAATCCGACATGAAATACAATTGCAATATCCCACATCAGTATTTGTCCTCTCGCAGCTACCTTTTGACATCTATAAATATCATACACCTTTCATTGTATTAGTACCAATTCTAGCGTTTGTAAATTGCTTTGAGTCCACTTTTGACGACTTAGAGGCATTGACACGAAGGTAATTTCTTCTTCTTTTTTTATGCTTTTCTTTTTTGTTTTACTTGTTGTTTCTTTTTTTTCCTTTTAAAAGTAAATTCGTCAAACTACGAAGTCCTTTATAAGTTCGAGATGAAGGCCTTTAAAAGTTCGTGATGAAGATCTTTAAAATTTGCAATGGCAAACCATAAAAGTTCGTGATAAAGACCTTTAAAATTTGCGGGGACCATAAAAGTTCACGCGAAGATCCTTAAAAGCTTGTGGTCAAGATCTTTAAAAGTTCACAGTGAAGAACTTTAAAAGTTCGCGGTGAAGACCTTTAAAAGTTCGCAGTGAAGATCTTTAAAAGTTCGCGACGAATACCTTTAAAATTTGCGGGGAAGACCCATAAAAGTTCGTGCGAAGATCCTTAAAAGCTCGTGGTCAAGACCTTTAAAATTTCGTGATGGATACCTTTAAAATTTGCGACAAAGACCCATAAAAGTTCGTGCAAAGATCCTTAAAAGCTCGTGGTCAAAAGCTTTAAAAGTTCACATTGAAAACCTTTAAAAGCTTGCAATTAAGACCTGTAAAAGTTCGCGACGAATACCTTTAAAATTTGCGGGGAAGACCCATAAAAGTTCGCGCGAAGATCCTTAAAAGCAGGCGATAAAGACCTTTTAAAGTTTTCCATGAGCACCTTTAAAAGTTCAAAACGAGCACCTTCAAAAGTTCGAAACATACGCCTTTTTAAAAGTTCGGAATGGAAACCTTATGCCTTTAAAAGTTTGAGACGAATACCTTTAAAAGTTCGCAATGAAAACCTTTAAAAATCTGAATGCCTTTAAAAAGTTCGAGACAAACACCTTTAAAAGTTCGCAACGAAAACCTTTAAAAATCCAAATGCCTTTAAAAGTTCGAGACGAACACCTTTAAAAGTTCGCAACGGAAACCTTTAAAACTTCAAATGCCTTTAAAGGTTCGAGACGAACACCTTTAAATATTCGCAACGAAAACCTTTAAAAATTCAAATGCCTTTAAAAATTCGAGACGAACACCTTTAAAAGTTCGCAACGAAAACCTTTAGAAAAGTCCGACATGGACATCCCCCCTTTTTTTTTACGTTTGAGGAGAAATGTTTTTTCTTACTTATCTATGCTCTCTTTCAAGATTGCGATTATTAATCTTCCCCCTTTTTTAAGGGCAGTGAGCGGATATGAATACCAACAAAACTTGAAGGTTATACGAACATGAAGACATAGCGAATCCCCAGACTTAGATGCAAATATTGTCATCATTTTAAAGAAGACACCATTTTACCATAGTAGCTTTCCCCCTTTAGATCAAAGGGGATCCAAGTTCAACAGGAGGATGACGTTTCAGCTTGATTTTACATTCCTTCATACTTCATTCGAACAACAATTGGGGCAATATGTATCTTTTGAACTTATGCGATTGAACTTAGAATGAAACTCTAAGTTGTCTACGTACCTCGGTGAAGAGGATCAAGCCATACCGTAGTTCAGACTGGGTGATTTTTTTTTTATTTTTTTTATGTCCTAACTTTTGCCTAGGCTGCCTCTTTCGAAGTTTTCAACCTAGCAGACTCTTTTTTTTTGTAGGGGTCATACACAGTTTAGACCATGCAGGCCAGGAGTGTAGCAACATGCAGTTTAGGCTCGTGCGTCAAGGAGCGTTGCAACTTCAAGGATAATACTTCTTTAAAAACTTGCCATTTTCAACCTACAGGTTTATAGGAAGTAATTATGGGTCTTCGTATGTCAAGGACTTGATCTCCTACTTGAAATGATCTCGGACGAACTCTTTTATTGAAGGCACGAAATAATCGAGCTTGATAACATTCAAGACTCTGTTGAGCTTCCAACCTCTTCTCATCAAGAGCCTCCAACTCTGCTAATCGAAGTCGAGCATTTTCTTCATCAGTGATCCCTTCTTGAATAGTCAGTCGTAACGAAGGTATTTGACGCTCAAGTGGCAAGACGGCTCCGACTCCATAAACGAGTAAATAAGGAGTCGTATGTGTTGGCGTGTGGATTTTCTGGAAGTATCCCATAGCACAAGTAGTCGATAATGGGTTGTCTCCATTCTTCGTTCTCAACTTCAGAAACAGTGACAAGATGCTTGAGTTCATTTTCTTCACCTTCAGCATCATTTGGCAGCGGTACTACCCATTTTTGGCAGTCGGTAACTTGCGCTTGATCAGGCAGGGTTAAAGATGAAGCTAGAGCAGCTAAAGCATCCACCTTCTTATTTTTTTCCTTGGCACATGTTGAATAGTCACATCACGGAGCCACCCCATTAATGTTTTAGCGTAATCGTGATATGGGCGTAGCTCAGGCTTCTTGATCTCGTAACTACCGAAAAGTTGATTGACCACTAACTGAGAGTCACCAAAGACTTGCAATTGCAACCGCTTCATTTCGATAGCCATTTTGAGCCTAATTATTAGTACTTGATACTCAGCAACGTTGTTAGAGCAAAGTTGCGTCAACGTAAAAGAGTAGGGCAAAACTTCACCTTGAGAAGTGACAAATACTACACCAGCACCAGCTCCTCCGCGATGTGCAGCACCATCAAAGTACATCTTCCATAAAGGCTAAACTTCGATGACCATGGCGTCCTCATCTGGTAGTTCGTCAGTTAGCTCTCAATCATCAGGTATAGGGTGATCTGCCAAGAAGTCCGCTAACGCTTGTCCTTTTATAGCATTTTGAAGGATGTACACGATTTCAAATTGTTGAAACTGGAGGTACCACCTTACTAGTCGATCACTAAGGACAGGTTTTGACATCACGAACTTGATGGGATTTGCTCTAGAAACCAAATGAACGACATGAGCTTGAAAGTAGTGCTTCAACTTTTGGATTGAGAAGGCTAGCGCCAAACATAACTTTTCAATTGGCGAATAATTCAGCTCATTTGGTGTCATCATCCTGCTCAAGTAGTAAAGGGAGTTTTCTTTCCCTTCACTATTTTCTTGGGCCAATAGTGCTCCAATAGACCTTTCTTGTGCTAAAATGTATAGTATCAGCGGCTTTCCAAGTATTGGGGCTGCTAGAACATGAGGCTTCATCAAGTAGGATTTAATGCTCTCAAAGGCATTGTTACACGCTTGGTCCCATTTCAAAAGGACAACTTTCTTCATAAGGCGACTAAATGGTTTGCACCTACCAGCTATGTTTGAGATGAATCTCCTAAGGTACGCTAACTTTCTCTGAAGACTTTTCAATTCGTGAATGTCCCGAGGGTCAGACATTTTCAAGATTGCATCTACTTTGACTTGATCAATTTCAATCCCTCGATGTCGAACAATTAAACCAAGGAAATTTCCGGAAGTAACTGCAAAGGCACATTTCAATGGGTTCATCCTAAGTTGGTACTTCCGGAGCAACTCAAACACTATTCGCAAGTCTTTCAAGTGGTCAGCCTTCTCTCTTGATTTTACCACCAAGTCTTCAACATAGCATTCGACATTCTTGTAGAGAAGATCGTCAAAAATATTCTGCATAGCCCTTTGATAAGTAGCACCAGCATTTTTCAAGCCAAAAGGCATTACCTTGTAGCAATAAATACCCTTGGGGATACGGAATGCATTAAGCTCTTCATTTTTTAGTGCCATGCGAATTTGGTTATAGCTTGATAAATCGTCCATAAATGACATTGCCTCGTACCCAGTAGTAGCATCAATCATCAGTTCTGTAATGGGAAGCGGGAACTCATCTTTCGGACATGCATTGTTAAGATCCCTAAAGTCAACGCACACTCAAATCTGGCCATTTTTCTTCCTTACAGGGACAATACTTGAAACCCATGTTGGGTATTTAATCTTACGAATAAAGTTAGCTTCGATGAGTTTGTTAACTTCGGTTTCAATCAAGGGAACCAAGTCCGGCCTAAAACACCTTTGAGCTTGTTTAACAGGGCGAGCACCATTTTTGACTACAAGGTGATGGACTGCTACTTTCGGGTCCAAGCCATGCATCTCTTTTGTAACTCCAAGCGAAGACATCCTTGAACTCCTTAAGTAACTCAATATAAGTTCTCTCTTCATCAGCTTCTAGTAAAGCACTTAGGTAGGTGGGTCTTGGTTCCTCGTCGGTGCCAATGTTAACTTCTTTTAAGGCATCAACTGTCGCCTTCACTCCTTCTTCAAGTTCGGGTAAAGCGTCTTTCACATCTTCATCTTCTTGAAGGTTGATCACACTCAACTATATCTATTAAAGGACTAAGCGGGCATTGCAAATATAATCCGGGGTATTATGCCCCGAGCCGAATCCCACAAGGAATTAACATATCAAGAGAAGTCTTTAAAGTACTAAATTCTTATTAGTCAACCTTTTCAAACTTTGTGAATAACAAGTGGTGTTATGGTCACTACTACAGCTAACAGAATCAATAAACGAAGATTAACTAACACGCAATTGTAGACAATTGGAATAAAGGTCTAAGGTAATGGTTTCCCCCGTTGTTGAATTCCTTAGTTGTATGTTTCTTATAGCTTCAATTTAGTTGCCTCTATCGATCATGAACTCTCCAGCTATCATAACTCTCTCTCAAGTAATTATGATAATTTACTAGATGCACTCTCTCAAGCTACGCTAGCTAGATTCGCATTACAGCTCACTTAGATCGCACCCGGGGTATCGTTATCTTTACTCCAACCTCTAAACCCTCGATTATGACTCTCGCCTATTCTCCGGGAGTGATGTTGTTCTAACAATTACCTAAATATGCACTCTCTCTCAAGCAGATACATAATAAATAGGAATAGCTAATTGAGGATCCTTTCAACTAACCAAAATCAAAACGTAGTTGAACAAATAGAGATTAACAACTAACTCAAAACTATATTAATATAACAACAAGTTCATCCACAACGGGTTCACCCAAAACCTTAGATTAAAAGAGTTAGCTACTCATAACAATGATGTTCATCACAATAAACAAATTCATTGTTGTAAGCACGTGATTTTTGACCCTCCCCGAAAATTTTCACATTTTTAGCGTGAATATGTGAAATTGGGTCTAATATAGCCATTTTAACTATTTTTACTTTATTTCGTTGCAAAAAGAAAAAATCACAAAAAATACATATATAAATTTTAGTTTATGCATTTCTCATAAACGTGGAAAAAATACAAAAATTGTACTTTATTTTGGTACTTTATATAAATTCAAAAATTACAAAAATATATAGTTCTATTAATGTTTGCAGTCATTATAATTTTGAAAAAATACAAAAAATATTACTTCATATTTTTGTCTTTATTAAAAAACAAAAATTACAAAAAATAGTTTTATTAATATTCTATAGTCATTTAACTTTGAAAAATAGAAAAAAAATATTACTTCATATTTTATCTTAATATTTAAAAAACGAAAATTACAAAAATAGTTTTATTAATATTTTGTAGCTATTTTAAATCTTGAAAAATATTTAAAAAGATATAGTTTTGGTAGTTATTTTGCTTACATAGGACTAGTTAAGCAACGTCGTGTTCCTATTTCTCGGGTCCGGGCAAAAGAATAATATTCGGGTTCAAACTACCCGGTTTTAGGCCTAATTTAGGACCTAGCCCATAATAAACCGAGTCCAGGACACATGGGGAACCCCACCACGCGTGGGGGACACAAACCTCGAACCCCACCACGCGTGGGCTCATTTTTCTGGGCAAAGACTATACAAATACACGGACAAACTTGGAAAGGAGGGACTTTTGGTCAGAAAAAAGAAAAAAAAAACGGGAAATTTTTTTTTTTGCTCGAGCACTGTTCATCTTCTTCTTAAAAAAGAAGAAGAAGAGAAAGCCCTAGGAGCCAGCCCCCCCCCCACGCTTGAACCACCTCAGGCAAAACCCATCCGGTAAAACACCAAACGACCCTTCAACCACCATCGACAAACCACCCTTCCCTCCATCGGCGTACACTACCCTACTCCAAAACCCTCACGTAAACCACCATTTCCGACTTCTTCAAGTCAAATGACCCCGCGTCCGCTGCTATCACGAAGCAGCTGTTGTTGCTCCCTCGTCGGAACAGTTGCAGCATCAACGACCCACCACCACTGACCCAGCTCGATCGTCCGAACACCACCCCCATGCAGTCGTCGAAAACCCAGCACTTCCGCCATTGTTAGTCCAACAAGCAGTCGTTGCTGCGCTTCCAAGCAACGCACAGCTGCTCCTTCCTCGCGTCCAAACGATCCCTTTTTCTGCTTCATCCTCCTCGCGTCGACGCCGTTCCAACGCCCGTCAGCAGCCCCCTTCGCGTCGACCTTACTGTTGTCGACGTTGTTTCATCTTTTGCGAGCAGCTGTGGTTTGCTGCGAGCCTGCTTGGCCGAGCGTTCTGTTTTCCGTCGAGGTCCGGTACGTTGAGCTTGACGTCGAGGTTCCGTCGTTCCGTCATTGGAGAGGTTTCCGATAGTTGTCGGGACAGTTTGGTTGTTGTTCTTGCTTCAAACAGGTGCATATACATTTCCAAACTTGTTATATTTGCTTAAATGGAATGAAATGATATGGATTTCCTATGCACTGTTTGTGTATCGGATTTGTTGAATGTCTCTTCCTTTGTTTCATTATTTTAAGTAGCTATTCCGCATTTTGTTTCTTCATACTAAGATTATTGTTATCTACATGCTTGTCTTAAGAGTTGTTTGTACGTATAGTAGTAATGTTAAAATCATAGGAGTAATTTTAATCCCATTGAAAAATATTCGTTTCATCAAATAAGTTTAATCTACAACCCATGACCTCGCAAAGTAGCAAAAAATGTAGTTATTTTAGCCTTGTCTCTTTTTTCTAAAATAAATAAATAAATAAACAAACAAAAAAAAACGAGACTAGCTTCTCAGAAAAATAAAAATGTACAGATTGCGGAGCCTTCACAGAATATGTGTATTAAATACTTAGATTCTGGGACGGGCCGTTTAGCAAATTTCGCGGCTCTACCAAAAAATAATAATGCGCTAGTTGCTTTAGGCGCGCCTTTAATAATGTTATCTCCCTAAACTCGGGTGCACATTTATGGGACCCAAATCCAAATCTCAACGGAGTCGAAATATGTCTCTAGTCACGGGCACATTGATTGTGACGTGGCCCGAGATGCATGTCCATGATGTTGCAAATTCCTTTTAAAAATAAGAATGAGATGAGCCTCGCCGAATAAAAACACAAATTGCGGGGCCCTCAGTAAATACTTGTTTAAAATTACTTAGAATTCAGGAGGGTCGTTTAGCGAATTTCACGGCCTCCGCAAAATAATAACGCGATAGTCTCTTTAAGCGCGTGTTTAATTAAATTACTTTCTTAAACTCGGGTGTGCATTTCATGCGACCCAAATCCAAATCCTAAAACATCAAATAAAATATGTTTCGGATTGTGGGTGCATTTCATGTGACACAGTCCAAAGATATGTTTTAAGCGATGTTCACATTCCTAAAAAATAATGATAATAAAGCGGTAAAAGATAAAATTTGCACATGGTTCATAATTGTATTAAAAATCAGATAAATAAGCCGAATATAACAGTTGAGCGACCGTGCTAGAACCACGGAACTCGGGAATGCCTAACACCTTCTCCCGGGTTAACAGAATTCCTTATCCGGATTTCTGGTACGCAGACTGTAATATGGAGTCATTCTTTTCCTCGATTCGGGATTAAAATTGGTGACTTGGGACACCCTAAATCTCCCAAGTGGCGACTCTGAAATAATTAAACCAATCCCGTCTCTATTGTCCTTTAATTGGAAAAACTCCCCTGCGCCCCCTAGCGGGTGCGGAAAAAGGAGGTGTGACAGCTCTGGCGACTCCACTGGGGATTAGACCCAGAACCACTGGTTCAGGGTTAAGAATTCGAGCTTAAAATAATTGTTATTATTTGGCTTTATCTATTATCTGATTTTTACATGTTTGAGCCTAATGTGTTAAATGCTGCTTTTACCGCTTTGATATTATTTGAACTGTATATAAACTGTGCCGAAACCCATATCCTTTCTGAGTCTTCTAAATCATGAAGAAGGGTGTACTTCGTACGACTTCTTTTCTGTATAGTGTCAAATCCCAATTTAGAACGAGGTTCGGACAAGTTGCTAAGCCGGTGAAGCTTCTGTATTCCCGGTACGCTGCCCCCCCTCGGCTCGAGCTGTCCGCTCGGGTAAGCCAGGTCTAGAACAAACACCCAGGTTCTGAACCTAGTATAACAAAGCCACATGCCGGATCCCTAGTAGGAACGTTTATTTGCATCATGTGCATTTGACTTAGGGGACTCAACACAGGGGTTGGGTCCGTCTAGGACAAGCAACCTGAAAATAATAGACCAGCTTTTGGCATCCTATGTGCTACATGTTGTATTTAGTCAAGGGCGAATGGGTCATTTGGTCATTTCCAGCATGGTGTTATTTTAATCAAAGCATGGGGAACATTTGTGGAATCCAAGGAGCCTTGGAATTCCCTATGTCCCCCACGCTTCATTTTTGGGAAAAGCACCTAGGGAACATTTGTGGAATCCAAGAAGTCTTGGAATTCCCTATGTCCCCCACGCTTCATTTTTGGGAAAAGCACATGGGGAACATTTGCGGAATCCAAGAAGTCTTGAAATTCCCTATGTCCCCCATGCCACATTTTTGAAAATATAATAAAAAATAAAATATATATGTATATATATAAAAAAAAACATTGAAAATTCGGAAAAAAAAAGATTGTGTATGTTTTCATCATCATCCACAAATTAGAAAATAGTGGAAAATAGGAGAAAATAACAGTGTAGAGATATAACTACGTATTGTTAGAAAAAAAAACAAATGTCCAAGTAGTGTCGAAACTCTGCCGAAATTTTGAGGATATAAAATAAATAAAAAAATATATGTCTTATTAGTTTGTTTTATTAAAGCAAAGGAAAAGTAGAAAAAATAATCATTGTTTTGTCTTATTTTTTTTCTTTTTTTAAAAAAAAAATTAATAGAAAAGAAAATAGTTTGTCTTGCCATAAAAATGAAAAAAGAGTCTTGTTTTTAAAATTTGTGTTATTTATTTGTTTATGAAAATGACAAAATTAAAATAATCCAAAAATATTTTCTCCATTATTGACTTCTTTAGGAAGTCTTTCTAATTGTTTTCAAAAAATAATATAATATATAAAAAAAAACAAATCCGAAAATATTTTGATTCTTTTTTCAAAATTGAAAAGAAAATTCAAAATTCAAAAAAAAAACATTTTGAGAAACATTTCTTTTATTAAAAGCAAAATTCCGAAAAATATTTTCTTCTTCTTCTTTAGAATAAAGAAAAAAAAAGAGCAAATGAAAATTCAAAAATATATCTTAGAAGTGTTTCTTGTAAAAAGAAAATCAATCAAAAAATGCTTCCTTTCTTCTTTTAAAGTAGTTCTTTAGCCCGAACTACGCGGGTTTGATTCTCACCGGATGTGAGATACGTAGGCAACCCTCATCGGGTCCAACCCCACCGTTTTGCTAAAAAAGCCAAAAACAAACAAATAATAATCATAAAAAAATATATATATGTCAAATTTTAATTTTTGTCAGAAAGAAGTCGGGTGACGCTGTTTTATCAAGACATAGCCGAATGTTCCCGAAAGGGACGCCGGAAGGCTGACTTTGCGTAAACAGCCACTTTTTGGGTCATGTTTTGGATTTGGTCCAATTGGCCCACACAGCCTTAAAAATCTTCGTCCCCGAGACGTTGAAAGGCCGTGCTTGCAATATTGAGTTTTCTAATTTGAAAAAATGATAAAAAGAGTCATAAATAAGTCGGGTGATGCTGTTTTGTCAGAAATAGCCAAATGTTCCCGAAAGGGGCGCCGGAAGGCTGACTTTGCATAAACAGCCACCTTTTGGGTCATGTTTAGGATTTTTGGTCTAGTTGACCCACACAGCCTTATAAATCTTCGTCCCCGAGGCGCTGAAGGGCCGTGTTTGCAACACCAGTTTCTTTTATAGTTTGAAAAGAAGAAAAAATAACTAGTCAACGGTCAGGTGAATACCGTTCAAATTTTGTCATAATAAGCCGAGCCAGCTTCGGCCGCGTCTTAAACCGTTCTTGCCAAAATAGCCTTAGAGTATCTTTCAGTTGTCGAAAGGTTATTTTCGTAAAAGAATGGACAAATTTGTAAAGTGTCATAAAATAATCCTCCCCGGCCTCAAAATTTATATGAAATTTGGAAGGGGCCACATTTGCAAAAAATAACCGTCTGGTTGCATTAGCAAATGGAAGAAAGGAACTTCTTGTCAAAAGTCTGTTAGTTAGTTTTAAACTTTTGCAATCAAGTTTGTTTTAATTTGAAAGTTGGAAATTCCAAAAAAAATGTGTGTTTATTATTGTTTATCTTTTATTGGTCCGAACTACGCAAGGTCTGATTCATGCGGGGGCATGATACGTAGGCAATCTCCATAAGATTCGACCACAACAAAAAATAAAAAATAAGAAAAAAAATTTTGAAAAAAAAAAGAAAAAAAGAGAAAAGAAAAAAAATGAAATGAAAAAATCTAAAGAAAAAGAAAATACAAAATATAATAAAATACAGGGGTTCCCAAAGTACTTCAAAGGGGCAAATAAGCAAGTCGGGATGACGCATGTTGTTTGAAGCAGGGATGACGCATGTTGTTTGAAGCAAAGCATGTTAGAAACGGTTAACTGCCTAGGGGCATTGCATCCTCAATGTGTTGTTATCAAATCTGTTAAACTCTAAACGCTAACAAGTTTGTTGTTTTCCGAATCTCAAACAGTTAGTTGTTAAAGAATTCTGGCAACACACCCTTACCAAACTAGATCCAAAGGACCGATAACAACAAGCATGACTACTTCAGAGAATAGTACCGAGGAAGAAAGGCCGATGAGCCAGTTGTTAAAGGAAGCGATGGAAAAGATAGAAAGGATGGGATTAGAGATGAATGCAATGCAGCTAACTCTAGCCAAAGCACAAAAGAGCCCTGAGCCACTAGGGCACGTGCCCGAATACCCCCACTCCGGCCCTTCAACAAGCCTCCCGAATCACCGTTATCATCAAGAGAGAAGCCCCCATGATTCCCAAGCTCCACCACCCCATCAACCTCTCCCAACACCAAATGTTCCCACTTTTGTGGGACCCACATCAGCCACCCTGCAAAGAACGACCAGTGAGCCATTGTTTCAGGCTCCTGATACGCAATACTATCCCCCTGAGCCCACATTTCATGCACCAGAACCCCATACCTACAACCCGCACTTAGAGGTACCGGCAGAGATTGAAAAGCCGGTTAAAATCCCCGAACAAGATGAGGTGACGAGGAAGTTCAAGAGCCTGGAGCAGTCCTTCAGGAACCTGCACGGATTGGGCAACCAGGTCAGCGTGGCCTACAAGGATTTATGCCCTTTCCCGGACGTCCAACTCCCGGCTGGGTTCAAGATGCCTAAATTTGATTTATATGAAGGGCACGGTGATCCCATGGCGCATTTGCGGGGATTCTGTAGCAAAATGAGAGGGGCAGGTGGCAAAGATAAGCTGCTGATAGCTTATTTCGGCCAAAGCTTGAGTGGTTCGACACTAGAATGGTACACCAGGCAAGATTCCAGTAGGTGGTATACTTGGGATGATCTGGCGCAGGCTTTCACAGGTCATTTCCAGTACAATCTCAAGATAGTCCCTGACCGTCTCACATTGTTGAGGACCGGGAAGAAGTCCGGGGAAAGTTTTCGCGAGTTCGGGTTCCGCTGGAGAGAGCAAGCAGCCAGAGTTGATCCTCCCATGAGAGAGGGAGAAATGGTGGACTACTTCTTGCAGACACTGGATCCAACTTACTTTGGTCACTTGGTGACGACGGTTGGGAAATCCTTCAATGAAGTGGTAAAGATAGGGGTCATGATAGAGGAGGGTCTGAGGTCTGACAAAATCCTGAATTACTCAGCGCTCAAGGCAACGACCCAGGCTATTCAGAACGACACGGGAGGTGCCCTGGGAAGGAGGAAGAAAGAAGAAATTGCCACGATTGAGGCAAGCAGTTGGTCCAGGTCTGGTAAACCATACTACAACCAACCCAGACCCCACAAACCAAACTACCCATACAGCCCACCTCAACAAAACTATTCACCTCAAGAACCACACTTCCCCGTGCACCAAGCCCAAACATATACTCGGCCTCCGGTTCGCCCGCAATGGCGCGTGTCGGCTCCCCAGAACACACATACACCACCGCAAAACACCTATCCACCGCCAAGAGCCTACAAGAACCCTCCAGGGGCAGGTTTTCGGGGAAATCAGGCTTTCAGAAATGAAAGAATCCAAAGAACATTCACTGAGTTGGGGGAAACCTATACTGTCGTGTTCCACAAATTAAGGCAGTTAGGTTTGTTGAGTCCTGTTGAGCCCAGATTGCCAAATCCCCTTCCCAAAAATATGGACCACTCGGTAAGCTGTGAGTATTGTTCGGGGGCTCCCGGACATGATACCGAGAAGTGTTGGAAGTTGAAACATGCAGTACAAAATCTTATTGATACCAACAAGATTGAGGTTCAGACACCAGAGGTTGAAAGCAAAGATTCCTTAGTTTGAAAGCAAAGATCAACAATTGAATGGCTACTCCTCTTCTTATACGAAAGGAGTCTTGGTAGTGGGCTCTGATTTTCTTTTTTGTTGTCTGGATTATTCCAGGGTTGTAATCCAGTTTTTTTTTTCTTGTGCTCGCCAAAGTGTGAAACCTTGCTATCCCGTATTTTAATAAAGTGAAAGTTTTTTTTCCTCATTCCTTATTTTGTTTTAATTTTTCTTCTTATTTTCTGAACAGTTCTCTTTATACTGGTTCTAATGACATGGCATGCACGACGGATCTTCAACCTAGTCTAAAAAATCAATTTGATTTCGAACTTATAGTACAAGATTGTGATGATAAGTCGGAATACGATAAGGATGAAGCCTTCGAAGAAATTAACAGAGAGTTGAGCCAATTTGAAAAAAGAGCCCAACTGACACGGAAGCTGTCAATCTAGGAAAATGGATGACATCAGGGAAGAACTAATCAAAGCACTTACTGAATTCAAAACATTTTGCATGGTCATACGACGACATGCCGGGTTGAAGCACCAATTTAGTGGTTCAAAAATTGCCCACTGACCCGACATTTCCCCCCGTCAAGCAAAATTAAGAAAGTCCAAAACCGACGTAAGTGTGAAGATTAAGGAAGAAGTAACTAAACAGCTGAATGATAAGGTTATTCGGGTCGCTCGATATCCTGATCCGGGTGTGTGTTGATTATTGCAATCTAAACAGAGCAAGCCCAATGACGCTTTGTGATCAACAAATATCGAAGGGAAATGCGTCGACATGGTTATCAATTCTGACACAGTTAAGAGATATTATGTATGATTGTAATTGTTGTTTGTTGGTATTTAGCATTTATCAGAGAATGAAATGACGGAGGCAATTCTTTCTTCTATCCAAACACTTTAACCTTTGCTTCCCCTTTTGAGCCTTATTTATTTTTTTCATACCCCTCTTTTGGAATCAGTAATGAAAATGAAAGAAAAGAGAAGAAAAAAAAGTAATGATGATAAGAACAAAAGAAAAGTCATAAAAAAAACAAACAAACAAAGGAATTGGGAACTACGTTTGACCTGATTCCTCAAAGAAGGATACGTAGGCGCCTCACGGCTCGGTCATAGTGTAACAAAAAACAAAAATCCCCAAGCAAGAAAAATTGGGGCAGAAGTTGATTCCGAGAGTTGTAATGTTTTACCCATCAAAATCATTTTGAACCTCTTGTTACCCCTTTTCTTTTAACCATACACGAAAACCCATATTGACGTCCAAAAAGACCTCCCGATCAGTAACTGAGAAGTGCTAAGTCAATGCAAATGGATGTCGGGGATAACACTCTGATCCCCAGCAAAGAAGAAGATCACAAGCTGGAAATGAATTGATAGCCGAAAGAATCCCCAACAGAAAGTCATATCGGCATCACTCCGATCCCCAGTTGAAAAATAAAATAAAATGAGAGAGTCTTATCGGTGAAAACTTTCACAGGCACCATAAGGCGACGAGAGTTGAGAGAAATGAGAGAGTCTTATTAGTGAAAACCCCTCGAAGGGCACTATGAGGCGACAAGCCAAGATTGGCGGGAAGGATCCGCATTTGGCAAAGAGTTGAGTGCCTGTTTATCCTCGGCAACATGAGGTCGTCCGAAGGGTTTATTGATACAAATAGACTGGGTTGATTAATCCGGAATGCGTGACATGATCGTTGGGATCGGTTATATCATTCAGATAAGTTCTTTTCTTTCCTTTTCCCAGCATTTGTTCAGAAAGACTTCTTCTTTTTCTATTTTTGAAATTCTTCACTTTTTCATTTTTTGGTTTAAAGATTTTACCTCCCCAACAATTTATTTTTGAAAAGGATTTTCAGAGCTTACTACCAGTTGCCAAAATGATGCAAAGCAAAATGCGAATAGGACATGCCAAAGATAAGACGATAAAGCGAAAAGAAGTTGGTCGCAAGACCAAATGTTGAATGGGTCTAGATCCCAAGAGGACCAAATTTCCAAGGGTAGCTGGAGGAAAACAGGAAAACAACAGTTGAGAAAATAAAAGGAAAATTCATTCCCAGCAAAATAACCCCCAGCAAGTTTTGATAGTGTAATGAAGCACAAAGCGGGGGAGAGAGAAAGGGAGAAACCATCCCCGGCAGGAGTGGCACGACCACTCACAATGTGTTAAAACTAACAAAATTTCTTTGATTTGAAGCAGGAAAAGGAAATCTTGTTAATGGCGAAAAAACATGCCACAAGGAAAAGCACCAAAACTGGGGCAGAAAATTTCCTGCCATTTGTCGAAAATTTTCTCGAAGGAACGAGGAAATCAGTTCAAGTTTTAAGAGATAGCAAGACAACACGATTCTAAGAAAGACAGTCGGAGGTAAGACAATTCCAAGCTTTTGAAGTTGGGTTCATCCGCCCTCAAATAGGATATGTCGGGTTCATCCGCCCTCAAATAGGATATGTTGGGTTCATCCGCCCTCGAATAGGATATTTTGGGTTCATCCTCCCTCGAATAGGATATTTTGGGTTCATCCGCCCTCGAATAGGATAGTTTAGGTTCATCCGCCCTCGAATAGGATATTTTGGGTTCATCCGCCCTCGAATAGGATATTTTGGGTTCATCCGCCCTCGAATAGGATATTTTGGATTCATCCGCCCTCGAATAGGATATTTTGGGTTCATCCGCCCTCGAATAGGATATTTTGGGTTCATCCGCCCTCGAATAGGATATTTTGGGTTCATCCGCCCTCGAATAGGATATTTTGGGTTCATCCGCCCTCGAATAGGATAGTTTGGGTTCATCCGCCCTCGAATAGGATAGTTTGGGTTCATCCGCCCTCGAATAGGATAGTTTGGGTTCATCCGCCCTCGAATAGGATATTTTGGGTTCATCCTCCCTCGAATAGGATATTTTGGGTTCGTCCGCCCTCGAACAGGATATTTTGGGTTCATCCGCCCTCGAACAGGATATTTTGGGTTCATCCGCCCTCGAACAGGATATTTTGGGTTCATCCGCCCTCGAACAGGATATTTTGGGTTCATCCGCCCTCGAACAGGATATTTTGGGTTCATCCGCCCTCGAACAGGATATTTTGGGTTCATCCGCCCTCGAACAGGATATTTTGGGTTCATCCGCCCTCGAACAGGATATTTTGGGTTCATCCGCCCTCGAACAGGATATTTTGGGTTCATCCGCCCTCGAACAGGATATTTTGGGTTCATCCGCCCTCGAACAGGATATTTTGGGTTCATCCGCCCTCGAACAGGATATTTTGGGTTCATCCGCCCTCGAACAGGATATTTTGGGTTCATCCGCCCTCGAACAGGATAGTTTGGGTTCATCCGCCCTCGAATAGGATATTTTGGGTTCATCCGCCCTCGAATAGGACATTTTGGGTTCATCCGCCCTCGAATAGGATATTTTGGGTTCATCCGCCCTCGAATAGGATATTTTGGGTTCATCCGCCCTCGAATAGGATATTTTGGGTTCATCCGCCCTCGAATAGGATATATTGGGTTCATCTGCCCTCGAATAGGATATTTTGGGTTCATCCGCCCTCGAATAGGATATTTTGGGTTCATCCGCCCTCGAATAGGATATTTTGGGTTCATCCGCCCTCGAATAGGATATTTTGGGTTCATCCGCCCTCGAATAGGATATTTTGGGTTCATCCGCCCTCGAATAGGATATTTTGGGTTCATCCGCCCTCGAATAGGATACTTTGGGTTCATCCGCCCTCGAATAGGATTTTATTTTCTAAATTGTTGTTGATGCCAGGCGCCCACCTGTATAACAAGAGGAATACTTTTTGTCTGTCCATTTCATATACCAGGCGCCCACCTGTATAACGAGAGGAATACATTTCAGTCTTTACTTTCAAGTGTTGAAATTGGGAGCCCGCCCATAATAACAGAGGAATACATTCAGTCTTTACTTTCAAGTGTTGAAATTGGGAGCCCGCCCATAATAACAGAGGAATACATTCAGTCTTTACTTTCAAGTGTTGAAATTGGGAGCCCGCCCATAGAACAGAGGCATACATTCCAGTCTTTAAATTTCTTGTCAGGCGCCCACCTACATAACGAGTGGAATACTTTTCAGTCTTTAAATTTCTTGTCAGGCGCCCACCTACATAACGAGTGGAATACTTTTCAGTCTTTAAATTTCTTTTCAGGTGCCCACCTGTATAACAAGAGGAATACTTTTTAGTCTTATACTGCAGATTTTGGAAATCAGTAACCCCACCGGAAGGTAGAAGGTTACAACAGGAATCCCCAGCTCCGGGAAGCAGAAGGCTACAATAAAATCCCCAGCATTCAACCAAGTTATAAATAGCGGAAGCTCGCCTCAAGAATGCGAGTCAACATCTGAGATGGTCGACAAAAGCTGGACACAACAAAAAGAAAAAAAGAAAAAGAAAAAAAATGAATGAATCCGAAGCACGGAAGTGGAGAACGGATGTGATCTGCTCAAGAACTAGCGCCTACAACTAGCAAGTATCAAGGTTCAAATCCAAAGTCTGTATGAAGCACCATTCAAGACTCAAGACCAAGTTTCAGAAGACTTGAAGATAGGAATCCTTGTAACTAGTAGCTGATAGGCTTAGTTAGTCTTTTTCAGTTTTCATTTTTTTTGTTGTAATGACAGGACCACGGACCGGAACCTCAACGGAACGGCACCTCGATCGGCTCTTCACCTCGGTACACTCTACCATCTCTCATTTCCAAACTACACATGGCCTGATTCCTGTAAAACCAAGGATATGTAGGCAGCTCAGATACCAGGGCTCGGTCACATTCCCTCCCTTTCCTTAAGTGTAGTCCGTCCAAGTAATGGTCGGGTCAAAAACACGTCTAGTCGTTCTTTGTCGGAAAACTCTTCGTGTTTCCAGTCAAAGAGGGGCAGCTGTAAGCACGTGATTTTTGACCCTCCCCGAGAATTTTCACATTTTTAGCGTGAATATGTGAAATTGGGTCTAATATAGCCATTTTAACTATTTTTACTTTATTTCGTTGAAAAAAAAAATCACAAAAAATACATATATAAATTTTAGTTTATGCATTTCTCATAAACGTGGAAAAAATACAAAAATTGTACTTTATTTTGGTACTTTATATAAATTCGAAAATTACAAAAATATATAGTTCTATTAATGTTTGCAGTCATTATAATTTTGAAAAAATACAAAAAATATTACTTCATATTTTTGTCTTTATTAAAAAACGAAAATTACAAAAAATAGTTTTATTAATATTCTATAGTCATTTTAACTTTGAAAAATACAAAAAAATATTACTTCATATTTTATCTTAATATTTAAAAAACGAAAATTACAAAAATAGTTTTATTAATATTTTGTAGCTATTTTAAATCTTGAAAAATATTTAAAAAGATATAGTTTTGGTAGTTATTTTGCTTACATAGGACTAGTTAAGCAACGTCGTGTTCCTATTTCTCGGGTCCGGGCAAAAGAATAATATTCGGGTTCAAACTACCCGGTTTTAGGCCTAATTTCGGACCTAGCCCATAATAAACCGAATCCAGGACACATGGGGAACCCCACCACGCGTGGGGGACACAAACCTCGAACCCCACCACGCGTGGGCTCATTTTTCTGGGCAAAGACTATACAAATACACGGACAAACTTGGAAAGGAGGGACTTTTGGTCAGAAAAAAGAAAAAAAAACGGGAAATTTTTTTTTTGCTCGAGCACTGTTCATCTTCTTCTTCAAAAAGAAGAAGAAGAGAAAGCCCTAGGAGCCAGCCCCCCCCCCACGCTTGAACCACCTCAGGCAAAACCCATCCGGTAAAACACCAAACGACCCTTCAACCACCATCGACAAACCACCCTTCCCTCCATCGGCGTACACTACCCTACTTCAAAACCCTCACGTAAACCACCATTTCCGACTTCTTCAAGTCAAACGACCCCGCGTCCGCTGCTATCACGAAGCAGCTGTTGTTGCTCCCTCATCGGAACAGCTGCAGCATCAACGACCCACCACCACTGACCCAGCTCGATCGTCCGAACACCACCCCCACGCAGTCGTCGAAAACCCAGCACTTCCGCCATTGTTAGTCCAACAAGCAGTCGTTGCTGCGCTTCCAAGCAACGCACAGCTGCTCCTTCCTCGCGTCCAAACGATCCCTTTTTCTGCTTCATCCTCCTCGCGTCGATGCCGTTCCAACGCCCGTCAGCAGCCCCCTTCGCGTCGACCTTACTGTTGTCGACGTTGTTTCATCTTTTGCGAGCAGCTGTGGTTTGCTGCGAGCCTGCTTGGCCGAGCGTTCTGTTTTTCGTCGAGGTCGACTTTGGTTCGTCGAGGTCCGGTACGTTGAGCTTGACGTCGAGGTTCCGTCGTTCCGTCATTGGAGAGGTTTACGATAGTTGTCGGGACAGTTTGGTTGTTGTTCTTGCTTCAAACAGGTGCATATACATTTCCAAACTTGTTATATTTGCTTAAATGGAATGAAATGATATGGATTTCCTATGCACTGTTTGTGTATCGGATTTGTTGAATGTCTCTTCCTTTGTTTCATTATTTTAAGTAGCTATTCCGCATTTTGTTTCTTCATACTAAGATTATTGTTATCTACATGCTTGTCTTAAGAGTTGTTTGTACGTATAGTAGTAATGTTAAAATCATAGAAGTAATTTTAATCCCATTGAAAAATATTCGTTTCATCAAATAAGTTTAATCTACAACCCATGACCTCGCAAAGTAGCAAAAAATGTAGTTAGTTTAGCCTTGTCTCTTTTTTCTAAAATAAATAAATAAATAAACAAAAAAAAACGAGACGAGCCTCGCCAAATAAAAGGGACAAATTGCGGGGCCCTCACAAAATATATGTATTAAATACTTAGATTCCGGGATGGGTCGTTTAGCAAATTTCACGGCCCTACCCAAAAATAATAATGCGCTAGTTGCTTTAGGCGCGCCTTTAATAATGTTATCTCCCTAAACTCGGGTGCACATTTATGTGACCCAAATCCAAATCTCAACGGAGTCGAAATATGTCTCTAGTCACGGGCACATTGATTGTGACGTGGCCCGAGATGCATGTCCATGACGTTGCAAATTCCTTTTAAAAATAAGAATGAGATGAGCCTCGCCGAATAAAAACACAAATTGCGGGGCCCTCAGTAAATACTTGTTTAAAATTACTTAGAATTCAGGAGGGTCGTTTAGCGAATTTCACGGCCTCCGCAAAATAATAACGCGATAGTCTCTTTAAGCGCGTGTTTAATTAAATTACTTTCTTAAACTCGGGTGTGCATTTCATGCGACCCAAATCCAAATCCTAAAACATCAAATAAAATATGTTTCGGATTGTGGGTGCATTTCATGTGACACAGTCCAAAGATATGTTTTAAGCGATGTTCACATTCCTAAAAAATAATGATAATAAAGCGGTAAAAGATAAAATTTGCACATGGTTCATAATTGTATTAAAAATCAGATAAATAAGCCGAATATAACAGTTGAGCGACCGTGCTAGAACCACGGAACTCGGGAATGCCTAACACCTTCTCCCGGGTTAACAAAATTCCTTATCCGGATTTCTGGTACGCAGACTGTAATATGGAGTCATTCTTTTCCTCGATTCGGGATTAAAATTGGTGACTTGGGACACCCTAAATCTCCCAAGTGGCGACTCTGAAATAATTAAACCAATCCCGTCTCGATTGTCCTTTAATTGGAAAAACTCCCCTGCGCCCCCTAGCGGGTGCGGAAAAAGGAGGTGTGACAATTGTAAATCATAAAAACAAAAGGAAGAAGAGAAGAACTTGATGTAGAATACTCCTCCTTGCCTCTTGCCTTTCCTTTTCTTGCTCTCAGCTATCAAAAGCTGCACACCCCCCCCCCCTTTGGGCGAGCTTGACCTTCTATAGGTTAAGTGAATTTGCCCCCAGACTTCCAAATTTTCCCCTGAGAATTATTTTCCGGAACTGGGCTAGCGCAGCCGCGCACATGGGCGCGCTAATGGCCGCGCTAGTAGCCTACCATTCTGCCTCAACCATCGGGTCTAGAGCGGTCGCGCTGGTGGACGCGCTAGTCCAGTCCTTCATTTGGTCGATTCTTTTTCTCGTCTTCTCGCTTACTCAGCTCCTAGGGGTCTTTCTTGCTTCAATGTAGCTCCAATCACAGATTTAAGGCCTCATACAAGCTCCTCATTCCTGCAACACAATTTAGAGCTCATTTTTCATTATTTAATTATATTAGAGCATTGAAACATAATCAAGCTGGGGCAAAACAATCGTCAAATGACATAAATCTAGCCTAATATCAACACCCCACACTTAAATCTTTGCTAGTCCTCGAGCAATCCACCACCCTTTATAGAGGTTCCTTCACTAAGCATTCTTCCCTAAAACATCACACCAAGAACAAATCACATGAGTTACACCTAGTAGTGAACAATCCTAGCCTCAAAAGTTGACTCTCACATGCCATGCAATGTTCATACTTTCTCAAGCTACTCTACACAGAAGTCAAGACTTGCCTTTCCTTCATGAATCACATGCCCTCACATTCACACAAGAGAGTAGTTCCACATATAATGATATTTAGAACAATTAGGAACTTAGATAGATGAAATTCACTCACTCTAAAATAAAGAACATTCACATGTCACAAAGATGCACCAAAAGCTTGCCCGTAGTGTACTACTCTACTAATTGAGCCACTCAGTCTAAGATCAATAGGACTTCACTTGGTTGTAATGTAGGCTAAGGGACGGGTAGGATATATTGATATAGTGACTAACCTCCCTAAGCACTTTTTAGTACAATTACATTAACATTCAAAACCATACTTCTGTCAACCAAACATTTCACCACCGTTCTTTTATTTACAACAACCCCATCCATTTGGGGAAATTATAGCAAAAAACCACTTCTTAACCACTATATTATTCTCTCTTTTTTTGTGTGTGTTGCTTCATTTTTTATGCGACAAAATTCTACACCTTTTTTTTTCGATTTCAATGGTTCCACTCAAAAACCAAACCCCACCCCACACTTTTGCCTTTGCATAATTCTCAATACCATTCAAGTGCTTATGTGAGGAAAGAGGGTTCAAACAGCAGGCTATTCAAACAATTGGGTAAGGTTTGCAATGTGGTTGCCAAAGAAATAAGCTTATAGGCTCAACGGGGTTAACTAAGATATATTGCAGTTAGGTGGGTTTACTTTATAAGTCTGGCTCAACAAGGAATTTCCTATATCACTTCTAAGACTGAATGATACTACTATTTCGCATTGCAAACACATAGGGCAAGTTCTAGGCATCAAATATGAATCATGGAATACAGTAAAACTCACACATATGGCACATGAATCATTCAAGATTCGCTTATCAAGACACTCTCTTTTGAGTATTCAAGTTAGTGACAAATATACAATTTAAGGTACTTTAGCAAGAATCAACTACTGAGAATAAGCATTACACTCTAGTGTCTATTGTGTTCAGGTGTAATAATGCTAGAGGCTTTTCTTTTCGAATTCAGCTCGTCAGCCCATTAATCCTAATTTAAAACCTAAAAAGAAAACAAAATGAATAAAAACTACCTATACCCGGTTCAAGCTAAACCCTTGAAAAAGAACCGTGGCCCAAAGAAAAATCAAGGGGGAGTTACTACTCTACCAAAAAAGAAAATAAAAAATCTTTTTGTATTTTTTTTATACTAACTTCCCTTAAGTAAATTATCTAAAAGATCCGTCATCAGGAAGAGTCTTCATTTTCATTTTTTTTGTTCGACTTAGTCCAAGCTACTTACCTACTTTAAACTAATTAACTCTTACTTAACACCAAAGCAATCAAAGCTAAACAAACAAAACAATCAAAACAAAACAAAACCAAACTAGTCAAAGGTTACAATTACATATATACAATGAAGTATCCCCACCCCACACATATAGTGAAGACATATCCCCGTGGCTTTAAAAATTAAAGAACAGTGAGGTAGAGGTACTTCCCTGAAGGCTCACTCCTGGTCGAAGATGGTGTCTGGGTTCACATTGCACGCGCGTCCCAGAGCTCTCAACCAGCCCAAGAACTTCTTTTCAGACTTCACCTTCCTGTCAGCCACCACCTCAACACGGGCACCTACATCTGTGATTGAAGTACGTAACCCAGCCATCTCTTGTTCCAAATTGGTCATGCGGGTTCTCCTGCGCGGATGTGAAGATATGGATGCCCTAGATAGTACTGCAGCTTCTACAGCGTGCTCTGGGGCCTGGGGTTCGGCCCTCACAGTCTCCGCTTCTTCATCCTCATCATCTGAGTCATCACAGCTACCACTGATCTCTTCCTCTACTGCTGCTGGCTCCTTACCCGTGGTTCCTTTGTCCGCTTGGAACTTGCGGTCCTTTTTTACGAGCCCATCCGCAGCTAGATTTTCGGGCACTCGAGCATCCCTGCAAAGCTGAGTTATTAAAGAAGGGAAGAATAATCCATACCTTTTTATTCAGCTGCAGATGAACATCTCGTCATGTATTACTTTAGCCACGCCGAAGTTGTGTCCATTGACGAAGCGCCAAATCAAAGCAGCTCTAGGCCCATTTACCTCTATAGTATTGTAGGATGGAATCAAACGGTTGTTGATGAGATACAACCAGCATTTTGCTTCAAAGGTGAGTGCGGAGGAGTGGAACTTCTCACCATATTGCATCCAAACCACATCTTTCCCCGGTGCACAGATTATTTCAAAGAATCGCTGCCACTTTTCCTGTGTTGAGTTACGGCCATACTCATAAAAGTCATCATAATCAATCACATAAGGGGGTAGCTGGTATGTCGTCCTTATCGCCTCAACAGAGGCATTCACCGCTTTTCGTCATACTGTGATGATGCCATTGTCATGCTCAGGCGCGTTGGCGTAAAATTCCCTCACAACCATTACATTACCCTTACCGGGCTCATTAATGAATGTTTGTAGCCCCCGTCTCATCAGCTCATCGTACATGTGAGGGCAATTTTGCTGGAGCGATTGGACGTCAATACCCCTCTCAGGAATTGGCTTTTTAGAAGCCTTCTCAGCAAAGCGATCCTGGGCTTTAGCCGAGACAAATTTGTTATTATCAAAAGGGCGTTTAGGGGCAGCCCCGCGTGTGCTGGATGAGCTGGCTTGTCTGCTAGAAGATGGACCAGTGGTGCGGCGTTTCTTCGATGGAGCCATGGTACCTGAAAAACGGGAACAAATAAGTACCTCCCAATTCCAGAAAATGTGACGCACTGCGGTTACTCAGACTTCACATAAATACGTGGTCACAATTACATAATTACACTCATTGAGGCCTTTTCAAAAACACCTTGTGGGCATTAGGCACTCACAACCCATTCAAAGCAATTTACAACATGAACCCACTACCAAATCTTCCAAAGGTCACAATTCAAGTAAAACAACACTCTACAATTCGCACCACCCACAAATACTACAATAATTATTGCCAAATCTACTACTAACAAACAAATAAAAAAATTAACCATATAAAAGAAAGCACACTTAAACACACAAAAATCTGCAGAGATTATGTGAAAACAAAGAAAGAAAATTGAAACAAGAGTAACATACCTGTAGTGAGAGTGAGGAGTAGAGAAGAGGGTTAAAGGGGAATGTTGTTGGAGACTTAGAGAAACTTGAAAGAGATGAAAATTTTCTGGAAGAGGGGAGCTGAAGAAGAAAAGAAATTGAGTTGTGAGAGATTGGGGAGGGTTTCTGAAGTTTTTAGGGCGTGTGGTTTGGTAGGGGGAGGGTTTGTTAGATGTGGCTTATTAGATGAGAGGGGAGGGAATTTAGACTAAAGAAAAAGAGGAAATTGATTCATAAAAAAAATTAGAACAGGTGAAAAACTGTCAGTTATAAGGGCTTAAATCGCGCGTTCGTAGAGCAGCCAAATGCGTGATCGTGCTAGTCTAGCGCGGCCAAGGCAGAAAGTTTTGCCAAATTAGCACGTTCAGGAGCACGATTGCGCCAGTAGCGCGGTCGCGCTACTGGACTTCGAAATTTTTTTACACTTTTCACCTGATTTTTCCATTTTCGATTGCCTTATCACCCGCCCATTATCACCTGCATTGGTTAGCATTTTCAAAAACTCACAATTAACCACTACTACTACCGTCGGGTTGCCTCCCGACCAGCGCCTTAGTTAACGTCATGGCACGACGTAGATCAAGCGCATTTAAGGCTCGCTCGACCTTTGTGGTTCAACGAGAAGTATGACAGATAACTCTTTCGTTTTATCCATCCCCACATGCAGTTTGAGTCGTTGTCCATTAACCTTGAAGGTGTTAGTGCTATCTTCACTGGTTATCTCCACAGCCCCATACGGGAACACTTCGGTCACCCTGAACGGCCCAAACATCGGGACTTAAGCTTACCAGGAAATAATCTCAACCTTGAATTGTACAATAATATCTTGTCTCCGGGTTTGAAATTTCTGTCCACAATGTGTTTGTCATACAGCCTCTTCATTCTTTCCTTGTAGAGTCTCGTGCTTTCAAAGGTGTGATATCTGAATTCCTCCAACTCATGCAACTTTGTCAGTCAATTTTCTCCAGCCTCATCAGGGTTCATGTTCAATTGCTTTAGTGCCCACCAAGCTCGATGTTCTAGCTCCACAGGCAGGTGACAGGCCTTCCCAAATACCAACTTGTACGGTGACATACCAATGGTGTTTTGAATGCGGTCCTATAGGCCCAGAGTGCATCATTAAGCTTTTTTGCCCAATCAGTTCTTGTGGCGTTTACAGTTATAGTAAGCACACTCTTGATCTCACAGTTTGAGACCTCTACCTGCCCACTTGTTTGAGGGTGATACAGGGTCACCACCTTGTGGTGCACGTCATATTTAGCCAGCAACTTCTCAAAGACACGATTGCAAAAGTGCGTGCCCCGTCACTAATGATGGCTCTCGGAATCCCGAATCGGGTGAATATATTCCTCTTCAAGAACCCCACCCACCACTCTCGAATCATTGGTGGGGAATGCTGCAGCTTCCACCCATTTGGATACATAATCTACCGCAACAAGTATGTACTTATTGCCGTAAGAACTGACGAAGGGACCCATGAAATCAATTCCCCAGACATAGAACACCTCAACTTGCTGAATTGGATTCATTGGCATCTCGTGTCTACGGGATATGTTGCCCGTTCTTTGGCATTCGTTGCAGCCCTTTACCCATTGGTGAGCATCCTTAAAGATTGTTGGCCAGTAGAACCCGTCCTCTAACACCTTTGCTGTTGTTCGAACTCCTCCAAAATGTCCTCCATATGGTGACGCGTGACAAGCCTACAAAACAAAACATTGTTCTATCTCGGGGACGCATCTTCGGATCATGTTATCAATGCAAATTTTAAACAAATGCGGTTCATCCCAGTAGTAGTTTCGGCAGTCACGATAAAATTGTTTCTTTTGAAATAGGAGAGTTCATATGGTTCAATGTCGCAGGCCAAATAGTTTGCAATATTAGCATACCATGGCACATCTTCCACACTTGTGGCTAGAAGCTGCTCGTCTGGAAAGGTTTCCAGAATATCCTCAGACTCAGTTGCATTTTCAGCACCCTCAAGGCGTGACAAATGATGAGCGACTTGGTTCTCCGTGCCCTTACAGTCACAAATCTCCAAGTCAAACTCTTGCAGAGGCAGCACCCAACAAATTAGGTACGGCTTGGACTCTTTTTTATCAACTAAATACCGAATGGCTGCATGATCTGTGTACACGATCACCTTCGACCCGATCAAGTAAGACCTGAACTTATCAAAGGTGAACACAACAGCCAACATTTCTTTTTCAGTTACCGTGTAATTCAGCTGAGCACCACTCAGCGTCCTACTTGCATAGTAAATAGGGTGCATTACCTTATCCTTGTGCTGTCCCAACACGTCTCCCACAGCGTAGTCACTAGCATCACACATGAGTTCAAACGGTTGCTCCCAGTCGGGAGCAACTATAATCGGTGTTGTGACTAGCCTCTTCTTTAGTTCCTCAAAAGCCACCCTGCAATCATCAGAAAATACAAATGGGTTATCTTTTTCGAGCAACTTACAGAGGGGATTGGAGATCTTGGAAAAGTCCTTGATGAATCATCGGTAGAAGCCGGCGTGTCCCAGGAAGCTACGAATAGCCTTGACTGATGTGGGAGGTGGAAGTTTTTCTATCACGTCGACTTTGGCTCTGTCCACCTCAATCCCTTTACTCGACACTAAGTGCCCCAAGACGATTCCTTCTTGTACCATGAAATGGCACTTCTCCTAATTCAACACTAGATTCGTCTTGATGCACCTCTTCAGTACACGGGTTAAATTTACTAGGCATTCATCGAACGAATTTCCCACCACTGAGAAGTCATCCATGAAGACCTCCATAATGTCTTCCACCATGTCTGTGAACTTTCTCGGGATCTGATAATGCTTCAAATACTTCACCAGTTCTCGATGAGTTTCTAGGCATGCACCTGTGCAACCAAGTCGACAAACTTTAAAAATTTCAATGTAAAAATTGGGTATAGAGAAAACTAATTACACTAAGAATTTTTGTACTTCTTTCAATGGTAATTGATAATACCATTAATTCCCCGGCAACGGCGCAAAAATTTGATCACGCTCAACTGTGTCTACTAAAAGACTAAGCGGGCGTTGCAAATATAATCCGGAGTATTATGCCCCGAGTCGAATCGCACAAGGAATTAACATATCAAGATAAGCCTTTAAAGTACTAAATTCTTATTAGTCAACCTTCTCAAACTTTTTGAATAACAAGTGGTGTTATGGTCACTACTACAGCTAACAGAATTAATAAACGAAGATTAACTAACACGCAGTTGTAGACAATTGGAATAAAGGTCTAAGGTAATGGTTTCCCCCGTTGTTGAATTCCTTAGTTGTATGTTTCTTATAGCTTCGATTTAGTTGCCTCTATCGATCATGAACTCTCCAGCTATCATAACTCTCTCTCAAGTAATTATGATAATTTACTAGACGCACTCTCTCAAGCTACGCTAGCTAGATTCGCATTACAGCTCACTTAGATCGCACCCGAGGTATCGTTATCTCTACTCCAACCTCTAAACCCTCGGTTATGACTCTCGCCTATACTCCGGGAGTGATGTTGATCAAACAATTACCTAAATATGCACTCTCTCTCAAGCAGATACATAACAAATAGGAATGGCTAATTGAGGATCCTTTCAACTAACCAAAATCAAAACGTAGTTGAACAAATAGAGATTAACAACCAACTCAAAACTATATTAATATAATAACAAGTTCATCCACAATGGGTTCACCCAAAACCTTAGATTAAAAGAGTTAGCTACTTATAACAATGATGTTCATCACAATAATCAAATTCATTACAAATCATAAAAACAAAAGGAAGAAGAGAAGAACTTGACGTAGAATACTCCTCCTTGCCTCTTGCCTTTCCTTTTCTTGCTCTCGGCTATCAAAAGCTGCGCACCCCCCTTTGGGCGAGCTTGACCTTCTATAGGTTAAGTTAATTTTCCCTCAGACTTCCAAATTTACCCCTGAGAATTATTTTCCAGAACTGGGCTAGCGCAGCCGCGCACGTGGGCGCGCTAATGGCCGCGCTAGTAGCCTACCATTCTGCCTCGACCATCTGGGCTAGCGCGGTCGCGCTAGTGGGAGCGCTAGTCTAGTCCTTCATTTGGTCGATTCTTTTTCTCGTCTTCTCGCTTACTCAGCTCCTAGGGATCTTTCTTGCTTCAATGTAGCTCCAATCACAGCTTTAAGGCCTCATACAAGCTCCTCATTCCTGCAACACAATTTAGAGCTCATTTTTTATCATTTAATTATATTAGAGCATTGAAACATAATCAAGATGGGGCAACACAATCGTCAAATGACATAAATCTAGCCTAATATCAAGGGTCCCCATCGTTGAAGGATATGTGATAACATGGTGAAACATCCTCCAATTCTGCATTATCCTTCATTGAAGATGGAACACCATTCTCGCCTTGTACAGTAACATGATACGAAGAACCCGCACTTTCTTCATATTCGTCACGCTCCTTAGTGTAGACCACAGTATATGGCTTTACCTTCAGTACTTTTTTACATGAAGCCACAAGTTTTGTTTGTCGCCTCATTCTAGAAGGAACCAAACTTTGGAAATCCTTAGAGATCTTCTGGATTTTAGGCGAAGCAGGTGTTCTTATGCTTTGAAAATTTCTCTAGAACTTGTTACCCTTCTTTAATGGACCCAATTTTTCAAACACGGAGGTCCTCACATGTGATTTTCCAAGTCGATCAAACACAGAAGGCTTGTTGGAAGCGGAAGATTCGTCTTCAACAGTGATATAATTGCTACTCGACCTTCTTATGGAGATGCGCACTGGTGACGGTTGCTTGTATCCCAAATCTTCACGTGGTTGCCTCGTTGAAGCTTCTGATGGTAGCTTCCCTAAATTTGATGGCTCATTGGGATTGTATCCAGATTTTGCAAATAGCTTGTAAGCGTTAAGGTCAAAACCTTCATCCGTTCACTTTGTAGGGAGTGCCACATTCTGCAAACGATTTTGGGCTACAAAACCTGCAAGCGGCTTCGAGGACAACTTACTGCCTCAATTCGTTTTACTAGAAGAGTCAACTCCTTTGGCGTGTTAGTTTGGAGATTAGATGATTCACCCTCGTCTTTCTTCCTTTTAGGGACATATTGGAGCACATGACTCACTTTCTTGCCATAAGACGCAATACCCCCTCTATAAGATTTATTCGTGTTGGGTTGTACCTCCTCGGTAACATCTTTGACTCGACCAGTAGTCACTTCGACTCTTTTAGTTGTGGGCTCGTCATTTTTGCTTTTTATGACATCATCGATGTTTAGCTCCTGCACAATGCGGTTTTTCAAGTAGAACTTTGCATCGGCGAAGTGTGACTCAGCCTCGGTGAATGGCTCATCATCAGCAACTATCTTCTTCTCAACTTCACCCTCGGAGTATTCAAACATTGATGGTAGGTAGATGGAACCACTTTGTTCTCATGTATCCAAGGCCTTCCAAGCAAGACGTTGTATGAAGTCTTTGCATCGATCACATGTAGCCATGCACTTGATTGCATATCTTCAATGGTGATTTCCAGCCTAATCGCGCCTATGGCTCTTTGCCCCCCTTGGTTGAATCCTTGGATCATCACCCGACTTTCTGAGAGTTCGTTCATGGAAATACCAAGTTCTTTCACAATGTGGATTGGCAAAATGTTCACTGAGGATCCTCCATCAACCAAAATTCTATTTACCCTTTCATCGCGCATATAACCAACCAGGTACAATGGGCGGTTATGAGGAGTGTCACTTAGCAAAAGATCGTCATTTGTGAACGTGACCTTTTCCTCACAAGCATTAAATTCTTGAGGAGTGGACTCGATGAGCTTTTCCGAAGATGGTGCCAACGGTAGGTCATCACTCTTTTCTTCCCCTTTGTCAGCATGGCAACAAGAGACATCAATGCCCTCATGGGAAATCTTCGTGCGGAACCAACTTGGTAAGAACTCCTCCGAGGTCACTAGATGTCGTGGCTTTTGAGGATGGTGCACCTCCACTTTTACTTTCTTCAAATATTTAACTGGATTCCATCTCCTTGGTCTTTTCACCATCATTTTCCTTGTTGGTTGTTCTACTAATTCTTTTCGTGGGCTCCTTTTGTGGTGCCTACGGCGAGTCACCAATGTCCAACCTTCATCATCATCAGGTTGATTGACTTCAGCTTTGTCGCTCTCCAGTAATTCTTCATCTTTACTTTCTTTAAAACCACATAATTCATCCGGACTGAATGATCCAAAGGTGATAGAGACTTGGTTTGCGCTTGCTTTCTAATCTTCAAGCACGATCTCCTTTTCGCGAGCCAAGTCCATGACTTTGTCCTTGAAGACAAAGCATTTCTCCAGAGGGTGGCTTACAAGTCAGTGATATTTGCAGTAATTTTGGTCATTTGTTTTCCCAGCTTCATTTGGTCGCTTCATCTCCGGAAGCTCAATAAGATTTAACTCTAGGAGTTCTTCGAAAATGGCTGGAACATCAGAATTCAGAAATGGGTACTCTTTCTCTTGCATTTCTTTTAGAGTCAACTTTCCACTTGGCTTATCTTGAAAAGAAGTGGATTTCATACTCTGCTTCTTTCTTACCTTCGTCATGAACTTCACAGGTGACGTGTTGACATTCATAGCTTCTTTGCTTTCAGATTTGGGTACGAACTTGCCTCATTTCCTAACTTATTGCTTGTCATTCCCTTTGCAAGGTTCATAGATGGGCAGCCTTTCATTTCCAGCGGAGGCCATGCTCAATTCCATGTCATGGGCACGAGTTGCAAGTTCTTCAAATGTGTCAGGCTTGATACCTTGCAAGATGTATCGCAATCCCCAATGCATGCCTTGGATGCACATCTCTATGCCTGAAGCTTCACTAAGCATGTCTTTGCAGTTGAGGCTTGCATTCCTCCAACAATAGATAAAGTCGATAACTGGTTCCCACTTTCGTTGACGAGTATTTGTAAGTTCTATCATACTCACAGTACGTCTCATACTATAAAAGCGATTGAGGAACTCTTGCTCTAGTTGATCCCAGCTATCGATAGATCCAGCCTCGAGGTCTATGTACCAGTCAAAAGCATTTCCTTTTAGCGAGCGGACAAACTTCTTGATGAGGTAATCTCCATAAGTCCCAGCATTGTTGCACGTCTCCACGAAGTGCCCCACATATTGCTTTGGGTTACCTTTACCATCAAACTATTGAAACTTTGGAGGTTGATAGCCAGCAGGCATCTTCAACATATCGACCCTTGCAGTGTACGGCTTTGCATATGTAAGGGAGGATTTAGCGGCAACTTCATATTTGTTTTTAATGGTTCCTTCAATGAACTCCTTCAGTTGATCGATTGGAATCATCCTTTCAGATGAGACAGGGATAGCCTTAGTGGATGCTACTTGTCTTGGGGGAGAGTCACTCTCTAGAACTTCTGGGAGCTTGCCGGGTGCATAGGTGGATTCTTCTTCCATCAAGATTCTCACCCTGTCTGTTAGTTTGTCAATTCTAGCCTCTTGATTTTGCATGCATTTGGTCAAGCCAACAATTGCTTCCGTCAAGTTTGCCAACTGCTCCTCCATAAATGAAGTGTTTGTCACCATGACTTTCATGATCGTCGTGGACAACAGAGAGTAGCATGAATCTCACACAGATTGATCCTTGATTGGCTCACGCTATGTGGTGTAAGTAGGGAGGATCCATCACTTGAAGCATCATCATCTTCCTTCATAGTAGAGTGCTTGGATCCAGAGAGGTCAAGCAGAGCAAGAGTTTTCTTGATCTTTTCAGCAACATCGCTTCTTCCTTCAGGTGCGTTTGTGGAAGATCATGCTCCTTTTGAGGGTGAAGATCCGAAAACAGGTGTTGATGCGGACGACACTTGGGGTGCTTGTTGTCCTAAAGAGCTCGCTTTGCTCCTCGTAACTGGTCCGAAGCTTTTAAAGGTAACACCGAGGATGCTTTCCACATCAGCATAGAACTTGGAGTTAGCAGCCTTGGTGGAAATTGAACCGAAGTTAATTTTCTTTGAAGCCATTTCAATGTTCTTGGACTTTGGTGATTGAAAAATTGAGATGAGAGGTAGAGATCTTCCCACTAGGCGTGCCAGAATTTGTAGACAATAAATTTGCGTCAAGAAAATAAAATCAATACCGAAAAATATCGCAACAATCGTATTATTTTATTTCAAATATTTGAGTGTTACAATCTCTATGGATCCTCTGATTCTTCTTTTCAATAGTAAATAAATTCAAGGGCCTTTGAGCTTGATCTTGAATCTATATTTGTTTCCACGAACGATGATCTTGTTCTTGAGCTTGAGCTTGATTGCTTGAACTTGACATTGATTCGTTCTTCGTTCTTGAGCTTGAACTTGATTTCTTAAACTTGAACTTGGTTGCTTGAAGCTTGAAACTTGTAGAGAAATTTGCGGCGTTTGATCCTTGAGCTCTCTCTTGCTTCTTGTTATAACTTCTGGTCCTCTTTTCTGGCTTATGAAGATCTCTATTTATAGTTGTGGAAGGGAGGAGTTATGATAAAAACAAACTCTTTCCGACCAATCAAATTGAAATATGACATGGCCACATATGATTGACCAGAACATGTCACTTACACACGTGGCGCGATTTCATTAACCTTTTAGTGTGACTTGGCATGCCTTGTCATTTTGACACGTGGCATAATCCTATTAGTTCTTTTGTTGGACTTGGCGCACCACGTCATTTGACACGTGGCACCAAACTGGGCCTCTAGTAAGATGACATTTTAGGCTTAATGAACTGGGCTCATCACTTTAGCCCAATGAATTAAGATTTATTTATTTAACTCATATGTATTAAACTTATATAATTAATTCAGTTATATTAGCCCATAATATTTAGTTGGACCAATATATCTTGAATTTAAAATATAGTCCAAATTATTTTATGGATTTAATTTTAATAAAATTTATATGCCTAAAACGTTCGAAGCACAATGGATATGGAAGATTGATCCCGACTAACTTGTACACTAGGATATACAGTATTAAAGAAAACTGTGCACTCAAAACCTACAAATAGTAGTATATTAGATATTATTGAGAAATTAACAGAGGCTTCCTTCTTGGATCCTTCCCCCTGCCTGCTTTCCATGAAGAAAGAGCATTAATAGCTCTACCAATAAATTAAACAACTCGGCATCGGACAAAAGATAATAACTTCTCCCATTAAATACAAGCTCCAGTTAGCATTTGTCCGGAGAATTACCATGTCTCGGTCAAGTTGCTTGTATTATTTCCTTGATATCATACCCTTGGAGCTACATAGAAAAGAATTTAAGAGGAAGAAATCAGACTTAATTATTGGTCAAACAACTTTGAAGTTATTCAAGACGCTAACATATTCATAGATAGAAAGCAACATGACAACAGATATTGCCAGATGGTAATCCTACGTTAGCCATGCTTTAAATGACTTCACAAAGTACCTGAAGGAAGGTCAGAAGCAAAATAACACCAGAGTTCCAGAAAGCATGAATTGTGATGGGAGTTAGGAGGTTCCGCGTTTGAGCATAAGAAAATCCCAGAGCAGTCCCTGAATGCACGTCATTTTTCAAGTCAGATTCAGCAGAAAATATATATATGTAGTGATAAGAACAGGTAAAATCAATTAATGAATCAATCAACTATGCCAAAATCCAAAACTAGTAAAAGGGTCGGCTTTAAAATGGCGTGGGATGGCCACTTTTTAATATTTAGCCACCATTTGAAATGTAGTTAAAAAATAGATAATTTTTACCGCATGTTGATGATCTCTTTGACCAGCTTCAGGGAGCGAAAAAATAGATAATTTTTACCGCATGTTGATGATCTCTTTGACCAGCTTCAGGGAGCGAGAGTGTTCTCTAAGATTGATTTGAGTCTAGGTATCACTGGTTGAAGATTCAGGACTCGAATATTTTAAAGACACCATTCAGGTCCCGCTATGGTCATTATGAGTTCCTTGTGATGTCTTTTGGGCTAACCAGCGCCCCTGCAACATTCATGCACCTGATGAATAGTGTATTTCAGCCTTATCACGACTCGTTCGTTATAGTATTCATTGATGATATCATGGTGGAGGGGCATGCCCACCATTTGAGGATCGTGTTACAGCGGTTGATGGATGAGAAGCTTTATGCCAAGTTCTCCAATTATGAGTTTTGCCTTAGTTCAGTGGCGTTCTTGGGGCACGTCGTGTCCAGTGAGGGGATTCAGGTGGATCCAAAGAAGATAGAGGCGGTTCAGAGTTGGTCCAGACTATCCTCAGCTACAGAGATTCAGAGCTTTCTTGGTTTTGTTGGTTATTATCATCGCTTTATAGAGGGTTTCTCGTCTATTGCATCGCCCTTGACCAAATTGACCCAAAAGGGTGCTCATTTCAGGTGGTCGGATGAGTGTGAGGAGAGCTTTCAGAAGCTCAAGAATGTCTTGACCACGGCTCTTCATAGCCAGGACGAGCATGCCTAATATTTGAGGATCCTGTTGCAGCGGTTGAGGGAAGAGAAGCTTTATGCCAAATTCTCCAAGTGTGAGTTTTGGCTTAGTTCAGTGACGTTCTTGGGGAACTTGGTATCCAGTGAGAGGATTCAAGTGGATCCAAATAAGATAGAGGCAGTTCAAAGTTGGCCCAGACCGTCCTCATTGTCACACCTCCTTTTTACCACCCGAGAGGGGATATAAGGGAGTTTTTTCAATTAAAGTGACAATAATCGAAATGAGATTATTTTATTCAATTTCTTCAGAGTCGCCACTTGGAATAAATTATGGTGTCCCAAGTCATCGGTTTATTTTAAATTCCAAATCGAGGAAATTTGACTTTATTTAAAGTCTACGAACCAAAAATTATGGATAAGGAATTTTGTTAACCCGAGAGAAGGTGTTAGGCATTTCCTAGTTCCGCACGGTCGCTTAAACTATTAATAATTGGTCTAATTATCTGATTTACTACATGTTTTAAACCTATTGTGCATTTTACCTTTATAAGCGCTTTTAATTATTTTAAACGCTTTTAGGATGTATGGAATTATTTCTTAAACAAGTTACGATTGTCGTACACTTACCGTTTTGGGACACACCGCAAGCCACGCTACATGAAATGCACCCGTGATTCGTGATATGTTTATTTTATTATTGTGAAAATAAAATTTGAACAAAATACCCTTAGCTAAAACATGGAGAAACTTCAGTACAATGCGTTATAGTTTAGTTTCAAACTCCAGCACGCTGTGCTGGCATTTTTCAGTGTTTTAGCTAGGGATAATTTTATCAAACTTTTATTTCCTTGTTAAAAAGTGGCTAAACTTCAAACAATTATGAAACGGTAGCTGAGTTTATAACATCAACTATAAAAGTGGCTAAACTTTTACCCAAGGGCCGGGCTCTACATCCATTCTGCTCTAATCGGACCCATTTCATTCTACTAAAGATGAATAAAATATTAGCATAAAAACCATAGAAAGTCGCTGATCCTGTCTTATGCAGTATAAACAATTCTTTTTTGAACTAATTTTCACTTTCTAGAACTTCCAGAAGTAAAAACCATTTATGTTAGTATTTCTTTTTGTAATTTCTGTTTTTACCCTTCTATCATCCGGTGTCATTTATATCAAAGGATATGGAAGTAATACCAAGAACAAACAGCTGAGGAAATTGTCCAGGAGTGAGATGTGCAAGAGCAAATACAGCCCCACTAATAACCGCTGCGAGTGGTGTAGGTAACCTGCAACGAGAAATTGATAAGCATGAGAGAATAGAGTATCAGGTCATATGTCCTCATTAAACATGATGTATTTATGAATCACCCACAAGTGATAAAGTTATAATGGCTAATCACGGCTTTCTTCTATTGGTGTCTTTATCTTTTATCCAGAGGTTTCCTTTTATATTTGTAATTGTGTTTTCTCTTTAGCTCATGAACAGAATCCAGGCAAGAGCGACCAGTCTATCACGACTCACAACTCAATTAATGTTTGACAACCTTTCTTGATTCTTCTAGGTATGGTCTTTGCTAGCATAACTCTTACTCACTTCCTTTTTTTTTTTTTTGATTTGCACCGGGTGTCCGAGTCTCTTCGAGCCCCGACTATTCCCGGGGGTGCACAAGCCCTCGGCAAGGAGTTTCCCGCAAGTGCACCACGGTTAATTCAGGTTTTTACCCAGTCCGATGGCCCTCAGAAATTGTTTGCACCCAGTGGGTTTCGAACTTGAGACCTTGAAAGGGAGCAAACCCCAAGGCTCAAGTCAATTGCCACCAGGCCAAGCCCTGAGGGTTCTTACTCACTTCCTATTTAACCCTCGTTAACATTTTGCTAGCTATTCCATTCTAATTGTGCCCACTTTCTTTCAGTCTCATTCCCTTGAAAACCAAATTTTATTACAGAACATCCAAAACAGACTGCACAAGAGATAACATTGTAGTTCATAAGCATAATATTGAAGGATCAATTGACCAAGCCCAGAAGTACTTTCAAATTAAGAGGGTTCACACTTGGCATGCATAGAGCAATGCAGGTAGCAGAATCCGTAGAAAGAAATTCCTGGATTGGGTAAAGATAACATATAAAAAGAAGTGGATCAACTGGTGAAAGTATAATCTTTACATGTTTATTGGGTTTTCAAAACTTTTTATGCCTCCCTTTTCAAGTTTCTCAACAAAGTCCAGAAGATTCACATAGTCACTTAATAGTGCCAGTTAGGGGTGGCAAAACGGGCGGTCGGGTCAGGATATGGGAGGGTCGAAAACGGGTAATACAAAAACAAATAAATTATTCGATCCGACCCATATATAATACGGATAAAAAACAGATTAACCGACGGATATATTATCCATGGCTTCTTAAATATGATCACTTTTGGGAGAATTCCTAGTCTCCCAGACTTGAGGAACCCCAATTTGAGGCTTTACAAATGTAAAAGTTAAGCCTATTAGTTATCCATTTTCTAAGTGGATAATATGGTTATTATCCATATTTGACCCGTTTTTATAAAGTTCATTATGCAGCCCATTTTTTAACGAATAATATGGGTGGATAATTGTTTTCTTTTAACCATTTTGCCACCACTAGTGCCAGTTCTCACACCAAATATGAAGCAGTAGTAATTTGTAATCGAAGTTGCGTAGAAGGAATTATACCACTTGGTCAGAGAGACCATAAAAAATCCTCTAAACACAGTCTCCTCAAGAATTGGAGCAAGCACGCCAGTAATGCCTAGCAGAGAAACAGTGCTACACATAGAAGAGAATTCATTACTCTATTGTATATCTTACAAAAGTTTTAAGTGGCAGCAAAGCCATCAATATTAAAGCAGTGGCCTATTGATAATAGAGATATTTGGAAATACCTGATACTTGAGGAGCCTATCAGTGGGAGTAATCGGGCAAGAGCATCAGTCTGTAACAAGTTTTAAGGAATTAAATGAGGAAAAAAACCACATCACAGGGAGAACAATGAACTTTAATGCGCGTTAATGTACACGAGCTGAAACAACAATAGCAGTTTAGTCACATAGTTTTCTGTTACATTAATCACCACAATGTAGCCAATTTAATGATAAGCCTAACCCAACACAATTTTGCATGAAAAAGCTAGTGTGCAACTAACATATGATATGCTTCTTGAGTAATTGTCCTCATCCATAATGTGAATATATTTGAAAAACTATGTCCTTTATTTTCATATATGCTCCTCAATTATTGTCCTCTAGCTCAGGATATCGCTCAATGGGTAAAGTAAAGCTATTTCACCCATTTCCTCAGATCCTAAAAGAAATCCTTCTTTCTGACCCCAATTTTATTATTTGCTTTTGAAGGTTGTAGAAAGAATGGCATTCTCAATTCAAAAGATTGGATGAACTGTTAGTTCAATTCTAACCTCTCTTGGTGGCGTCTCACCGTTGAAAGTGGACATTGCCACTCCTGTTAAAGCAATGGCACCTATTGCTCCCACTAAACCAATTCCAGCCCACAAAAGCCATCCTCTCTGGAGATTGAAAGGTTCCTTCAAATCTGGAAATAGACAAACGTAAATCAACCAGTTGCTGCAACAAATTAAGACTAGAGGAAACTATGACTCAGCCTTCTATCCAGTTTCCTGACTACATAAAGCTACAGACAAATGAATTCGTCAATCACTTGAAAAACACTCATTACCATAACGATATATGTCATCAGGGAGCGGTTGAGATGACTTGGTGAGAGTATAAAGGACTATTAGCACAACTGCAGTTGTTATACTGAAAAACAAAAAAAGTATACAAATGATCAGAATCTTGGAGGATGGACAAAATGTGAAGTTATTTAATCCGGATGAACAAACGGTGCTAAAAGAATCAGTATCCATACGCTTGATCGGCGAACAAAATTTCAGCCTTCTCATCCAAGCTCAATTCATCTACATCGAGTCCTACATATGGTATTGATGCTGTCTCTATTAGTCCTGTCAAAACAAAACTGCCTGAATATTAGTTAGCTTTTTCCTCCCAAGATCAAGACTTGGTTGCTAGTTGCCCAGTATATTTCCACGACAAAACAGAACATCAGCTTATAAAGATACTTTAGACAAACTAGAAGAACAAAACTTCCATTTACAGCAAGTTAAACCAATAAAACATTGCATTTCACCCATTTTACCTTAATATGATGTTTTATAGCCACACAAATGTCTACGATTTGTTTTAAACCACAAGTTTCAAAAGTCTTTCTTTCTTTCTTAATTATGTGCACAATAAAAAACCACCATATAAAATGGGACAGGAGGGAGTATCCCGTTACAAAAAAATTGTTTTTTTTACTAATCACAATAAGATTACACTACATTGATCAGACATATTTGAAAACTTAGTGAGGTAACTAAATAACACCTCAATCCACACGCAAGCGAAGAAAGTGAGACAGTTTGCCAATTCCATGGCACATTCCAGCGTCTCAAAATTGGCCAGTCAGGTCCACTTCCCTGTAGGGAAGAGAAACAACACAAGAATTACTCAAAGAAAAAAACAATCTTAGAAGCTCTTTCTAAAGCATTCAAATTTATCATTTTCAATTTCAAGATTCCACAACACTACTTTCGGCATAGCACAATTACTTCCACCTAATACATAACCAGGAGGTCACGGGTTCGAGTCGGGTAAACAGTCTCTTGCAGAAATGCAGGGTAAAGATGCATAGAATAGACCCTTGTGGTCCGACCCTTCCTTAAATCCCGCGCATAACGGGAGCTTAGTGCACCAGGATGCCCTTTTTTATTAATTCAACATCACAATCAAGATATACCACAAAATCATCAATAAATAATATGCCTTGATAGCAAACTAGTTTTTGCTATATGACCTTCTCATTTACCGTTTGACTAGACACAAAGTTTAATTAAAAAAATTTTGAAACGTGCGGTCTAAAACAAGACATATGACTATAAATTGAATTGTTCCGACAAGGTGTTATTCTTTTGGGGATAAATTAAAAAGAAAAGTGTGGTACGTAAAATTGGACAGGAAGTACCATTTAATAAAAGCAAAAAGAGTAGCGGTCAATCTTGCTGATAATATAATTAACTTACTTTATAATCAGGACCGTTTCTGGGACGAGAAAAGCATATAGTAGTGAACCCTCTGGTGGAAGATTGAGTAGGAGCTGAATCTTGAAATTTGAGAAATGGGGTAAGAGAGATTCTATTTGATTTCTGAAGAATGGATTTTGATGAATAAAGCTTTGGTAAAGTGGGACAAGTAGATTGAGTGAGAGTTATACATAAAGTGTAAGCCATTGTTAAGAAGTTCAAAGATGCTTCGACGAGAACTGGAGTTTGGTGGAGATAAGGGGCTAAGGATTGTGGACCTGTGGTTTTTGAGAAGTTTAGGGGGTGAAATGTAAATGAAAGTCGAATGAAGGACTAATACTGAAATAGTGTTTACTTCTTGTGATGTTTCCATCATTCCTATTTCCATGTAGCCTCTTTTGATTCTTTTTTCCAGCCATTAATATAATTCGAATAATTAATTGACCAACTTTTGACTAATTAAAATTGATGTAGAATCTCGTAGTTCCGTGATTTAAGGCTTATGCTGAAATAAGATAACTTTAAATTTTTAAAAAAAATTACAGCATTAGATTACTTATTAAGCAATTACATGTAATTAATTTGCTATTCAGTATTCACAACTCACAAGTTAAAGTTATACATTTTTATTTTATATTTTCAATGTATATAATTTAATCTAAAGTTTGATAATTTATTAATAACCTCGCGAAGAGGTCAATTGGACTAACAAATACTAAATCCTAAACAATATTTAGGTTTCTTATACTATCTTTCAATTAATCTTCAATAATATCAATTAAAAGTCACTGTATTACATTTTATAACTTGCTATTTGCGAGCACGGTAATTAATCCAAGATTAGATTACTTCTGTCTTACCAACTAATAACGGTGTTGAATTCAAGTCATCCATAATGTAGTCAAGCCAAGAATTTATTTTGATTGAACCATCTAATTTATTTGTTGCAAGATTTATTGACTGAAATCTGATTTTATTTTCATTATGCTCATGTTAATTTTGTTTTAGTTATATAATCTTCTAATAAAGAATTACAAGAAAATACATATGACTTCACACCATAATAAAAAATGGCATATGTTTTTAAGTTTACCCCACCTAGCTCACATTGTAAATATTTTGAAAGCACTTGCAAATTCAAAATTTGTGTTCTTACAATCATTGCTTCTAAAAGTTATGGAGTTAATTCTTTGTTCTTACAACCATTGCTTTCACTCTCTCTTCTTCTCACATCTTTTACATATGCTTCAAGGGTCATGTATTTTCTGTTCTCCTCTTGTGTCACCTGCTTGTAATATAAGAAAATTAAAGAGTAGAAGTCCACCATTGAGGACCATTCAAAGCTTTGCTTTTGAAAATGGATTTTTTTGAATTTGTTAGTTGTTTGGATTGGGTGTTGTTCCAATTGATTGAAAATATCAAAAGAAGTTCAATTTTTAATTTTGAAGTGATTTGAAATAGATTTGAGCAAGATTTGAGTTAAATTTCAGAAAAGACGCAAAGAAGAAGACGAAGTCTGTTTTTTGTATAATATTGTATAATAGTGTATATGAGTGTAGAAACACACCTTATACACTTTTATACACCTTTATACAAGCGTTTGTAGACGAACTTCTTCCACGATTTTCAGTTGCAATCCTCGTTCAAAACCAGTCTAAATCTCCATTAAATGACTTCAAATTTTATATACAACCTCCTTATACTATTTCTAACAAGTCTAAATAACACCCACTCCAAATTTCTCACAAAATCAAATCGGAATTTAAACCTACATATTTAAGCTTGTTAAAAATCTAATTTTCACCACCCAAATGAATTTGGTTTGTTGAATTAATATTTGAATCACAGTTACTGATTCGAAAATTAATTTAAAAGCTTGAGGAATTTTTTAAAAAAATTAAATAGTAATTTTGAGAATCTATTTGAGTTGGATGTTGAATCTTAGCCTATTATTTTTGGGCTAGTTGGTTGTAAATTAAAATATGGGCTATAAAATTGAAAAGTATGGAGCTAAATTGTTCTAATGTGAAATTTTCGGGGCATTTGCATCTATACCCGCTTTTTGTGTCACGTTTTAACTTGTGCCCGCTTTCCAAAAAAACATACCCGCTTTTTCGCATAACTTCAGCATACGGGGCTGAAGTAGCAAAGACAATCACGCAAAACTTCAGCATTCTAGTAGCCAGGCCTGAAGTTCAGCTCTAGAGCTGAAGTTTTTATTTTTTAACTGGCGAACTTCAGTTCTAGAGCTGAAGTTTTTGTTTTTGTAACTGGCGAAGTTCAGCTCTAGAGTTGAAATTTTTGTTTTGTAACTGGCGAACTTCAGCTCTATAGCTGAAGTTTTTGTTTTGTACTGGCGAACTTCAGCTCTAGAGCTGAAACACCATGATTAGCAGTGATTTTTTAAGAAAAATAGCGTACATCTTCTCAGCTCAAATACGAATAAACATACAAAAACTCCAAAATTTTACAGCTCATCCTATTGGTAACTTAAACTTTTTCCTAAGACTAATTTGCTGTAAATTTGGAGCAGAAGTACAACTGTCGAACTGTTCAATTAAAAAAAGTTGTCCTTATAACTAAAGTAGCGTTGCTTCTGGAGATAAATACCAGTTTATTTTGTAACTTGAAGAAGAAAACGAAGCAGGAGAAGGAGGGGGAGAAATGAGGCTGAAGTTATTTAAAAAGTGGGTACAAACCAAACGAGATTATAAGAAAAAAGTGAAGAATTATCTGAACATTTACAAATTTACCCAAGAACTGGTGGTACAAATCATGAGCTTCTAAGACTTGGAATTTACAAAGCTGATTTAAATAATTACACGATCTGTTTGAAAGTTACATAAACAGATTAGCAAAATCTAAAGCTACCAAGGACAGGTGGCAGCTATATCCGGAATGCACGAACATCTTCAGAGTCAGCTCCCGATATCACTAGCAGCTCCACCCCAAAATCTGCACGCAAGGTGCAGAAGTATAGTATGAGCACAATCGACTCCATGTACCCAGTAAGTATCTTGTCTAACCTCGTCGAAGTAGTAACAAGGCTTTTTATTTAAAAATACTCACTAATAAAACCTGAACCATAAACTAGCAAGAACAATACTACGATATAACAGAAAAGAGTACACAAAACGAATATGCAAAGCAATAACTGAGTACTAGAAGAGATCACAATTTAATAATTTCCAATATCTCGAACAATCTTTTCCTTAGAGCGAAAACTAATAAACCACGATAGTCACTCCATAACTTTCATAGCGTGAGGAATATACTCAGATATCAAGTCAATGACACGGCAAAACCCTTTGTGCATTTATCTCATCCTCACCAAATATACATATACCAGTACCAACCGGATGACAAAAATGCTGATAACAATAATGACAAAGTAGGAAATACTCAAATAGCAATAATGAATGAGGATATACATATGGCAACAATAATAGACTAGGCGGAAGACATAGGAGTAATGACAGCAATTAGGAAAATGGAATATAAACTTCAACTAACTAGCATGGTAGAAATCCTAGATATAGAAAAACAAATAAGAAGGGAACACATGTTCTTTATAAGTTAACAAGTAGAGGCATAAATGACTAACATGGTGGAAGACTTGTACTAAAGTGCAACAAAATAGATATAACATGGACGTAATTATAACAACAGGAAGTAGGCATAGTGTTTGCAAGTTTAGCAAGTAGATGGCATGACAACACGATAACAATTAAGATAGAGGACAAGGACATGGCAATAACAAAAAGTCACATAAGAACTATAAGTACGACAATAACAGCTCAATGTAAAGGCATGAACATATACACAAGGAAAAGATATCACAATATAATGCATGTCTCTCGTCTTTGCCTGCACGGAAACACCCATTGTGCCATGAACTCATGATAATATAAAAGCATGATAATATAAATGAAATGACATGGCATCGCCCTTCGTGCTTTACACTCACATAGCATGGCACGACATCATCCTTCATGCTTTTACTGTCAAATGATATGTCACGACATCACCCTTCGTGTTTTACACTCATATAACATGGCACGACATCACCCTTCATGCTTTATAGTCACATAACATGGCACGGCATCACCCTTCATGATCTACACTCTTCCTTACCAAGCATATGTATATCGATGGCAAATAAGGTAGGAAGCATACATAACATCAAGGAGAGTATTTAAACGAACAGTCCAAATGAATCCCAATCATAACTTTTCAAGCTAACAATAATTCAATAAACCCTCAAGAACCTTATCATTCAAGTATTTCAACAAATCTCACGAATGATCCATAGCACAAGTATAGAATCTAGTATCTCAAGAATATCAGTCGTAGCAATGTATTAATGATTAAGCATAGTGATGACCGAATTAGACAAATCAATGTTTTCTTAGAATTCCGTCAAGTTTAATCAAGTTATAATAAACTAAGTCTTGGTTTATAATATTTAATTCTATGTTCTTAGAATCTATGAATCAAGTAAAACATGAAGCAAGAAAGTCACGTAATTCTACAAGGCACAGTTCGTAGCATAATCTACCCCCAGCATGATTAACCTTGGAATATGCATATATGCTCGTCACCTCATATATGTATCACCCCTGCATATAACAAATAATATCAAATAGTAGGAAAAATTCCCTCAACAAAGTGAGGCAAGACACTTACCTCAATTTAGCTAACTCAAAACTCAATTTAGCTTTTTTTCTTTATGAATTTACCACCGCTCGACTCAATCTAGCCAAAGACGACTTAAATATATCACATAATGCAAGAGAAAATAATTTTAATTAATAAAGCGATGATCTTTATACAATTTTTAAAAAGTCAACCCGGTGGTCTTGACTACCCATAGCCCCACAAGTCCATATACGTGTTTTGTTTTCAAATCCGAGTCATATGCGACTCTCAAATCCCAGATTTTTATTTTTCAAAACTTTGACAAAATCCCCAAATTTTTTCCTAGATTTTCATGAATTTGATGTTAAATCTTATGTATAATCATAAAATTTAATTGATTAGAGGTGTTGATACCCAATTTCTACATATTTTAATGTGCATAAATACTTTCAAAATAGCATACATATGCATATATAAGCATGCACAAGGTTGTTATAATTTTCCCATAATTTTAAAGATTTTAAATTGATTTATTTCCTTCCATGCTACTCATAAAATCCCCAATAATTATTCCTCAAATTATTTTTGTGGTGATTTAGTTATTTAATTTTTATATTTATGCCAAAATATGGTTAAAATATTTTTTATGTATTTTTATAATTGCATTTTATATTTTTAAAGCTAAATTGCATATAATTGCAATATTAGCCCTATTAATGTATAATTACATTTATATGCATAAAATCGACACTCTATATTTTTAAAATATTTAAAATCTATTTTAAATCATTTTTAGTACATGAAATTATTTTGTAGAAATTATTTATTATAAATTATATAGGGATAAATTGGCTATTTAAAATATAGCCAGATTACATTTTAATTTTAGCATTAATTTTAACCCAACCCCAGCCCAATTTCGTATTAAATTACCCGTCAAACCCTAAACCCGCCTAGCCGACCCAGAACTAATTAAATCATGGTCGTTGATCTGAGAGATCAACGGCCCCTATTAACTCCTTCCTTTTTTAATCCTAAACGACCCTAACCCTATCTCATTCTCTCAAACTCGTCATCTCTGTATTCTCTCATCTCCTCTGCTCTCTCAGTAACTCAACCCTAACCCTAGCCCCTTTAACCATCAACCTCTCTTTTCCGGTCTTCTCCGGTGATCTCCCATCAACTCCTAAGCCTCCAATGGCTTCTCTAATGCCATGCTTGCCTTCTCTAAGGTCTTCAAGGACCTAGGGCCATGCCGACTTGCATCTAGGGTTCGTCACTTGTCTGTTCTTGGCTTCAGTGTGATTTCGAGCAAAATCATGTTGTATTTGTTATGATCCTTAAGATTCTAGACAGGTTCTTTTATCTTTATATGGATTTCTTCTGAAACCCTAATTTCTTCCTATATCTCTTACATTTGTACAGATCTAGGACAATTCGAGTTGGTTTCCTTAGTGTTTTACACTATTTTTGGAACTCTTTTACAAGAATCGTTGATTTCAAATGTTTTCACCTTCTTCTAAAAATTAGGGTTTTGGAGCTTCTTTTGAAATTTTGTTTAAACTGATTCTTTATGTTTAAATTTCTATTTCTTGCATATTTCGACTGATTCTATGATTTTACTACCTCTTCAACTCGCCTGTGTTAAAAGCCCTAATTTTCTAGATTTTCTTCGTTTGGTTTTGTGTGTCGCATGACTGCTCGTTTCTTGTTTGAATTTCTGTGACTATCTTGCCTCGAATATGTTCTTATTGAGTTTTTAGCCTAACTTATATCACCTCTATGTACTTGTGTTCGTCTTGACTGTTCAAGGCTCGCTTCTTTCTTTCAATGCTATTTAACCTGCATATTTGCTATGTCTGGTTATTCTGATCTTACTCTATTTATATGCTGAATACTGAGTCATGACTCTCTCTTTTATTGACTCTGAGCTCCCTGTTTCTTGGCTTGATTTGAAAACTTTCCTTTTTAAACTTGGTTTATTTTCTTATTTATGGGAACCCAGGTTACTCTCCTTAAATCAATAATTTCGAATCTTGATTCCATGATTTACTATATGCTGATTTTCGATTATTTTGTTTTCTTATATTATTTGGTTAACCGAGTATTTTACTGATTCTTCATTAGCTGTTTCCTTAATTAAACCCCTATGTACTTACCCCTAATTGCCTATTTTGTACCTTATGCTCTATGTGGTTTCTTTCCTTAATTATTTCTGCCTATTACCGTTGGTTGATTACCCCTTAATTAAAGGAGTACTTGCATTGATTTGATTCTGATTAGTATTTGGTTCAATAATTACTATGCTACTATGATTCTTGCCTTATTTTACCTAATTTTTGAACTAATATATATACACACTCTCTCATTAATACAAGGACACAAACACATTGGTTCAAAAAATCTCTTCTGCTCTCTTTTCTCTGGTTACTTGCTATTGTTCTAAGTCAGCCGGCTGCAAGCCAAGGCTGATTACTCTACTCTCTTGATATTCACTTTGTGTTTACTACCTTCTTTACTGGTATGTTCTAATTTCAATTCAAGTTCCAAAAACAATATGGTCCTTTTATTACTTCAGTTCATCTTGTTGTTAGTTTGCTTTTACTTATAGTTTTGCTGTGAAACCTGTAGTTAATATGTTTACATTATAAGCATGTTATATACTCCCCTTCCTTAGGATCAGTATGAACATGTTACCCCCCATCTATGTAGTCTGTCTCCATGTGATCTTGCTCTATCTGGTTTCTGGTATGAGTCTACTTGTAAAGTAGTTTGCACTCCTAACTTGTATGAGTCTGGGGATTTATTTTTTAATTATGTTGATCCTACACTAAATCCCTTAAGCATTGCTGGTTCTGTGACTATGTCTGATCAGTTATTTCTGATCATGTCTGTACCAATTCCAAAGACCTCTGCTTGTTATGTGTTTACTATCATATGCTCTATATATCCCCAATCCCTATCACCCATGTGTGTAGGTTTGTTCCTTCTGTTTTGGTTCTGTGTTCTTTAACTATTGCTGAGTTGGTTTTGGGCTCCATGTTTGATTTATTGTTGTCTGATCATGTAACTCTCTTTTTTCAAAGTTGTTTTACTGCATGACTCCCTCTTTTACTCCACAAAACTATTTCAAGCAAATCTTTTTTAATATTGTTTTCTCATTAAAACCTTTCAAATTGTGTCAAGCACTCTCACTCTACTCCTAAGTCACTAGGTTCTGGCCCCTCCAGTGTGTGTACTGCCTTGGGATCCTCTTGAGAACCCTATGAACTCTGGCACACTGAGGTTGGCCCTTCCACATTGCACTTACTCAATTTGGTTACCAAGTCTAGGTGTGAGCACTACCCGGGGTCCTTGAGATCCTTAGGGAACTCTGACGCACCTAGACAATGACACTATCTATGGAATTTGGGCATTTGAGGCTGCTGGAGGCTTTGGAAATCTGGGCCTATTTGTAGGCTCCCTATAGAATAGCTTCTTATTTTTTTGATCTACTTAGGCAAATCATTCATATGGTCTGTAATAATTCATAAATGAATATTGGGGTAATTCGTGAAAAGGGTGGGTAGTTACATATTTGTGGGGTAATACGGGTAGAAACCATGCCTATAGGACTTTATATTCTGCTATATTTTTCCTACCAAGTAGAACCCATGTCTATAGGACTTTATATTTTGCTATGCTAGAAATCATGCATATAGGTCTCAAGTGGTTCCAATGATAGAAATCATGTTATAGGTCATAAAATCAACTTCACAAGTAGATGTCATGCTTATAGGATATAATCCAATCCAACTTCTGTTATAACAAGTGTTTACATGTGTTTTTCATTTGTCATCATGCCTGCAAGTTTCTAAAATTAGTATTAAACAACTAGATATCATACCTATAGGAAACAACACTAGAAATTCTGCCTATGGATCTAAACCAGTTCACTTCGAAACTAGTTTAATTAATGGTTTATTTTCCCTAAAACAAGTTCTTTCAAAATGCATTAATATATCATTAGACATCATGCATATAGGGATTAAAGAGCCTGTTTTAAAATCTGCCATGTTTTACTATATAAACATAATTATCATTATTCCATATGTAGGCTAGCCTATAGGGCGTCTCCAAATCCTGTAACTCCGAAACTGTTTCTGTAACTTAATGTTGTTCTGATTTTAACAGGCTTTTAAAAAATTAGTAGGCAAACTGATGGGGCCATTACTTCTGAGTACATAAAATAAACTGTCTATCTTCTATGTCTTAATATTCACTTAGACATCATGTCTTAGGAAACTGTTTAACAAAAGGCCCTTTATTTGTGTTTGAGTCGTGTTGCTTATATGCATTGTTTGTGGAGGTAAATGTGACCCTTCAATTGCTTCAATTGTTGCCTGTCGCCTTAGTATTTTCCCTTTAAACCTTAGGGGTATGTCTAGAACCACCTATAGGTATAGGTCCTAAATCCCTCCAGGACCATTAAGAAGGGACGAGTAACAGCACGCGATAGAGATTGCTGACCAACACTCGCTTTAATGACCACTAAGGGGATGGGAACGGTAGATATGAGATATGATGACTATGCGCTAATGTTACGTGTAGACCCTCATTGAGGAGTGTTTATCGGACATTGTGTGGGGTGATCCTATAGGCTAACCAACCTAGGACTTTCCCTTTCCCAAAATTCCTTTTGTTCAAACTTTGTTCTATATACAACTTATCCAAAACCTTTGTCTTATTATTTGAGTTATACAAACGTGCTTTATTTGTAATTATTTGTTTCAAGTATTTATTTGTTAATGGACTAATTCGTAAATATAATTTCGGACGGGACCCACAGTTGTGAGAGGGGTGCCTAACACCTTCCCCTCGAGTTCATTTCGAGCCCTTACCCTAGTCTCTGGTAATGCAAACCAATCCAAGAGTTAATCTCTCTAGGTGTCCTAATGCATCATAACTCGTTAGGTGGCGACTCTTCAAATACCCAATTCCCAAAAGGAAATGAGTTATTACCCCCCATGAATGTCGAAACCCGGACCTCTCTCCGATGAGGGAAAAAAGGGGGCGCGACAGCATGGCGACTCTGCTGGGGATACCTTTAGGCTATTACCATAACAAACTTATCTCTTTATAAATTAGTCTAAGCGTGCTTTATCCCGTACACTTCTCCCTTATTCAAATTTAACTGTCCATTTTTTAAGCATTTATGGTTCTTTATCCCTGAAACTGACTTGTCTCTTTGTTTTTTTTCCTGTAACTGTCTTTCAATTATTTAAATGCTGTATTTATTTTTCCTACGTGAAAATACTTGACTACATGTTATTAATTGCTACATAAATCATGCTCCGTATCATATTCCACTCGTGCATATCAAATCCTATTGCAACGCTTTAATGAGTGGTTGCGCTCTTCCTATTTACTACCCTTAAATTTGAAAAGGCTTATTTGCGGTAAAACCAGTCGATCAGCGGTGCAGTCTACGGTTCCGTGCGTTCCCCCTCGAGTTGTCCGCTTGAGGGTACCAGTCTAAATTGTGCATGCATCATGGTCAAACCTAGTCAGATCAGTTATGTTGTCCACATAATGATCCTTTAAGATAAAGCCTTATCCAAAGTCCATCGGGTTTTCCCTAATCCCAACGGACATAACCACATTCTGTGCATTAATTTGGAGAACTAAATGTCGATATGTTGATCATAAATGTATAAATAGTCGAGTCCGGTGGGGGTAAGGTCTAACCCTTTTGTTTTGCAGAAAATGAGGCACGAGGTCCCCAGATTCGGTATGGTTAGCAACATTCCACCATTGCTGCTAGATTGGTGGGGGGACCTTTCCTCAAGTGACAAGAAACATATGAGAAAGTACCTGGGTAACCTTCCTTCATTGCTAGATATTGAGCCAAACAACAAGTTGATCGAAGCTGCCACTTTATTCTGGGATAGTGAAAGAGCTGTGTTTCGTTTCGACAACATAGAAATGACACCACTTCTAGTGGAAATTAGAGGGCTTGCGGGATTGACTTGGGATAGTCCCGGACTATTGGTACCAGAAAACCGTACGGGCAGTGGATTTTTGAAGATGATGGAGCTGAAGAAGAATATCGACCTAGTGTGCTTAAAAGAATCTTACATACCTTTCGAATACTTGTACGAGAGGTATGGTCATAGCAAGTCTTTCTGTACTTACCATGATGAGATCTCTCTCACTTCTCTAGGTCACATCTACTGCAGAGTGTTTGTATTCATTGTTTGCTTCCTAGGCCTGATAGTGTTTCCAATGAAAAAGGAAAGAATCTATAGTAGGTTGGCCATGGTCGCAAGACTCTGATGGAAGGGATTAATGGATAGACATATACCATAGTCCCCATGATAATAGCCGACATCTACAGGGCTCTAGAGTGCTGTCAAAGAGGGGTCAAGCATTTCAAGGGTTGCAATTTGTTACTGCAGTTATGGTTGTTGGAGCATTTCCAAAAGGTTCACTATCGCCAAGAATTTCTGCGAAGGGCTTGGAACGACCATATTGCCTTCCATCACCCTAAGCAGATGACTTACATTCCAGACAGATTTGCTCAGCCAGAAAACGCCAAAGAATGGGTAGGGTTCTTCGACAATCTGACCGAGGAACAAGTGTAGTGGATTTTTGAATGGTTCCTAATAGACGAATTTATTATCAGGTCCAGGGATGCTCCGCACTTGATGCTGATCGGATTGAAAGAGATATACCTATATGTCCCTATGCAAGTTATGAGGCAAGTAGGCAGGAAACAGGTTGTACCAAGGGTTGTCAAGATGAGTCATTTTAGGGAAGACTTTCAAGATGACGATGTCCCTTACAAGTTCCAAGCTCAGCACATGTGGCACTGCAAAATCATTGTGGAGAAAAACATTGTTGAGCCATGCAGGTATCATGCAGGATGCGAGCCTCTCTACTTGGCATGGTTGGAGGACAATCTGAAAGGAATGGTGATACCAGGGGCTGGTCGAGGGAACAGAATCATAGACGAGGAAGCTGAAGCTCAAGTCAAATACAACAAGTTGTGCAAGAGGGCCCATGACTCTGAGAATGAGCACCGGGAAATACATGAGAGGAATGTGAGGTTGATCGAGGAGTGAAAAGAGATGGAAATCACTTCCAACAGGAAACTGGAATATCTGGAGCGAGGAATAAGGGAGCTGGAAGGCAAAGTCATAAAGAGAATTGAAAATTGCCAGAATGCTGAAGGAGCTGAAGGAGGACATTTGGCTAGAGCCTACTTGTTGTTGGGGCTGCGCGAGCTAGGGGATCTATATGATGGAGTCCGGAAGATTGAATCTGGGGAAGGTCCTTCTGGGACCAAATAGGCTAGATTTATTTGCTTTTTCCTAAAAATATAATAAGGCCAAGTACCAGTAGTGACTTATTTTATTATTATCTTAGTGTCGTTTTGGGATTCGTCTATTTTTATATTATGAAATGAAGCATTTATTGGCATTTAAAGTTCTCCAAATCTATTTGTCACTAGGCCTACCTCGGACACAATGAGGCTCCCAAATTAAGACACGAATTTACATTTTCGCAATATGTGTTTAAATACTGCAAATGTTTCAGAATTCTCACTGACTTGTTACCTTTTTGTTTTTGCTTATTTTTATTATTATTCTCATCCCCTTAGGTTGGTTCACTCATACAGGCCTCATCAGTGTATCACACCAAATCTAGAGGCCCTCCACCTTCTCCTCCTCCAAGCAACACAAAGGGAAAAGGAAAGACAAAAATGGACAACTTAAATGGTATCCGAAAGGATAATATTGAGAACGCAGAAAGCTCAGATGGCCTTAGTACTCTGGCCCCAAATGATTTAGTCTTGAGACTGGAACAAAAGATACTGGAATTGCAAGGAGAACTTGAGCAGGTTCGCAACTTGGCAAAATTGTCACTCGCCCTCAATGTTCCCGATATCCACCAACAAAACACAAAGAACCTAACACCTCCTTAGAACACACAAAACCAACAGTCACAAAATCCTACCGCACCAAATCAATACGCAACTCCACCCCAAAATATCAATGTGTTGCCAATACCAACTCCACTGCAACATTATCAACCAATTCAGTACCCACCAACCACCACTTACCACACTCTCCAAAACACATCACAACCCATACCTGATCCACAAAACTCTAACAATGACCATCACTACACCCAAGTTCCTGGCACCCATCAAAGCAACCCCATATATGTGGAAACTATACCTCATTCTACCTAACCAATATCCTGTACACCAGAATCCTCCGAGAAGGACTTGCTCATTAAAAACATGGCTGAAGAACTCAAGAAGTTAACAAGCCGAGTCCAAGGTGTTGAGGGCGACAGAGGAATAGAAGGTTTGAACTATGAAGATTTGTGCATACAGCCGGATGTCGAACTGCCAGAGGGGTACAAACCTCCCAAGTTTGAAATGTTCGAGGGTACAAGTGATCCCAGGGTTCATATAAGGACCTATTGTGACAAGCTTGTCAGGGTCGGAAAAGATGAAAAGATCCGGATGAAGCTCTTTATGAGGAGCCTTACTGGGGATGTTTTGTCTTGGTATATCAGCCAACATCCCAAGAAATGGTCCAATTGGGGAAGCATGGTGTCGATTTCATAGACCGGTTCAGGTTCAACATAAAGAATGCACCGGATGTCTTCTACATTCAGAATCTTAAGAAGAAACCTACTGAGACTTTCCACGAATATGCTACTCGTTGGAGGTCGGAAGCAGCCAAGGTTAGACCCTCTTTAGACGAAGAACAGATGAATAAATTCTTCGTCAGAGCATAGGATCCACAATATTATGAGAGATTGATGGTTAGTGAAAATCACAAATTCTCTGACATCATCAAACTCAAAAAGAATCAAAGAAGGAATCAAGAGCGGGAAGTTAACAAACTTTGAGGCCTTGCAAGCCACCAATAAGGCACTACAATTAGGTGGCATATCGAAGAAGAGAGATGTTGGGGCAGTAATGGTGGACTAGGGCCCAAAATCTCCACTTACCTATCAGACACCTCCACCTCCATATCAAACACCTCCACCCATATATCAAACACCTCCACCCACATACCAAGCATCACCACCCACATATCAGCCTTCATCTCCCAGATATTCCCAACCATCCACTGTCCATCACACCTATAATTCCCAACCATCCCACTTCCAATCACCACTAGCTCGCCAAAATTATCCAATACCAAGACCCAATTTTGACCGCAAGCCACCCAGACAGTACACCGCCATTGCTGAGCCCATCGACCAACTATATGAAAGGTTAAAAGCCACAGGTTACATCACTCCTGTTCCTGCGGTGGCATTAGAAAATCCATCACAATGGGTCAATCCGAACAAAACTTGTGTGTACCATTCCGGTATGAAAGGGCACACCACTGTTGAGTGCAGAACATTGAAGGATAAGATCTAGACGCTAATTGACAACAAGGTCATACAAGCAAAGGAAGACGCACCTAATGTCCGCAACAATCCCCTCCCTGATCACAGAGGTGATGATGTACATGTGATAAAGACAAATGAAGAATGGGACCCTGAGGGGTCGATCGGGCTTATTCGAGAAGGCGATGACTTTAAGGTTGCAGTCACACTTACTCCTATTATGGTTTAGACTCAGGCACCAATCGAGGTTAAGGTAACTGCATCAGTTCTATTCGAGGTGGAAATGGCTCCGCCCTCAGTCACCCCCGCTTCCATTTGAAGTAGAAGTAGTCACACCTTTCATTGTGACAGTATCAACCACACCCCCATTCAACTCAAAAGCAATACCTTAGGATTATGTTGCCGATGCTCGGTGGAAAGGGAAGGCCAAGGTAGAGGAATCTGACGATGCACAAGGAATGACTAAAACCGGCAGAGTCTATACACCTGAGCACCTGGGAGGTTCAAGTAAGGAGGCCACTACTAGGCAGCCTATCATTGAGACCGGGCCAGATGACTTGTGGAGGAAAGTGCCGGCAAAAGAATACTCTATTGTTGACCATCTGATATCTATCCTATCACTATTGCAGAATTCAGAGGCACACAAGAACGCTTTGATGAAAGTACTGAGCAAGGCTTATGTACCCAATAACATCATTGGCAGAGAAATGGCCAACATAGTTGGGTAAGTACTAAAAAGTCATAAGATCATCTTCCATAAGGATGAGCTACCACCTGAGGGCTGAATCACAATCGAGCATTGCATATTATGGTGCAATTTGAAGACAAGTTCATTGCCAGGGTTTTGGTTGATGGAGGGTCGTGCCTAAATATTTGTCCATTTGACACTCTGAAAAGGTTGGACAAAGGTTTCCATGAGATATGGGTAGGAAGCATGAATGTGAAGGCTTTTGATGGGTCCTACATGGCCACGATCGGGGAAATCAACCTTTGCTTGCAGATGGGGCCAACTTGGTTCGACGTTGAATTCCAAGTACTTGACATACCAGCCTCATATAATCTTCTGTTAGGACAGCCATGGATCTATGCCACTGGAGCCGTGCCTTCCACACTACATCAAGACGTGAAGTTTGAATGGAACCGTCGGGAGGTAATCATTCATAGAGATAGAAGTAACCCTATCTACCCTAGTTAAACCATCTCGGCCATTGGACATAGAAGAAGTCTAGGAGGGAAAACCTATCACATCGAACGGGTCAATGCCGTCGAGAAAGATAAGTGCTGGAGTAACAAAATAGAAAGTATACTAGCATGGTCCGGATATGAACCCGGCAAAGGATTGGGAAAGAACCTCCAAGGTATTACCAAACCAATACAGCTAAAAAATCATGGTACCACCTTTGGGCTGGGATATCAGTACACATGGCAAGAGTATAGGGATTAGTCTCCTCCATAGCATGGACCGTATTACCCTCTTAAGTAGCCAGTGCCACGTTTGGAACAAGCTTTTCATCAGGCTGACACAATATAGGGAACTGCAGAGGAAGAAGCACTAGCTGGGTTGAGGAATTTATTCTTGGAGGATGAAGACATGGACTGTGGTGCCATAATTGAGGAGGAGGAGGAAGAAGACCTCACTATTCAGACTATGAAGAAAGGAGTTGTTCTCAGTAATTGGACCATCACACCATCCCGAGCCCACCGAGTCCTTGGGTAGCTTGGTAGAATTTACTTCTATAGCCATTCTAGGCATTTAAGATTTCCTGTAGTTTCATTTTAAGCTTTACTTGTTTCAAAATAAATTCTCGATTCATTGAGTCGTGCTTTGTCTGGACAATTTTTCAAGTTTTAATCAAATGCATTTGCTTTTTATTATTCACTACTATCTTTGCACTTTTCCTTTCTACAACATTATTATTACTTTTTCTGATGAACCAGTGACTGTGACATGTAATGAGGCAACGCAACATGAGAATAGTGATTCAGAGGAAGAAGATGAGATACCCGAGGAAATCGTTAGAGAGGTTGAAAATTTTGAGAATAAGCCTAAGTCCAATCTGGACGAGACCGAAGCAGTAAATTTGGGAGACGCCGAGACCGTCAAAGAGACTTGCATCAGCATTCACTTGTCACCAACAAAGAAGGAAGAGTACATTTGTTTCCTAAAAGAATATGAGGACATTTTCGCATAGTCATATAATGACATTACCGGTTTGAGCACTTCCATAGTGGCTCACAAGTTTCCTATTAATCCCATGTGTCCGCTAGTAAAACAGAAACTCAAAAAGTTCAAACCAGACATGTGCCTAAAATTCAAGGACGAAGTTACCAAGCAGATCAAAACCAAAGTTCTCAAGATGGTCGAATATCCAACCTGGTTAGCTAACATTGTGCCAGTTTCGAAGAAAGACGGGAAGGTCAGAGTATGTGTTGGTTATCGGGATTAAAACAGCGCAAGTCCCAAAGACGACTTCCCGCTGCCGAATATACATAACCTGATCGATAACTGTGTCAAGCATGAACTCCAATCCTTTGTCGATTGCTTCGCGGGTTATCACCGAATTTGGATGGATGAAGAAGATGCAGAGAAGACAGCTTTTATTACACCATATGGTGTATATTGTTACAAGATGATGCCATTTTGAAGAATGCTGGGGCTACTTACATGAGAGTCATGACAACCATCTTCCATGATATGATACACAAAGAAATAGAGGTGTATGTGGATGATGTCATTATCAAATCCAAGAAGGCTGCAGATCACATAGCAGACTTGAGGAAGTTCTTCGACAGGCTAAGGAGGTACAATTTGAAATTGAACCCCGCAAAGTGTGCATTCGGGGTTCCCGCAGGAAAGTTACTAGGATTCATCGTCAGTTGTCGAGGGATCAAACTGGATCCGTCTAAAGTCAAAGCTATTAGGAGTTACCACCATCTAAGAGCAAAAAGGATGTGATGAGCTTCTTAAGATGTCTCAACTATATCAGTCGCTTCATAGCACAGTCCACAGTTATATGTGAACCCATGTTCAAGATGCTGAGGAAATATGCCGAAACAAGCTGGACCGAGGATTGTCAGAAAGCTTTCGACAAAATCAAGGAGTACTTGTCCACACCACTGGTCTTGGTCCTGCTAGAGCCGGAACGACCTTTGCTATTCTATTTATTTGTATTGGATGGAGCCTTCGGATGTGTTGTAGGACAACATGACGAGACGGGAAGAAAGGAGCAAGCCATATATTACTTGAGCAAGAAGTTTACACCTTATGAAGCACGATATTCTTTGCTTGAACGCACTTGCTGTGCTTTGACCTGGACAGCCCAAAAATTGAGACATTACTTCTGTGCCTACACTACATACCTCATATCCAGGATGGATCCTCTAAAATATATATTCCAGTAACCCATGTCGACCGGGAAGTTGGCTAAGTGGCAGATACTACTAAGTAAGTTCGATATCATCTATGTAACTCAAAAGGCGGTCAAGGGACAAGCATTGGCAGATCACCTTGCTGAAAATCCGGTGGGAGGAGAATACAAACCCTTGAAAATGTATTTTCCCGATGAAGAAGTATCATTCGTAGGAGAAGACATTTCCGAAACATATGACAGTTGGAGGATGTTCTTTGATGGAGCCACAAATTTCAAAAGAGTAGGCATTGGAGCAGTTTTGGTATCAGAAATAAGTCAGCATTATCCGGTATCTGCTAAACTCAGATTTTCTTGCACCAACAATATGGCAGAATATGAAGCCTGCATATTAGGGATCAACATGGCAGTCGACATAAATATTCAGGAGTTGCTGGTGATCGATGATTCAGATTTGCTTGTGCACCAGGTACAAGGAGAGTGGGCCACCAAGAATTCCAAGATATTGCCATATCTGCACCATGTGCAGGAATTGAGAAAGAGATTTACAAAGATAGAATTCTGACATGTGACCAGAATTCAGAATGAGTTTGCCGATGCATTGGCCACTTTGTCATCCATGATACAACATCCAGATAAAAACTACATTGATCCCATTCCGGTGAGGATCCATAATCAATTGGCATATTGTGCTCATGTCGAGGAAGAAGCAGATGGAAAACCTAGGTTCCATGACATCAAAGAGTACTTATCAAAAGGGAAATACCCGGAGCATGCAAATCACACTCAGATACTCACACTCCGGAGATTGTCAAACCACTTTTTCCACAGTGGAGGAAACTTGTACAAAAGAACTCCTGATTTGGGTTTACTAAGATGTGTTGACGCAAAAGAAGCTTCTAAGCTACTTGAGGATGTGCATGTTGGGACCTGTGGTCCGCACATGAATGGTTTCGTCTTGACAAAGAAGATACTCAGAGCTGGTTATTTTTGGATGACCATGGAGATGTATTGCATTCGGTATGTCCGCAAATACTTTCAATGTCAAGTGCATGCCAATATGATAAAAGTGTCGCCAAACGAGCTCAATGCAACAAGCTCACCTTGGCCATTCGCCGCTTGGGGACTGGATATTATTGGTCCGATTAAGCCTACTGCTTCAAATGGACATAGGTTCATTCTGGTAGCCACTGATTACTTCACAAAATGGGTAGAAGTTGTATCTTACAAAGCTGTAACCAAGAAAGTCATCGTAGATTTTGTCAAGGATCGTATTGTCTGCCAATTCGGAGTTCCCGAGTCCATTATTACCGACAACGCCGCCAATCTCAATAGTGATCTGATGAAAGCTATATGTGAAACTTTCAAAATCAAGCACAAGAATTCCACAGCCTACAAACCTCAGATGAATGGAGCCGTAGAAGACGCCAACAAAAACATCAAAAAGATACTAAGGAAAATGGTAGAGAACCACAAATAATGGCACGAGAAGTTACCCTTTGCTCTGTTGGGGTACCGCACCACGGTTCACACATCAACCGGGGCAACTCCCTACATGTTGGTTTATGGTACCGAGGTTGTCATCCCAGCTGAGGTGGAGATTCCTTCTTTAAGAATCATACAGGAAGCTGAACTCAGGGATGCTGAGTGGATAAAGAATCGCTATGAACAGTTGGCCCTCATAGATAGGAAGAGGATAGATGCAGTGTGTCACAACCAACTTTATCATAATAGAATGTCCTGAGCTTTCAACAAAAGAGTCAACCAAGACAGTTCGCACCAGGGCAACTGGTATTGAAGAAGATCTTCCCACATCAAGATGAAGCAAAAGGGAAATTCTCTCCCAACTGGCAAGGTCCGTACCTGGTTCACAGAGTACTAACAGGAGGAGCACTCATACTTGTAGAAATGGACGGAGAAATCTGGTCAAAACCAATCAATTCAGAAGCAGTCAAGAGATACTATGCCTAGATTACTTTACACTTCTCCTCTGATGCAATTGAACTACACTTGACCTGATTCCCGTTTAAGAGGGGATACATATGCAGCTTATGGGTTCGGTCATATTATAATAAAATTTTCATTTCCCCAAGATCAGAAACTGGGACAGAATTTTGAGGAGGGTCCTCAAAATTTTGGAGTAGTCCAACCAATGCCAACATGTGTCAGACGGTCAGTAACTAGTTAAGAAACTAGGGCAGAATTTTGAGAAGGATTCTCAAAATTCCGAAGAAGGCTCGGCAAGATCCATTATCCGCAAACGGTCAAAAGATCATCAACCAAACTGGGGCAGAATTTTGAGGAGGACCCTCAAAATTCCAATATGAGAGAGTTGAAATGCCTTTGAGATGTGTTACAGTCACTAGTTCATCAAAATTACTTGATATATCAATACGTTTCTAAAATAGCTCTATTTTTATCAATAGATGCATATTTTCGAAAAATCTATTTTCATAATGGTCAGGTGTCACCCAGGGGAACTCGAAACGCTTTCAGAACGGAGCAAAGAAAAGCCAGCCGACAGGAGCACGAACCAACATTTCCCCCCACAAAACTTACAATTTTTCTTTTAATGCATGCACATTCGACGTAACAATTGCATTCGCAAAACATGTATACACAAAGATAATTCACTATCACTCAGGCCATCGAAGACAGAATACATCTCCAGCTAAGACACATATTGCTCTCATTTGCTACTTGCTTTTGCATGAGGCTACTCCTTGCCTCCCTATTCGCATGAGACTAATCCCTTCCTCCCTATTTGCACGAATCTAATCCTTGACTCCCTATACCTGCATGAGGCTAATCTTTGCCTCCCTATTTGCATGAGTCTAATCCTTGACTCCATATTTGCATGAGGCTAATCCTTGCCTCTCTATCTGTATGAGTCTAATCTTTGACTCCATGAGGCTAATCCCTGCCTCCCCATACTTGCATGAGGCTAATCTCTGCCTCCCTATTTGCATGAGTCTAATCCTTGACTTCATACATGCACGAGGCTAATCCCTGACTCTATATTTGCATGAGGCTAATCATTGCCTCCCTATCTACACAAGTCTAATCCTTGACTCCATGAGGCTAATCTCTGCCTCCCCATACTTTCATGAGGCTAATCCCTGCCTCCATACTTGCATGAGTCTAATCCTTGACTTCATACTTGCATGAGGCTAATCCCTGCCTCCCTACTTGCACGAGTCTAATCCTTGACTCCACACTTGTATGAGGCTAATCCCTGCCTCCAAACTTGCATGAGGCTAATCCCTGCCTCCCTACTTGCAAGAGTCTAATCTTTGACTCCATACTTGTATGAGCCTAAACCCCGCCTCTCTACTTGCATGAGTCTAATCCTTGACTCCATACTTGCATGAGGCTAATCCTTTCCTCCATACCTGCATGAGGCTAATCCTTACCTCTACAGTCGCATGGGACTAAGCACTGTCCTTTTTTGCATAGATATTGCTCTATTTGACTATCTATTTGTTTTCCAATCGGGCTAAGCTCTGCCCTCCATTTCACAAGACTAATCATTGTCTTGATAACATCATGACTATTACATATCATGGGCTGAAATATCTCCAATCTATCCGAAGGCGTCATAGTCTAAAGGCATTATCCTCATAGCCAGAAGACACCATGCCATGGCCTGAGGATATCTCAAATTTGCATATCATTATTCAAAGGCGTCATGGTTTGGATGCACCATCTTCATGGCCCGAGAACATCATTTCATGGCCTACGAATCCCTCACTAAATAAATCATGGCCCAAGACATCATCTTTAACCGTCCGAAGACAACCGTCATGGTCCAAAGGGAATTTGCATCATGTTTAAGTTTTCGCAAATACATGTGTGTAGCATCTTTTATCTGCACGTAACCAGTAAGCACAACTATCCTAGCAGGAGAGATCTCTCTCCAGTTCCTTCAACTATCCCTAGCTTTAACCGCTCACCATAACCACTCCTGCATCCATTCCGAAATCTCGCGTCCGTTCTTGTAATGATTTCATCGGAATATTCTGCAGATGAATCCAGAACTACACATGACCTGATTTCTGTAAAACCAGGGATATGTAAGCAACTCGAAGACCGGAGTTTGGCCTATACCTTTCAAAACATCCCGCCCGGTCAAAATTAGCCATCATTTCTTTACCCGAAAAATCTTTCATCCTTCCTAGGTAAAGAGGGGCAGCTGTTGATACCCAATTTTTTCCTATATATTTTAACGTGCATAAATACTTTCAAAATAGCATACATATACATATATACGTATGCACATGGTTGTTATAATTTTCCCATAATTTTAAATATTTTAAATTGATTTATTTCCTTCCATGTTACTCATAAAATCCCCAATAATTATCCCTCAGATTATTGTTGTGGTGATTTAGTCATTTAATTTCTATATTTATGCCAAAATATGGTTAAAATATTTTTTTACGTATTTTTATAATTGCATTTTGTATTTTTAAAGCTAAATTGTATATAATTACAATATTAGCCTTGTTAATGTATAATTATATTTATATGCATAAAATCGACCTTCTATATTTTTAAAATGTTGAAAATATATTTTAAATCATTTTTAGTACATGAAATTATTTTGTAGAAATTGATTATTATTTATTATAAATTATATAGGGATAAATTGGCTATTCAAAATATTGCCATATTACATTTCAATTGTAGCCTTAATTTTAACCCAACCCAAGCCCAATTTCATATTAAATTACCCGACCCAAACCCTAAACCCGCCTACCTGACCCAGAACTAATTAAATCATGGCCGTTTATCAAAGAGATCAACGACCCCTATTAACTCCTTCCTTTTTTAATCCTAAAAGACCCTAACCTTATCTCATTCTCCCAAACCCGTCGCCTCTGTATTCTCTCATCTCCTCTCCTCTCTCAGTAACTCAACCTAACCCTAGCCCTTTTAACCGCCGACCTCTCTTCTCTGGTCTTCTTCAGTGATCTCCCATCAACTCCTAAGCCTCCAATGGCTCCTCTAATGCCATGATTGCCTTCTCTAAGGTCTTCAAGGACCCAGGGCCATGACGACTTGCATCTAGGGATCGTCACTTTTCTGTTCTTAGCTACTTCAGTGTGATTTTGAGAAAAATCATGTTGTATTTGTTACGATCCTTGGGATTCTAGACAGGTTCTTTCATCTCTATATGGATTTCTTCTGAAACGCTAATTTCGTCCTATATATCTTAGATCTGTACAGATCTAGGACGATTCGAGTTGGTTTCTTTAGTGTTTTACACTGTCCCTGGAACACTCTTACAAGAATCGTTGATTTTAAATGTTTTCACCTTCTTCTAAAAATTAGGGTTTCGGAACTTCTTTCGAAATTTTGTTAAAACTGATTCTTTATGTTTAAACTTCTATTTCTTGCATATTTCGATTGATTATGTGATTTTGCTACCTCTTCAACTCGCCTATGTTGAAAGCCCTAATTTTCTAGATTTTCTTCGTTTGGTTCTATGTGTTAGCATGACTGCTCGTTTCTTATTTGAATTTCTGTGACTATCTTGCCTCGAATATGTTCTTACTGAATTTTTAGCCTAACTTATATCACCTTTTTGAACTTGTGTTCGTCTTGACTGTTCAAGGCTCGCTTCTTTCTTTCAGTGCTGTTTAACCTGCATGTTTGCTATGTCTGATTATTCTTATCTCACTATATTTATATGCTGAATACTGAGTCATGAATCTCTCTTTGATTGACTCTGAGCTCTCTGTTTCTTGGCTTGATTTAAAAACTTCGCTTTTTAAACTTGGTTTATTTGCTTATTTATGGGAACCCAAATTACTCTTCTTAAATCAGTAATTTTGAATCCTTGATTCCATGATTTACTATATGTTGATTTTCGATTATTTTGTTTTCTTATCTTATTTGATTAACTGAGTATTTTACTGATTCTTCATTAGTTGTTTCCTTAATTGAACCTCTATGTATTTACCCCTGATTGCCTATTTTGTACCTTATGCTTTGCTTGATTTCTTTCCTTAATCATTTCTACCTATTATCGTTGGTTGATTACCCCTTAATTAAAGGAGTACTTGTATTAATTTGATTCTAATTAGTATTTTGTTCCGTAATTACTATGTTACTATGATTCTTGCCTTTTTTACCTAATTTTCAAACTACTATATATACACACTCTCTCATTAACACAAGGACACGAACACATTGGTTCAAAAACCCTCTCTCACAAAAAAATTCTCTTATGCTCTCTTTTCTCTAGTTACTTGCTATTGTTCTAAGTCAGTCGGCTGCAAGCCAAGGCTGATTACTCTACTCTCTTGATATTCACTTTGTGTTTACTACCTTCTTTACTGGTATGTTCTAATTTCAATTTAAGTTCCAAAAACAATATGGTCCTTTTATTACTTCAGTTCATCTTGTTGTTAGTTTGTTTTTACTTATGGTTTTGCTGTGAAACCTGTAGTTAATATGTTTACATTATAAGCATGTTATGTACTCCCCTTCCTTAGGATCAGTATGAACATGTTACCCCCATCTATGTAGTCTGTCTCCATGTGATCTTGCTCTATCTGGTTTATGGTATGAGTCTACTTGTAAAGTAGTTTGCACTCCTAACTTGTATGAGTCTGGGGATTTATTTTTTAATTATGTTGATCCTACACTAAATCCCTTAAGCATTGCTGGTTCTGTGACTATGTCTGATCAGTTATTTCTGATCATGTCTGTACCAATTCCAAAGACCTCTGCCTGTTATGTGTTTACTATCATATGCTCTATATATCCCCAATCCCTATCACCCATGTGTGTAGGTTTGTTCCTTTTGTTTTGGTTCTGTGTTCTTTAAGTATTGCTGAGTTGGTTTTGGGCTCCATGTTTGATTTATTGTTGTCTAATCATGTAAGTCTCTCTTTTTAAAGTTGTTTTACTACATGGATCCCTCTTTTACTCCGTAAAACTATTTCAAGCAAATCTCTTTTAATACTGTTTTCCCACTAAAACCTTTAAAACTGTATCAAGCACTCTCACTCTACTCCTAAGTCACTAGGTTCTGCCCCCTCCAGTATGTGTACTGCCTTGGGACCCTCTTGAGAACCCTCTGAACTCTGGCACACTGAGGCTGGCCCTTCCACATTGCACTTACTCAATTTGGTTACCAAGTCTAGGTGTGAGCACTGCCCGGGATCCTTGAGATCCTTAGGGAACTCTGACACACCTAGACAATGACACTGTCTATGGAATTTGGGCATTTGAGGCTGTTGGAGGCTTTGGAAATTTGGGGCTATTTGTAGGCTCCCTATAGAATAGCTTCTTATTTTTCTTATCTACTTATGTAAATATGATCAGTAATAATTTGTAAACGAATATTGGAGTAATTAGTGAAATGGCTGGGTTTGTGGGGTAATGCGGGTAGAAACCATGCCTATAGGACTTTATATTCTGCTATGTTTTCCCTACCAAGTAGAAGTGATGCCTATAGGACTTTATATTTTGCTATGTTAGAAACCATGCCTATAGGTCTCAAGTGGTTCCAATGATAGAAATCATGTTATAGGTCTTAAAATCAACTTCACAAGTAGATGTCATGCCTATATGATATAATTCAATCCAACTTCTGTTATAACAAGTGTTTACATGTGTTTTCATTTGTCATCATGCTTGCAAGTTTCTAAAATCAGTATTAAACAACTAGATATCATGCCTATAGGGAACAACACTAGAAATTCTACCTATGGATCTAAACCAGTTCACTTCGAAACTAGTTTAATTAATGGTTTATTTTCCCTGAAACAAGTTCTTTCAAAAACTGCCTTAATCCATCATTAGACAACATGCCTATAGGGATTAAAGAGTCTGTTTTAAAATCTTCCCTGTTTTACTATATAAATGTAATTATCATTATTCCACGTGTAGGCAAGCCTATAGGGTGTCTCCAAATCCTATAACTCCGAAACTGTTTTTGTGACTTAATGTCGTTATGATTTTAACAGGCTTTTAAAATCAGTAGGCAAACTGATAGGGCCATTACTTCTGAGTTTATAAAATAAAATGCCTATTTTCTGTGTCTTAATATTCAATTAGACATCATGTCTTAGGATACTGTTTAACAAAAGGCCTTTATTTGTGTTTGAATCGTGCTGCTTATGTGCATTATTTGTGAAGGTAAACTTGAGCCTTCAACTGTTTCTTTCCTGCCTTATGTGCTAAGATCCTAATTGTTTTTGCCTGTCACCTTAGTATTTTCTCCTTTAAACCTTAGGGATCTTTCTAGAACCACATATAGGTAGAGGTCCTAAATCCCTCCGGGACCATTAAGAAGGGACGTGTAATACCGCGCAATAGAGATCGCTGACCAACACTCGCTTTAATGACCACTAAGGGGAAAGGAAGGTTAGATATGGGATATGATGACTACGCGCTAATTTCAAATATAGCCCTCATTGAGGAGTGTTTACCGGACATTGTGTGGGGTGATACTATAGGCTAACCAACCTAGGACTTTCCCTTTCCCAAAATTCCTTTTGTTCAAACTTTGTTCTATATACAACTTGTCCAAAACCTTTGTCTTATTATTTGAGTTATACAAACGTGCTTTATTTGTAATTATTTGTTTCAAGTATTTATTTGTTAATGGACTAGTTCGTAAATATAAGTTCGGCCAGGACCCACAGTTGTGGACCAAGAGGGGTGCCTAACACCTTCCCCTCGAGGTCATTTCGAGCCCTTACCCTAATCTCTGGTAATGCAAACCAATCCAAGAGTTAATCGCTCTAGGTGCCCTAACACACCATAACCCATTAGGTGGCGACTCTTCAAATACCTAATCACCAAAAGGAAATGAGTTATTACCCCCCATGAATATCGAAACCTAGACCTCTCTCCGCGGAGGGAAAAAAGGGGGCGCAACAAGAGGTACTTATCCAATGATTTGGTATGAAAATCCCTTCACAAAATCGCCTCCCCTCGAAGCTAGGGTTCAAACTATAACAAAATGAAGCTAAGTTTGGGAATTGTCGGCTATATGCAGGCTGTAGGTGTCGCATTTGCGACACGGGGTTCGCAAATGCAAACCCCACAAATGCTATCAATCTGTCGTAAAAGTGAACCAGAACACTTCCTATCAAGGTTGCATTTGCGACCCAATACTTTGCAAATGCGAAGACCATTATCTCGCAAAAGCATGTCCTTGCAAAAGCAAATATCCCCACTTTGCAAATGCGAATCTTTCCCAGCAGCCCAAATTTCGTAGATGCAATGGCTGCTTCGCAATTGCAACTATCACATTTGCGACAAAAATATCGCAAATGCGATGACACCAGTACCAGCACTAAAAAATCATGAAAAATTATTCCGAAACTAATCCAATACTCACCCAAGCCCCCGAGGCTCCAAACCAACTATGCACCTAGGTCCAAAAAAACACGAACTCGCGTGCGCGATCAAAACATCAATAACCTCTAAAAGGATGAATCGGATACCAAAAAGCATGAGGATCAAAGTAAATTCAAGAACTTCTATAATCGCAACCAAGCTTCCAACCCATATCAAATCAACTCCAAATGGTGCCCAATTTTGCAGACAAGTTCTATATGACGAAATGAACCTACTCGAGGCTTCAAATCATGCATAACAACCTTGAAGCGACGAATAGCACCTCAAGTCAAATTCAATGAACTTTGAAACTTCAACTTCTACAACCGATGCCAAAACCTATCAAATTACGTCCAATTGACCTCAAATTTTGCACACAAGTCACATTTAACATTATAGACCTACTCCAATTTCCGAAATCGGAAATCGACTCCGATATCAAAAAGTCCACTCCCGATCAAACTTTCCAAAAATCCAACTTTCACCATTTCAAGACTAATTCGACTATGGACCTCCAAATTACGATCCGGACGCGCTCCTAAGTCCAAATCACCCAACGGAGCTAATGAAACTCCATTCCTAGGTCAAATGCTAAAAAGGTCAAACTTGGTCAATTCTTCCAACTTAAAGCTTAAATCTTGGAGTTTATTCTTCCAAATCGATTCCGAATAACTTGAAAACTAGAGCTGACGATTCACACAAGCCATAATACATCATGTGGGGATACTCGTGCCCTCAAACTACCGAGAAAAGTGCAAATTCTCAAAACGACCAGTCGGGTCATTACATCCTTGTTGAAACCCAATTTTCCCATAATATTTTTATAACTATGCCTGGGCATCAATTAGTATTTTTTTCATACAATTTATGAATTTTAAAATATTTTAATTAATTTATCCTAGCATTTATTTTATAGAACAATCACTGATTGCATCACAAATAGTTTTATAATAATTTTTGTGGCTTAATTTTATTATTTGCATGTGTACTAAGTTTCAGTTATTGCACAAATAGCTGTCGTGCCCCCTTTTTCCTCCACAAAGAGAGGTCCGGGTTTCGACATTCTATGGGGTGTGATAACTCATTTCCTTTTGGGAATTGGGTATTTGAAAAGTCGTCACCTAACGGATTATGGTGTGTTAGGGCACCTAGAGGAATTAACTCTTAGACTAGTTTGCATTATCAGAGATTAGGGTAAGGGCTCGAAATATCCTTGAGGGGAAGGTGTTAGGCACCCCTCGCGGTCCACAACGGTGAGTCCCGATCGAACTTATATTCACAAATTAGTCCATTACAAATAAGCAGTTGAATCAAATAGGTTGCAAGTAAAGCCCGTTGGATAACTCAAATAATAAGATAAAGATTTTGAACAAGTTGTATAAAAAAAACTTTAAACAAAAGAAGGAATTTTGGAAAAGGAGGAGTCCTAGGTTGGTTAGCTTATAGGATCACCCCACACAATGTCCAGTAAACACTCCATAATGAGGGGCTACACGTGACTTTAGTGCGTAGTCATCATATCTCATATCTATCATTCTCATCCCCTTAGTGGTCATTCAAAGCGAGTGTTGGTCAGCGACCTCTATTGCGTGTTGTTATCCGTCCCTTCTTAATAGTCTTGGAGGGATTTAAGACCTCTACCTATAGGTAGTTCTAGACAGACCCCTAAGGTTTTAAAGGTGAAAATACTAAGGCGACAAGCAACAACACATAGGACTCTTAGCAAACAAGAGCAGGAAGGAGCAAACAAGAGGCTCAATTTACCTCCACAGAAAAGGCATGTAAACAGCACAACTCAAACACAAGTAAAGGCCTTTTGTTAAACAGTATCCTAAGGCATGATGTCTAAGTGAATATATAGAAAATAAGAAGTTTGTTTTATAAACTCAGAAGTAATGACCTTATCAGTTGCCTACTGATTTTAAAGCTTGTTTAAACTAGAACAACATTAAGTCACAGAAACAGTTTCAGAATTGTAAGTTTTGAGAACGCCCTACACGCTTGCCTATACGCGGAATACTGATGACTGTATTTTAAATAGTGAAACAAAACAGGTTTTGAAACAGACTCTTTAATCCCTATAGGCATGTTGTCTAATGATAAATTGATGTGGTTTTTGAGAGAACTCGTTTCAAGAAAATATACCATTAATTAAACCAATTTAGAAGTGAACTAAAACACAGACTAGGTTGATTTATTTAAACTAGTTTAGATTTGTAGGCAGAATTTTGGGGTTGTCCCCTATAGGCATGATATCTAATTGTTTAATACTGATTTTAGAAGCTTGCAGGCATGATGACAAATGAAAAGCATATAAACACTCGGTGTAACAGAAGCTGGATTGAATTATATCCTATAGGCATGACATCTATTTGTGAAGCTGGTTTTAAGACTTGTAACCACGGTTTCTATTATGGAATCAATTGAGACCTATAGGCATGATTTCTAACATAACAAGATACAAAAGTCATATAGGCATGGTTTCTACTTATAAAGGCAAACACAACAAATTGATAAGTCCTATATGCATGGTTCTTACCCTTATTACCCCACAAACATGTAACTACCCACCCTTTTCACTAGTTACCCCAATATTCATTTACAAATTCTTAGAAACCATATGAATGAATTACATAAGTAAATAAGAAGTTATTCTATAGGGAGCCTACAGATAGGCCCAAATTTCCAAATCCTCCAATAGACTCAAATGCCTCAATACCATAGGCAATGTCATAGTCTAGGTGCATTAAAGTTCCCTAAGGATCTCAAGGATCCCGGGCAGTGCTTACACCTAGACTTGGTAACCAAAATTGAATAAGTGCAGTGTGGAAGGAACAACCTCAGTATGCCCGAGTTCAGAGGGTTCTCAAGAGGATCCCAAGGTAGTACACATACTGGAGGGAGTAGAACTTATTGACTTAGGAGTAGAGTGAAAGTGCTTGACACAAGTTGAAAGGTTTTAGTGGGAAACTATATTAAAAGGAAGTTTGTTTGAAATAATTTAGTAAAACAACAGAGACAATTTGAAAAAAGAGTGGAGTAGTAAACAATAGTCCAAACACAACACCCTTAAGACAGGTGCATACACAGCCAGGGGTCATAGAACCAAAGCAAGTTCAGTAGTCACAAATAGGGGTTAAAGGATTTGGGGATACATAGAACACATGATTGTAAACACATAACAAGCAAAGGTCTTAGGAATTGGTACAGACATGCTTAGATACAACTAATCAGACATAGTTTCAGAACCAGCAATGCTTAAATGTACTTAGTATAGGATCCACGTGATTCAATCCCAAAACCATACAAGTTAGGAGTGCAAACTACATAGAGGAGATTCATATCAAAGTCCAAATAGTACAAGATTACATGGAAACAGATTACATAGAAGGGGTAACATGATCATACTGATTCTAAGGAAGGGTAGTTCATAGCATGCTAATCATGTAAGCATATTAACTTCAGGTTTCACAGCAAAACCATAAGTAAAAGCAAACTAGAAACAAGATGAATTTAAGCAATAAAAGAACCATATTGTTGTTGGAACTTGAAATGAAACTAGAATATACCAGTAGAGAAGATAGTAAACAAAAGTGAAGGAGCAGGAGAGCCTAGTAGTTAGACTTGGCTTGCAGCCGACTGACTTAGAATAGTAGCAAGTAGCACAAAAGAGAGTTTAAGTTGAGAGAGAGAGAGCTTTTTGAACCAAAGTGTTCGTGTGTTGTGTTAATGAAAGAGTGTGTATATATAGTAGTTCAAAATTAGATAAAAAATAAGGTAAGAATCATAGTAGTATAGTAATTATGGAACTCAGAATCAATTAGAGCAAAATCAGGACCAGTACTCCCTTAACTTAAGGGAATTAATTCAAACGGTAAGAACAAATAGCATATAAGGAAAGAAATCAGTGTATGACTAATAAGGAAAAAATCAAATTCAGTAAGTATAGGGTAAGCAATTAGGGCTAAGTTCAGAAAACTCCAATTAAGAAAATATTTCAGTAAGAATAAAGTACCACAATAGACAAGGTAGGCGAATCAGTTAATTTGAATAGAAGAGGTAGAAATCGAGGGTGTGAGGGAAGGTCTTTCAATCAGAACATAAAATAGGGAATCCAGAATCAATCAAAGAGGAGGTCATGATTCAATATTCAGCATATAAATAGAGTAAGAGCAACTAGACATAGCAAACATGCAGGTTAAACAGTATCGATAGAAAGAGGCAAGTCTGAACAATCAAGAGGAACATAATCACATATTGGTGGTATAAGTTAAGCTAAAAACTCAGTAAGAACATATTCGAGGCAAGGTAATCACAGAAACTTAAACAAGAAACAAGCAGTCATGTTAACATACAGAACCAAACAAAGAAATCTCAAAAATTTAGGGCTTTCAACATAGGCGAGTTAAAAAGGGAGTAAAATCATAGAATCAGTCGAAATATGCAAGAGATGGAAGTTTAAACGTAAAGAATCAGTTTAACCAAAGTTTTAAAAGAAGTTTCAAAAACCTTAATTTTAGAAGAAGATGAAAACACTTTGAAATCGATGATTCTTGTAAAAGAGTTTCAAGAACAGTGTGAAATACTAAAGAAACCAACTCGAATCGTATACAGGAAGGAATTAGGGTTTCAGAAGAAATCCATATAGAGGTGCAAGAACCTGTATAGAATCCCAAGGATCGTGCCAAAACAGCATGATTTTGCTTGGAATCACACCGGAGTGGCCAAGAACAGGCAAGTAGCAAACCCTAGATGCAGGTCGGCGTGACCCAGGGCACTTGAAGACCTTAGAGAAGTCAAGCATAGCATTAGAGGAGCCATTGGAGGCTTAGGCGTTGAAGGGAGATCACCAGAGAAGATCGGAGAAGAAGGTCGGCGGTTGAAAGAGCTAGGGTTAGGTTGAGGGGTTGAGAGAGGAAAGGAGATGAGAGAATATAGAGGCTACAGATTTGGGAAATGAGATAGGGTTAGTGGGTTGTTGGAATTAAAAATGGTAAGAACGGATGAGGGCCGTTGATCTTTTGAATCAACAGCCAGGATTTGGCAGGCCTTGGGTCGGGTGTTTTTAATCTGAAATTGGCTTGGGGTTGGGTTTGAATTGGGCTACAATTGAAATGTAAATCTGGCTATATTGTAAATATCCAATTGTCCCATATATAATTTATAATATATAACAACTAATTTTTGGAAAATAATTTTGTATACTAAAATGATTTAAAATAGACATTTAACATTTTAAAAATATAGGAGATCAATTTTACGCAAATAAATGTAATTATACATTAATGAGGCTTATATTGCAATTAAATGCAATTTAGCTTTAAAAATACCAAATGCAATTATAAAATGCATAAAAATATTTTAACCATATTTTGGCCTAAATATATAAATTAAATGACTAAATCATCATAACAATAATTTAAAAGATACTTATTGGGAATTTTATGTATAAAAGGGAAGAAAATAAATCAATTTAAATCCTTAAAATTATGAAATATTTATAAAAACCTTGTGCATGGTTATGTATGCATATATATGCTATTTTGAAAGTATTTATGTATATAAAAAATATAGGGAAAAATTGGGTATCAACAGCTGCCCTTCTTTACCCGGGAAGGATGAAAGAGTTTTCGGATAAAAGAATGATGGCCAATTTTGACCGGATGGATGCTTTGAAAGACAGAGGCCGGACTTCGATTTTCGAGTTGCCTACATATCCCTAGTTTTACAGGAATCAGGCCATGTGTAGTTCTGGATTCATCTGCGGAGTATGCCGATAAAATTACTGCAAGAATGGACACGCGATGCAGAAGCGACTACAGTGAGCAATTAAAGCTCGAGATGGTTGGAGGGAACTGGAGTGAGATCGCTCCTGCTAGGATAGTGGTTGCTTACTGGTTACCTACAGATAAAAGATGCTATAAACGTGTATTTGCGAAAATTTAAACATGGTGTAAATTCCCTTAGGACCATGAAGGTTGTCTTTGGGCGGTTAATGATGACGTCCTGGGCCATGAATTGTTTAGTGAGGGATTCGTAGGCCATGAAATGATATTCTTGGGCCATGAAGATGGTGCCTCCGAACCATGACGCCTTTGAATAATGATATGCAAGTTTGAGAGATCCTCAGGCCATGGCATGATGTCTTTCGGCTATGAGGATGATGCCTTTTAGACTATGACGCCTTCGGATAGATTGGCGATATTTCAGCCCATGATATGCAATAATATGATGTTAACAAGACAAAGTTTAGTCTTGCGAAATAGAGGGCAAAGCTTAGCCCGATTGGAAAGAAAGTAAAAAGTACTTAGAAATAGAGCAATATTCGTGCAACACAGGATAGTGCTTAGTCCCATGCAAATGGGGAGGCAAAGATTAGCCTCATGCCGGTATGGAGGCAAGGATTAGCCTCATGCAAATTGGGAGGCAGGGATTAGCCTCATGCAAGTAGGAGTCAAGGATTAGACTTATGCAAATAGGGAGTCAGGGATTAGACTCATGCAAGCAGGGAGTCAAGGATTAGACTCATGCAAATAGGGAGGCAGGGATTAGCCTCATGCAGTTATGGAGTCAAGGATTAGACTTATGCAAATAGGGAGTCAAGGATTAGACTCATGAAAATAGGGAGGCAGGGATTAGCCTCATGCAATTATGGAGTCAAGGAGTAGACTCATGTAAATAAGAGGTAAGGATTAGCCTCATGCAGGTATGGAGTCAAGGAGTAGACTCATGCAAATAGGGAGGCTAGGATTAGCCCTATGCAGGTATGGAGTCAAGGATTAGACTCATGCAAATAGGGAGGCATGGATTAGCCTTATGCAAGTGGGGAGGCAGGGATTAGCCTTATGCAAGTATGGAGGAAGTGATTAGCCTCATAGAGTCAAGGATTAGACTCATGCAAATAGGGAGGCAATGATTAGCCTCATGCAGGTATGGAGGCAAGGATTAGCCTCATGCCGTTATGGAGTCAAGGATTAGACTCATGCAGTTATGTAGGCAGGGATTAGCCTCATGCAAAATGGAGGCAAGGATTAGCCTCATGCAGTTATGGAGGCAGGGATTAGCCTCATGCAAATATGGGGGATAGGGATTAGTCCCATGCAAAGAGCGAGTAGTAGGTAAGAGTAGTGTATTTCTTAGTTGGAGATGTATTCGATGTCTGATGGCCTAATTGATAGTGAATTATCTTTGTGTATACATATGTTTGCGAGTGTTATCGATACGTCAAATATATCTACGTTCAAATAAAATTTGTGTAAGTTTTGTTTCGTGCCTTCGTTTGCCGGCCTTACTTTGCTTCGTTCTGAAAGCCTTTCGAGTTTCCCTGGGCGACACCTGACTGTTATAAAAATAGAGTTTTCGAAAATATGCAATAAAAATAGAGCTGTTTTAGAAACTTATTGATGTATCAAGTAATTTTGATGAACTAATGACTATAACATGTCTCAAAGGCATTGCGGCTATCTCGTGTTGAAATTTTGAGGGTCCTCCTCAAAAATTCTGCCCTAGTTTCTTAACCAATTGTCTGACATATGTTGGCATTGGCTGGACTTGCTCCGAGATTTTGAGGACCCTCCTCAAAATTCTGCCCCAGTTTCTGATCTTAGGGGAAATGAAAGTTTTATTATGATATGACCGAACCCATAAGGCTGTCTACATATCCCCTCTTAAACGGGAATCAGGTCAAGCGTAGTTCAATTACATCAGAAAAGAAATGTGAAATAATCTAGGCATAGTATCTTTTGACTGCGTCTGAATTGATTGGTTTTGGCTAGACTTCTCCATCCATTTCTGCAAGTATGAGTCTCCTCCTATTATCATCCTATGGACCATGTACGGTCCTTGCCAGTTGGGAGAGAACTTTCTTTTGGCTTCATCTTGATGTGGGAAGATTTTCATCAATACCAGCTGCCCTGGTGTGAACTGCCTTGGTTTGACTCTTTTGTTAAAAGCTTTGGACATTCTATTCTGATAAAGTTGGTTGTGCCACACTGCGTTCATCCTCATTCCATCGATAAGGGCCAATTGTTCATAGCGACTCCTTATCCACTCTGCATCGTTGAGTTCAGCTTCTTGTATGACTCTTAAAGAAGGAATCTCCACCTCAGTTGGGATAACAACCTCGGTACCATAAACTAAAATGTAGGGAGTTGCCCCGGTTGATGTGTGAACCGTGGTGCGGTACCCCAATAGAGAAAAGGGTAACTTTTTGTGCCATTGTTTGTGGTTCTCTACCATTTTCCTTAGTATCTTCTTGATGTTTTTGTTGGCGACTTCTACAGCTCCATTCATCTGAGGTCTGTATGCTATGGAATTTTTGTGCTTGATTTTGAAAGCTTCATATATGGCTTTTATCAAATCACTATTGAGATTGGCGGCATTGTCGGTAATAATGGACTCGGGAACTGCGAATCGGCAGACAATACGATCCTTGACAAAATCTGCGATGACCTTCTTGGTTACAACTTTGTAAGAAGCAACTTTTACCCATTTTGTGAAGTAATCAATGGCTACCAGAATAAACCTGTGTTCGTTTGAAGCAGTGGGCTCAATCGGACCAATAACATCCATTCCCTAGGCGGCGAATGGCCAAGGTGAGCTTGTTGCATTGAGCTCATTTGGCGGCACTTTTATCATGTCGGCATGCACTTGGCATTGAAAGCATTTGCGGACATACTGAATGCAATCTGTCTCCATGGTCATCCAAAAGTAGCCTGCCCTAAGTATCTTCTTAGTTAAGACAAAACCATTCATATGTGGGTTGCAGGTCCCAGCATGCACATCCTCAAGTAGCTTAGAAGCCTCTTTTGCGTCGACACATCTTAGTAAACCCAAATCAGGAGTTCTTCTGTACAAGCTTCCTCCGCTGAGGAAGAAGTGATTTGATAATCTCTGGAGTGTGCATTTCTGGATGTGATTTGCATGCTCGGGGTATTCTCCTTTCGATAAGTACTCTTTGATGTCATGGAACCAAGGTTTTCCGTTCGCTTCTTCCTCGACATGAGCACAATATGTCGGCTGATTATGGATCCTCACTGAAATGGGATCAGTGTGTTCTTATCTGGATGTTGTATCATGGATGACAAAGTGGCCAATGCGTTGGCAAACTCATTCTAAATTCTGGGCACATGTCGGAATTCTATCTTTGTAAACCACTTTCTCAATTCTTGCACATGGTGCAGATATGGCAATATCTTGGAATTCTTGGTGGCCCATTCTCCTTGTACTTGGTGCACAAGCAAGTCTGAATCAGCGATCACCAGCAGCTCCTGAATGTTCATGTCAACTAACATATTGAGCCCTAATATGCAAACTTTATACTCTGTCATATTGTTGGTGCAGGGAAATCTAAGTTTAGCAGATACTAGATAATGCTGACCCGTTTCTGATACCAAAACTGCTCCGATGCTTACTCCTTTGAAATTTGCGGCTCCATCAAATAACATCCTCCAACCGTCATATGCTTCAGTAATGTCTTCTCCCACAAGTGATACTTCTTCATCGGGAAAATACATCTTCAAGGGTTCATATTCTCCTCCCACCGGATTTTCAGCAAGGTGATCTGCCAATGCTTGTCCGTTGACCGCCTTCTGAGTTACACAGACGATATCGAACTCACTTAGCAGTATCTGCCATTTGGCCAACTTTCTAGTTGGCTTAGGTTTCTGAAATATGTACTTTAAAAGATCCATCCTGGATATGAGGTATGTAGTGTAGGCACAAAAGTAATGCCTCAACTTCTGGGCCGTCCAGGTCAAAGCACAGCAAGTGCATTCGAGCAGAGAATACCATGCTTCATAAGGTGTGAACTTCTTACTCAAGTAGTATATGGCCTGCTCCGTTCTTCCTGTTTCGTCATGTTGTCCCAAAATACACCCAAAGGCTCCATCCAATATGGACAAATAAAGTAACAAAGGTCGTCCTAGTTCTGACGGGACTAGAATTTGTGGTGGGGACATGTACTCCTTGATCTTATCGAAAGCTTTCTGACAATCCTCTATCCAGCTTGTTTCAGCATCCTTTCTCAACATCTTGAAGATGGGTTCACATGTGACTGTGGATTGTGCTATGAATTGACTGATATAGTTGAGACGCCCTAGGAAGCTCATTACGTCCTTTTTGCTCTAAGGTGGTGGTAACTCCTGAATAACTTTGACTCTAGTTAGATCCAGTTCGATCCTTCGATGACTGACGATGAATCCCAATAACTTTCTTGAGGTAACCCCGAATGCACACTTTGTGGGGTTCAATTTCAAATTGTACCTCCTGAGCCTGTCAAAGAACTTTCTCAAGTCCGCTATGTGATCTGCGGCCCTCTTGGATTTGATATTGACATCGTCCACATACACCTCTATTTCTTTGTCTATCATATCATGGAAGATGGTTGTCATGGCTCTCATGTAAGTGGCTCCAACATTCTTCAGACCGAATGGCATCATCTTGTAACAATATACACCCCATGGTGTAATAAAAGTTGTCTTCTCTGCATCTTCTTTATCCATCCAAATCTGATGATAACTCACGAAGAAATCTACAAAGGATTGGAGTTCATGCTTGGCGCAATTATCGATCAGGATGTGTAAATTTGGCAGTGGAAAATCGTCTTTGGGACTTGCTCTGTTAAAATCTCGATAGTCAACACATACTCTGACCTTCCCGTCTTTCTTCGGAACTGGCATAATGTTAGCTAACCAAGTTGGATATTCAACTACCCTGAGAATCTTGGCTTTGATCTGCTTGGTAACTTCCTCCTTGATTTTCAGACTCATGTCTGGTTTGAATTTTCTGAGCTTCTACTTGACTGGCAGACACATGGGATTAGTAGGCAACTTGTGAGCCACTATGGAAGTGCTCAAACCGGTCATGTCATCATATGACCATGCGAGAATGTCCCCATATTCTTTTAGGAAACGAATGTACTCTTCCTTCTCTATTGGTGACAAGTGAATGTTGATGCGGGTCTCCTTGACGGTCTTGGAGTCTCCTATATTTACTGTTTCAGTCTCGTCCAGATTAGACTTAGGCTTATTTTCTAAATTTTCAACCTCCCTGAAAATTTCCTCGGGTATCTCATCTTCTTCCTCTGAGTCACTATTCTCATTTTGTGTTGCCTCATTACATGTCACAGTCACTTCATCAGGAAAAGTAATAATAACACTGTGGAAAGAAAAAGTGTAAAGATAGTAGTGAATAATAAAGAGCAAATGCATTTGATTAAAACTTGAAAAATTGTTCAGACAAAGCATGGCTTGATGAATCGAGCATTTATTTTGAAACAAGTAAAGATTAAAACGAAACTATAGGAAATTTTAAATGCTTAGAACGACTATATAAGTAAATTCTGCCATGCTACCCAGAGACTCGGCGGGCTCGGGATGGTGTGGCAGTCCAGTTTCTGAGGACAACTCCCTTTGCCATAGTCTGAATAGTGAGGCCTTCTTCCTCCTCCTCCTCCTCAATTATGGCACTGCAATCCATATCTTCATCCTCCAAGAACAAATTCCTCAAACCGGCTAGTACCTCTTCCTCTTCAGTTCCCCATATTGTGTCGGCCTGGTGGAAGGCTTGTTCCAAATGTGGCACCGATTTCTCAAGAGGGTAATATGGTCCATGCCATGGAGGCGACCAATTCTTGTACTCTTTCCATGTGTACTGGTATCCGAGCCCAAAAGTGGTACCATGACTTTTCAGCTGTATTGGTTTGGTGATGCCTTGGAGGTTCTTTCTCAACCCTTTGCCGGGTTCATATCCGGATCATGTTAGTATGCTTTCTATCTTGTTGCTCCACCACTTATCATTCTCGACGGCATTGACCCGTTCGATGTGATGATTGGTTTTCCTTCCTAGTCGTCCAATGGCTAAGATGGTTTGACTAGTGTAGATGGGGTTACTACCATCTCCGTGAATGATTACTTCCTAACGGTTCCATTCAAATTTCACGGCTTGATGTAATGTGGAAGGCACGGCTCCAGCAGCATGGATCCATGGTCGGCCCAACAAAAGATTATATGAGGTTGGTATGTCAAGCACCTGAATTCAACGTCGAACCAAGTTGGCCCCATCTGCAAGCAAAGGTTAATTTCCCCGATTGTGGTCCTCTAGGACCCATCGAAAGCCTTCACATTCATGATTCCTACCCGTATCTCGTGGAAACCTTTGTTGAACCTCTTCAAAGTGACCAATGGACAAATATTTAGGCTCGAACCTCCATCAACCAGGACCCTGGCAATGAACTTGTCTTTAAATTGCACTGTAATATGCAATGCTTGATTGTGATTCAGCCCCTCAGGTGGTAGCTCATCTTCGTGGAAGATAATCTTATGGCTCTCTAGCACTTGTTCGACCATGTTGGCCATTTCTCCACTAGTGAGGTTATTGGGTACATAAGCCTTGCTCAGTACTTTCATCAGAGCATTCTTGTGTGCCTCTGAATTATGCAATAGTGACAGGATAGATATCTGAGCAGGGACTTTGTTTAGATGGTCTACAATAGAATACTCCTTTGTCTGTACTTTCCTCCATAGTTCATCTGGCCTGGTCTCAACGATAGGATGCCTAGTAATGACCTCCTTACTTGAACCTCCCAGGTGTTCAGGTGTATAGACTCTTCCAATTCTAGTCATCCCTTGTGCAGCGTTAGATTCCTATATCTTAGCTTTCCTTTTCCACTAAGCCTCGACAACATAATCCCAGGGTATTGATTTTGAGTTGAATGGGGGTGTGGTTGATACCGTCATAGTAAAAGGTGTGACCACTTCTACTTCAAAGGGAGCGGAGGTGGCTGCGGGCGGAGCCACTTCCACCTTGAATGGAACTGATGCAGTTACCTTAACATCGATTGGTGCCTGAGTCTGAACCACAATAGGAGTAAGTGTGATTGCAACCTTAAAGTTATCGCCTTCTCGAATAAGCCAGATTGACCCCTCAGGGTCCCATTCTTCATTTGTTTCTATCACATGTACACCATCACCTCTCTAATCAGGGAGGGGATTATTGTGGACATTAGGTGCGGCTTCTTTTGCTTGTATGACCTTGTTGTCAATGAGTGTTTGGATCTTATCCTTCAATGTTCGGTACTCAGCAGTAGTGTGCCCTTTCATACCAGAATGGTACACACAGGTTTTGTTAGGATTGACCCATTTGGGATGGATTTTCTAATGCCACAGCGGGAACATGAGTGATGTAACCTGCAGCTTTCAACCTTTCATACAGTTGGTCGATGGGCTTAGAAATGGCGTTGTATTGTCTGGGCAGCTTGGGTCTTGTTCTTGGATAATTTTGGCGAGTTGGTGGTGATTGGAAGTGGGATGGTTGGGGGTTATAGGTGTGATGGACAGTGGTTGGTTGGGAATATCTGGGAGATGAAGGTTGATATGTAGGCGGTGATGCTTGGTATGTGAGTGGAGGTGTTTGATATGGAGGTGGAGGTGTTTGATAGGTGGGTGGAGGTGTTTGATATGTGAGTGGAGATTTTGGGCCATGGTCCACCATTACTGTCCCAACATCTCTTTTCTTTGATATGCCACCTAATTGTAGTGCCTTATTCGTCACTTGCAAGGTCTCGAAGTTGGTTACCATTCCACTCTTGATTCCTTCTTCGATTATTTCTTTGATTTTGATGATGTCAGAGAACTTGTGGTGTTCGATAACCATCAACCTCTCATAATATTGTGGATCATGTGCCCTGACGAAGAATTTATTTATCTGTTCTCCATCCTAAGAGGGCCTGACTTTGGCTGCTTTCGAACTCCATCGAGTAGCGTACTCACGAAAAGTCTCGGTAGGTTTCTTCTTAAGATTCTAAATGTAAAAGACGTCCGGTGCATTCTCTGTGTTAAACCTTAACCAGTCCATGAAATCTGACGTCATGCTTACCTAATTAGACCATTTCTTGGGATTCTGGCTGATATACCAATACAATGCGTCCCTAGTAAGGTTCCTTATAAAGAGTTTCATCCGGATCTTTTCATCTTTCTCGAACCCGACAAGCTTGTCACAATAGGTCCTTAGATGAACCCTGGGATCACCTATACCATCGAACATTTTGAACTTGGGAGGTTTGTACCCCTCGGGCAGTTCGACATCCGGCTGTATACACAGGTCTTCATAGTTTAGACCTTATATTCCTCTCTCGCCTTCAACACCTTGAACTCGGCTTGTTAACTTCTTGAGTTCTTCAGCTATGTTCTTAATGAGCAGGTCCTTCTCAGAGGACTCCGGTGCACATGATATTGGTTGGGTAGAATGAGGTATAGTTTCCACATATATAGGGTTGCTTTGATGGGTGCCAGGAACCTGAGTATAATGATGGTCATTGGTGGAGTTTTGTGGATTGGGAATGGGTTGTGTGTTTTGGGGAGTGTGGTAAGTGGTGGTTGGTGGGTACTAAATTGGTTGATAATGATGTTGTGGTGGAGTTGGTATTGGTAGCAGATTGATATTTTGGGGTGGAGTTGCGTATTGATTTGGTGCAGTAGGATTTTGTGGCTGTTGGTTTTGTGTATTCTGAGGAGGTGTTGGGTTCTTTGTGTTTTCTTGGTGGATATCAGGGACATTGAGGGTGAGTGACAAGTTTGCCAAGTTGTGGACCTGCTCAAGCTCTCCTTGCAGTTCCAGTATCTTTTGTTCCAGTCTCAAGACTAGATCATTTGGGGCCGGAGTACTATGACCATCGGAAGTCTCTGCGTTCTCAACATTTTCCTTTCAGATTCCACTTAAGTCGTTCATCTTTGTCTTTCCTTTGCCCTTTGTGTTACTTGGAGGAGGAGGAGGAGGTGGAGGGCCTCTAGATCTGGTATGATATGCTGACGAGGCCAGTATCAGTGAACCAACCTAAGGGGATGGGAATAATAATAAAGATAAGCAAAAAACAAAAAGGTAACAAGTCAGTGAGGATTCTGAAACGTTTGCAGTATTTAAACACATATTGCGATATGTAAACTCGTGTCCTAATTTGGGAACCTTGTTGTGCCCAAGGTAGGCCTAGCGACAAATAAACTTGGAGAACTTTTAATGCCAATAAATGTTTCATTTCATAATATAAAAATAGTCGAATCCCAAAACGACAATAAAAAATAAGTCACTACTGGTGCTTGGCCTTATTACATTTGGAAAACGAGTAAACCTAATCTATTTAGTCTCGGAAGGGCCTTCCTCAGGCTGAATGCTCTCGTTGATCAAATACTCTAGTTCGCGTAGGTTCACTAGTAAAAATGCCTTTGCCAAATGTTCTCTTTCATTTTCCTCAGTGTTCTGGCAGTCGGTGACTCTCTTCCTCACTTTTCCTTCCAATTCCAACAGGCTATATTCCAGATATTCCAGCTTCTCGCTAGATTTGGCGGCCCTCTCTTTCCATTCATTGATTTGGTCATTTGATGGAAGATTCCTCCATCAGTCTAGCAAGAGTGAGGGTGTGCTAACAATACCGAAGCTGGGGACCTTGTTCCTCATTTTCTGCAAAATAAAAGGGTTAAGCCTCACCCCCACCGGACTCGACTATTATACATTTATGATCAACATATCGGCATTTAGTTCTCCAAATTAATGCACATAACGTGGTGGTATCCATTGGGATTATGGAAAACCCGATGGAATTTGGATAAGTCTTATCTTAAAGGATCATTATGTGGATAACATAACTGATCCGACTAGGTTTGACCATGATGCATGCACAATTTCAACCAGAGTAAGGTTTCTATGGGGTTTTAGACCGGTAACCTCAAGCGGACAACTCGAGGGAAAGGCACGGAACCATCGATTTCACTGCTGATCGACTAGTTTTACAGCAAAGAAGCCTTTCCGAATTTAAGGATAGTAAATAGGAAGAGCGCAACCACTCATTAAAGTGTTGCTATAGGATTTGATACGCACGAGTGGAATATGATGCGGAGCATGATTTATGCAGCAATTAATAACATGTAGTCAAGTATTTTCACGTAGGAAAGATAAATACAACATTTAAATAATTGAAACACAGTTACAGGAAAAAGAAAACAAAGAGACAAGTCAGTTTCAGAGATAAAAAATCATAAATGCTTTAAAATGGACAGTTAAATTCAAATAAGGGAAAGGGGAACGGGATAAAGCATGCTTGGACTAATTTGAAAAAAGATAAGTTTGTTATGGTAAGAGCCTAAAGGTATCCCCAGCAGAGTCACCATGCCGTTGCGCCCCCTTTTTTCCCTCCGCGGAGAAAGGTCCAGGTTTTGACATTCTATGGGGTGTGATAACTCATTTTCTTTTGGGAATTGGGTATTTGAAGAGTCGCCACCTAACGGATTATGGTGTGTTAGGGCACCTAGAGCAATTAACTCTTAGACTTGTTTGCATTACCAGAGATTAGGGTAAGGGCTCGAAATAACCTTGAGGGGAAGGTGTTAGGCACCCCTCGCGGTCCACAACGATGGGTCTCGGTCGAACTTATATTCACAAATTAGTCCATTACAAATAAGCAGTTGAATCAAATAGGTTGCAAGTAAATCCCTTTGGATAATTCAAATAATAAGATAAAGATTTTGAATAAGTTGTATAAAACAAAACTTTAAACAAAAGAAGGAATTTTGGAAAATGAGGAGTCCTAGGTTGGTTAGCCTATAGGATCACCCCACACAATGTCCGGTAAACACTCCTCAATGAGGGGCTACAAATGACATTAGCGCGTAGTCATCATATCCCATATATACCCTTCCCATCCCCTTAGTGGTCATTCAAAGTGAGTGTCGGTCAGCGACCTCTATTGCATGCTATTACTCGTCCCTTCTTAATGGTCTTGGAGGGATTTAGGACCTTTATCTATAGGTGGTTCTAGACAGACCCCTAAAGTTTTAAAGGTGAAAATACTAAGGAGACAAGCAATAACACATAGGACTCTTAGCAAACAAGAGAAGGAAGGAGCAAACAAGAGGCTCAATTTACCTCCACAGAAAAGGCATGTAAACAGCATGACTCAAACACAAGTAAAGGCCTTTTGTTAAACAGTATCTTAAGGCATGATGTCTAAGTGAATATACAGAAAACAGGCAGTTTGTTTTATAAACTCAGAAGTAATGACCTTATCAGTTGCCAACTGATCTTAAAGCTTGTTTAAACCAGAACAACATTAAGTCACAGAAATAGTTTCAGAATTGCAAGTTTTGATAACGCCCTACAGGCTTGCCTATACGCGGAATACTGATGACTACATTTTAAATAGTGAACCAAAACAGGTTTTGAAACAGACTCTTTAATCCCTATAGGCATGCTTGTAATGATAAATTGATGTGGTTTTTGAGAGAACTCATTTCAGGAAAATAGACCATTAACTAAACCAATTTAGAAGTGAACAAAAATGCGGACTGGGTTGATTTATTTAAACTAGTTTAGATCTATAGGCAGAATTTTGGGGTTGTCCCCTATAGGCATGATGTCTAATTGTTTAATACTGATTTTATAAGCTTGCAGGCATGATGACAAATGAAAAGCATGTAAACACTCATTATAACAGAAGCTGGATTGAATTAAATCCTATAGGCATGACATCTACTTGTGAAGCTGATTTTACGACTTGTAACCACGGTTTCTATTATGGAATCAATTGAGACCTATAAGCATGATTTCTAACATAGCAAGATACAAAAGTCATATATGCATGATTTCTACTTATAAAGGCAAACACAGCAAATTGATAAGTCCTATATGCATGGTTCCTACCCATATTACCCCCACAAACATGTAACTACCCACCATTTTCACTAGTTACCCCAATATTCGTTTACAAATTATTACAGACCATATGAATGAATTACATAAGTAAATAAGAAGTTATTCTATAGGGAGCCTACATATAGGCCTAGATTTCCAAAGCCTCCAATAGCCTCAAATGCCTCAATTCCATAGACAATGTCATAGTCTAGGTGCATCAAAGTTCCCTAAGGATCTCAAGGATCCCGGGCAGTGCTTACATCTAGACTTGGTAACCAAAATTGAATAAGTGCAGTGTGGAAGGGCCAGCCTCAGTATGCCAGTGTTCAGAGGGTTCTCAAGAGGATCTCAAGGCAGTACACATACTGAAGGGGGCAAAACTTATTGACTTAGGAGTAGAGTGAAAGTGCTTGACACAAGTTGAAAGGTTTTAGTGGGAAACTGTATTGAAAGGAAGTTTGTTTGAAATAATTTAGTAAAATAATAGAGATAGTTTGAAAAGAGAGTAGAGTAGTAAACAACAGTCCAAACACAACACCCTTAAGATAGGTGCATACACAGCCAGGGGTCACAGAACCAAATCAAGTTCAGTAGTCACAAATAGGGGTCAAGGGATTTGGGGATACATAGAACATATGATTGTAAACACATAACAAGCAAAGGTCTTAGGAATTGGTATAGACATGCTTAGACACAACTAATCAGACATAGTTTCAGAACCAGCAATGCTTAAGGGTATTTAGTATAGGATCCACATGATTCAATCCCAGAACCATACAAGTTGGGAGTGCAGACTACATAGAAGAGATTCATATCATAGTCAAGATAGGGCAAGATTACATGGAAACAGATTACATAGAAGGGGTAACATGCTCATACTGATTCTAAGGAAGGGGAGTTTATAGCATGCTAATCATGTAAGCATATTAACTGTAGGTTTCACAGCAAAACCATAAGTAAAAGAAAACTAGAAGCAGGATGAATTGAAGCAATAAAAGAACCATATTGTAGTTGGAACTTGAATTGAAACAAGAACATACCAGTAGAAAAGACAGTAAACAAAAGTGAAGGAGCAGAAGAGCCCAGTAGTTAGCCTTGGCTTGCAGCCGACTAACTTAGAATAGTAGCAAGTAGCACAAAAGAGAGTTTAAGTGTGAGAGAAAGAGCTTTTTGAACCTAAGTGTCCATATGTTGTGTTAATGAAAGAGTGTGTATATATAGTAGTTCGAAATTAGATAAATAAAATAAGGTAAAAATCATAGTAACATAGTAATTATGGAACTCAGAATCAATTAGAGCAAAATCAAGACCAGTACTCCCTAAGTTAAGGGAATTAATTCAAACGGTAAGAACAAGCAGCATATAAGGAAAGAAATCACTGTATGACTAATAAGGAAAGAATCAAATTCAGTAAGTGTCACACCTCCTTTTTGCGCGCCTGACCCGAAGGATAAATGCGCGAGGGAGTTTTTCCAATTTAAGTGACAATATTCGAAATGGGATTATTTATTTAATTCAGAGTCGCCACTTAGGAAAGGTTTGGCTTTTGGTGTCCCAAGTCACTGGTTTATCTTGAATCCCAAATCGAGGAAATTTTCGACTTTTCCAAATGAAGTCTGCGAACCAGAAATTCTAAGTAAGGAATTCTGTTGACCCGAAGGAAGGTGTTAGGCACCCTCGAATCCCGTGGTTCTAGCACGGTCGCTTAAATTGTTATAATGGCTAAATATCTGATTAAATACATGTTGTGACATATGTGCTTTTATTAAGTTTAAAACTGCTTTTATAATTATCATTTATTTTTATAGAATTGCAACGTCGTGAAAATGCATCTCGAACCACGTCACAATCAATGCACCCGTGGTCGTCGACACATTTTGACTCCGTTGAGATTTGGATTTGGGTCACATCAATGTGCACCCGTGTTTAAGAAAGTTAGATTATTAAAGGTCCGCCTAAAGCAACTAGCGTATTGTTATTTTGGGAAGGCCGTAAAATTCGCTAAACGGCCTGTCCCGAATTCTAAGTATTTTAATATATACATTTAGAGGGCCCCGCAACTTGTGCATTTTCGTTTGTCGATGCTCGTCTCATTTTTATTTAAAAGGATAAACCTACAGTGACTATATTTTCTATTAAGTTCATCTCTAAAATAAAAGAAAATCTCTTAATTAATTACATGCTAAAAACGTAACTTATTAGTTACTAGTTTACGGCTAATGCGAATGGAAAATTGCGACTGAGTTTGTACAAAGAAAAACTGCTTTCATTCTATATTCTATTATTCAATAATACTAAAACGTGAGATTGACACACCATAATATCAAAACAGATTAACTATTCTCTGATTAATTTAAACTAACATTATTAGATGAAGAAGTTATACATATGCGACATCATTACTCATTTAATCAATCAACTACATTTTTATACAAAGAAAGGAAAATTATATTCAAACACAAATCTAAATAGGAGGAATTCAACAGGAACAAAGCCTGATTAATATTTCATTTCTCTTCAATCCGAGAGTATACAAATGTGTACCTGGAAATGGCAGTACAAGAACAAAAGAAGGAGAAGTCAGCAACAATAATAACGCAGCAACAGCAGGTTCAGCAACACCGCAAACCAGTAATAACCAGTAGAATAACCTAGCAACGGATTGAAAAAATCAGCAATACCAAAGTGCAATCACAGTCAAAGCAGAAGAGAGATGGATACAAGATGCAGTAGTTTACTGATTTTGAATAACACTCGAGAAGAGACAAACAGAATTTATTTAAGTAGAAGTTCAAGTTGTCTTTCTCTTCTTCAAAACTCTACCACACTTCTTCAGATTTTCAGAAAGTATTACTCTCAAAAATATTCTCCCAAATAATAATCCTCTCCCTCTCTAAGTCTTACTTTTCTCTCTTTTTTGTTCAAGTCTAAGTTTTTTTCTCTCCAAGTCTCCTCAGTTTTTTCTCTCAAGTCTAGTCCTTTTTAATGTCAAGAATGACTCTATATATATCAAGACAAGTCTTCAATTCCCAACCCCAAATTATTCCCTCAATGGCATGCTTTGCCCCACTTATTAATGTTTTCTATATTTTAAACCTTGTCCCCCATGCCTTCATTAAATAAATGCCACATTACCAACCCATTACAATATGTCCCTCATGCCTACATTAAACAAGTACAAGATTCCTCCCCATTATGTTTTGTCTTGTCCCCCATTATATTAAACAAGTACATCAAAAACCCCACCCCATTATATTTGTCCCCCATGCTTAACATAAAGAATCAAAATAATGTTCAATTACCAAACTACCCCTCCGACCTTATTGCAATTACAAATCTACCCCCGAATGCAATGCAATTTACCAAATTACCCCCATCAGCTCTAAACACTCAATTAATCATAACTTGACCAAAATATAGTCAAGATGACAAATTTCTCAACAATCTTCAACAACAATTATATGAACACGATGAACAACACAACTCAAAATTAATGGAATGAATTAACCATATCGGGAACCAATCCTGGTTAATTTAGACCATGAATGTATGAGCAAGAACACAACAATACGAACAACAAAACACATGATTCAAACTAAATTAACAAATCAAAGACAAACATAAACTCACATTAAATCACTGGATCTAAACATGAACTTCAAACAAAGATGAACATGAATTAAATCTATTTTTAGCAACAAACATGACGGATTCACATGACTCAAACAACATTAATAATTTCTGGAAAATACATAACAACATGAAACAAATTGAAGAAATAATTAATTACATTTCAATTTGAATCTAACAAACATCAAACTAACAAATATTTATCTAAACAATAATACAAACATGAAAACAATTAATTAATCTTTCATTTGAAATCTGAAAAATTAATTTAACAAGAACACATGAACATGAACAAAACCAAAAATCAAATATCTACCGATTTTACATGAACAAAACAAACATTTGCCGATTTTAGGTTCGAAAATATCAAAACAAAATACGGACAAAATAAAACTCAAAAAATTACTAGCCGGAGATGAACAACGACGAATTCGATTGTATGGACTATTTCGACGAACCTCAAATGGGAATAAATCTGTCCGGACTCAACGACTAACTCAACGACGAACTCACCTTCCTTGTAAACTTGACGAACTCGAAACGATGCTCGACGACCTCGACTAAAACTTAACCGAACGAAATGGTGGCAGCAAACAACTGAAACGAATTAAGCTGCTCGTGGGCAGCAATGCGATGAAGTTACAGCAGCTGCGACGTCGATCTATGGCTGGCCGAAGTAGTCATGCAAGCAGCTCAAAGCAGAAACGAGCAGCCATCAGCTCGGAGGAAGGAGGAGAAGCAGCGGCGTCGGAGGGTTGTTTGGATAATGCAGAAGTTGCTGCTTGACGATGGTGAGGAAGATGAAGCAGTGAAGCTGGTCGACGCAGCAAGCAGAAGCAACTGGTCGACGATGTCCATGGCGGAACGGACTGGACCCGATGGCAGCGTGCGAGCTCGGCCGTGACGAGCAGCGGCGATAGGAGCTTCGAACAACAGTTGACTCGTCGAGGCTGTGGTCGTTTGGTTGTTTGGACGATGAAGTAGAAGGCAGGAGTAGCAGGTTGTTCGGTTGAAACAGAAGCAGCAGCGACATGGACGTCGAGCTCAAGCTTGAGCTCGACGAGCTTCATCAATGGCGGATAGGGCTGGGGTCGTTTGAACGCGAAGGAGGTTGTGTCGTTTGGTGGTGTTTGGACGGGAAGCTGGGCAGCTAGGTCGTGGGGGTGATGAGGGTGGTCTGGGTGAACGAAGAAGAAGGTAAAGAGCAGCCATGGATGCTTGGGGTGGTTTAGTTTTGGAGAAGAAGAAGATGGAGGGGGAGGCGGATGTTAGTGTTAGGGTTTTTTGTTTTGTTATTTTTGTTTTGTTTTTGTGTTTAGACCAAAAAATGAAGAAGGGGGTTGGGTATTGGGTTAATGGGGCGGACCGGGTCGACCCGTGTGAAGTGGACTGGGTCGTGGACAATTGTTTGGGCCTGGGGTTGAAAATTGAAGAAGTGGCCCAATCCGATTTTTATTTGTATTTTTGTTATCTTTTCTTCTTTTATTTTCTAAAACTAAATTATAAAAATACTTAAATTATTATTAAGAACTAAATTAAGTTATAAAATCGCAAATTAACTCCCAATAACAATTAACGCACAATTAAGTAATAATTAAGCATAAAATTGTTCATTTGGACATTAAATGCTAAAAATGCAAAAGATGCCTATTTTTGTAATTTTAATTTTTGTAAAACTAATTTAATTACTAACAATTGTAGAATTAAATCCTACATGCAAAATGCGACATATTTTTATATTTTTTATTAATTTAACAAATAAGCAAACACAAACAAATACAAATAATTATCCAAAAATATCACAAAAATACTCAAAATTGCACACCAAGGAAAATCATTTTATTTTGCATTTTTTTTTTGGAGTATTTCTCATATAGGAAAAAAATCACGTGCTTACAGCTGCCCCTCTTTGCCCGTAGACACGAAGGGTTTTCGTGCAAAGATAAAGCGAGCGATTTTTGCCTATCCGAGTACTCCGTGTGAAGCATTTTTTTGAAAAAGATTTAACCGAACCTTTGCTTCAAAGGTTTCCTACATATCCCTGGCTAAAGGGGAATCAGGTTAATGTAGTTCGGGAAGTTTTGGTAGCTGGGACTACCGTGGGACTGCAATGTTATTGTTGTTGCCTGCTGTTATCACTGCTTACTGACCGCCTTATTACAACCAAAGGAAATTGAAACTAAACTATCTATTTATGCCTGTCAATTGCTAGTTACAAGATTCCTATATATGATTCTTTTGTAACTTGATCTCGGGTCTTAGCTGATTTTGCTTGTAGACTTCGATCCGAATCTTGATGCTTGCAAGTTGTAGGTGCCTGTTTATTTCTGCGACACTGAGTGAGACGGGAGTGGTAGAACTCGGGGCCTTGATCGAAACTCGGCGCGATCCGCCCTTCGTTTTTTCAAGCATCTCGGAACATCTTCTCTTTTTTATTCTGGGTTGAGGCTCTCTCGTGGGTTTTCTCGATCCATGCGCCTCGAGGTCAGACCTGCGGGGAAAAAACAGACGAACGAAATCTTCTGCCCCAGTTTCACTAGGAAATTTCGTGAGTTATTTGCCAGGAAGTTCATAGCATTGATGAAGGAATTGGATCAACGATATCGCCACAAGGTAAGAATACTCAGTTTAGGGTTGGAACCCTAAGGCTGGCAGAATGGAAATAGTTCAGTTCAGGGTTGGAGCCCTAATGCAGACTAGCTGGGGAGAAGCTCAGTTTAGAGTTGAAACTCTAATGTTGACCAACTGGGGAAAAGTTCAGTTTAGGGTTGGGGCCCTAATGCTGACTAAAGGGAAGAGTTCAGTTTAGGGTTTAAAACCCTAATGTTGACTAAATGGAAAAAGTTCAGTTTAGGGTTTGAAACCCTAATGCTGACTAAAGGGAAGAGTTGAGTTTAGGGTTTAAAACCCTAATGCTGACTAAATGGAAAAAGTTCAGTTTAGGGTTTAAAACCCTAATGCTGATTAAATGGAAAAAGTTCAGTTTAGGGTTTAAAACCCTAATGCTGACTGAATAGAAAAAGTTCAGTTCAGGGTTTAAAACCCTAATGCTGATTAAATGGAAACAGTTCAGTTCAGGGTTTAAAACCCTAATGCTGACTAAAGGAAAAAGTTCAGTTTAGGGTTTAAAACCCTAATGCTGACTAAAGGAAAAAGTTCAGTTTAGGGTTTAAAACCCTAATGTTGACTGAATGGGAAAAGTTTAGTTTAGGGTTTAAAACCCTAATGCTGACTAAAGGGAAAAAGTTCAGTTTAGAGATTAAAACCCTAATGCTGACTAAAGGAAAAGTTCAGTTTAGGGTTTAAAACCCTAATGCTGACCAAAGGAAAAGTTCAGTTTAGGGTTTAAAACCCTAATGCTCACCAAAGGAAAAGTTCAGTTTAGGGTTTAAAACCCTAATGCTGACTAGAGGAAAAGTTCAGTTTAGGGTTTAAAACCCTAATACTGACTGAATGGAAAAGAGTTCAGTTTAGGGTTTAAAACCCTAATGCTGACTGAAGGAAAAGTTCAGTTTAGGGTTTAAAACCCTAATGCTGACTAGAGGAAAAGTTCAGTTTAGGGTTTAAAACCCTAATACTGACTGAATGGAAAAGAGTTCAGTTTAGGGTTTAAACCCCTAATGCTGACTGAAGGAAAAGTTCAGTTTAGGGTTTAAAACCCTAATGCTGATTAAAGGAAAGAGTTCAGTTTAGGGTTTAAAACCCTAATGTTGACTAAAGGAAAAGTTCAGTTTAGGGTTTACAACCCTAATGTTGACCAAAGGAAAAGTTCAGTTTAGGGTTTAAAACCCTAATGCTGACAAAAGGAAAAGTTCAGTTTAGGGTTTAAAACCCTAATGCTGACTAGAGGAAAAGTTCAGTTTAGGGTTTAAAACCCTAATACTGACTGAATGGAAAAGAGTTCAGTTTAGGGTTTAAAACCCTAATGCTGATTAAATGGAAAAAGTTCAGTTCAGGGTTTAAACCCCTAATCCTGATTAAAGGGAAAAGTTCAGTTTAGTGTTTAAAACCCTAATCCTGATTAAAGGGAAAAGTTCAATTTAGGGTTTTAAAACCTTAATCCTGATTAAAGGGAAAAGTTTAGTTTAGGGTTTAAAACCCTAATCCTGATTAAAGGGAAAAGTTCAGTTTAGGGTTTAAAACCCTAATGCTGACTAAAGGAAAAAGTTCAGTTTAGGGTTTAAAACCCTAATGCTGACTAAAGGGAAAGTTCAGTTTAGGGTTTAAAATCATAATGCTGACTGAAGGGGAAGTTCAGTTTAGGGTTTTAAAACCCTAATGATAACCAAAGGAAAAAGTTCAGTTTAGGGTTTAAAACCCTAATGCTGACTAAAGGAAAGAGTTCAGTTCAGGGTTTAAAACCCTAATGCTGACTAAAGGAAAAAGTTCAGTTTAGGGTTTAAAACTCTAATGCTGACTGGCTGGAAAGAGTTCTCGGGTTATGCTGGGGGAATCATCGGGTCATGCCGGAAAGATTCGTCGGGTTATGCCGGAGGGTTCATCGGGTTATGCCGGAAGATTCATCGGATCATGCCGGAAGATTCATCGGAACATGCCGGGAAGATTTATCGGGTTATGCCGAAAAGATTCATCGGGTTATGCCGAAGAGATTCATCGGGTTATGCCGGGAGGATTCATCGGGTTATGCCGGGAGGATTCATCGGGTTATGCCGGAAAATTCATCGGATCATGCCGGGAAGATTTATCGGGTTATGCCGAAAGATTCATCGGGTTATGCCGGGAGGATTCATCGGGTTATGCCGGGAGGATACATCGGGTTATGCCGAAGAGATTCATCCGGTTATGCCGAAGAGATTCATCGGGTTATGCCAGGAGGATTCATCGGGTTATGCCGGGAGGATACATCGGGTTATGCCGAAGAGATTCATCGGGTTATGCCGAAGAGATTCATCGGGTTATGCCGGGAGGATTCATCGGGTTATGCCGGGAGGATTCATCGGGTTATGCCGGGAAGATTTATCGAGTTATGCCGAAAAGATTCATCGGGTTATGCCGGGAGGATTCATCGGGTTATGCCGGGAGGATTCATCGGGTTATGCCGAAGAGATTCATCGGGTTATGCCGAAGAGATTCATCGGGTTATGCCGGGAGGATTCATCGGATCATGCCGGGAGGGTCGAGGAATGAGGTCCTATGCTATCATGATTTGTTTTTCTTTTGGGATATTCATTTTTTTTTCCTTGTCTTCTTTCTTTTCTTTGGTTTTCCTTTATATATATATATATATATATTTATCAAAAATGCATGAAAGAATTCCGGGGAAACTTACTTTTGGTCGTTTTCCCGCTGCAAAGCTGTTTCAACGCTCGCGCGCTTCATTTATTTCGGGCTATACCTGCCTCTTGCATGGTTGCTTCGGGTTGCACCTGTCTAAACAAAGACAAATTGTCAGTTTGAAAACAGTGGTTGATTCGGTGGCCTTGATCGTTCCAATTGCTTGGTCTTGGGCTAATTCCTGTTTGAGAACTTCTCCATTGATTGGATTCACAGGCGACTTGTTTTAGACTGATCAGACTCGCATTTTCGGATTTGTGTAAGGCTTTGGTTCTTCCATCCCATTCTGCTCGGGGAATCTTTACGAAGCCAACTCAGTGGTGATTTTATATATATATATATATATATTGGGGAGACTCTGTGGGGGATTGTACAAGGGGAGACTCTGTGGGGATTTGTACAGAACGGACTTGCTGGGGATTTGTTGGGGCAAGCTTGCTGGGGAATTTTTACAATGAGAGGCTTTGTGGGGATTGTTTTTTTTTTTTGTGTGTCCGGGATTTTTGATCCTCAAACCTAAACTGCAGTGGCTAATCGCGTGGGACTTAACCTCTCCAACTTATCCTTACCTTTGTAGGACTTCTTTAGGGAATCGCGTTGGTTTTTTTTTTTTAAACTTCATGGGGGCGATTAACCATGTGAAACCCAAACCTTTCAACTTCAATTGCCTTTATAGGCTGCCATAACCAATCGAGGTCGTCTTGATGCCCCCTGCTGAGGCTGGGTGCCCTTTGCACATTAGTGTGTATCTAACGAAAGCCCTGTAAATCAGTCTTGCCATCCTTTCTTTGTCTTGGTTTTGGAACAGTGTTAGACCAAAAGGGATTCAAAGAGAAACAAATAATTGAATGGAGAGAGTTTAAAACTAGAAGTGTCCCTTTCGGGGAAAGGAGAGAAGGACTTATCCGGAGTACATGCGGACTTCAATGAACATGACATGCCTTTTGGACTGGATTCCTGATCTGTGTAAACCTTCTGACTCCCAAAAATTTATCACAACTTTGCTTTGAATACCGAGAAACCTTGCTAGGACTCTGTTGATGACGGTGGTTGTGAGGATCTCATTTTCGATCATGGGCGCCCTTTGCGGGTTTTCACGAGCTGGCATTTTCATTTCATTTCTTACCATCTCCTTATAGTGCCCGTGTGGGTGTTCACTAACAAGACTTCTCATTTGATTTTCTCTGCTTACCGTCGCCTTACGGTGCCCGTGTGGGTTTTCACCAATAAGACTCTCTCATTTTATTCTTCTCATTTTGTTGTATCAGGTCCAAATAACTCCATCCTCCCATTTTGAACCACTTTGTCGATTGATCAGAAGGACTTGAACAAGGTTTGGGGTAAAAAGAATTTGGATTGAACTACAACTTTGGAACCTTTTGGGCGGGATCATTGCCGAACCATTATAACTTCTGCCCCAGTTTCACTTTTGGGGGACTTCTTGGATTTTTGTTTTGGTGCGACTGAACCCCAAGGAGAGGTTGCCTACATATCCTTTCAGAATCAAGTCAAACGTAGTTCAGGCAACTTTTGTTTTTGGATTTTTTTCTCTTTTTTTTTTCTGATTTGCTTTTTTTTATATATATATTTTCTTATTTTTCCAATTTTTTCTTCTTCTTTTTTTTTCATTTTTCTTTTCATTTCAATTTTTTTTTCATTTTATTTTCAATAATATTTTCAGGTTCCAAAGAGGGTAATCAAAGAAGAGTAACCAGCTCAAATGGGTTTTGCAAAGGGTTGATAGTGTTTGGGTAGCGAGAATGAAAGCCTTCATCATCTCAACCGGAAAAGATTTTATTATATAAAGGATCCAACATAGTACCTTTTGACTGCATTTGCATTGATAGTTATTTCAAGGACATTTCCTTAGATGTGTCCCAAGTACAACGCACTCTTTTTGGCAGTACTCTTGTTGTAATGTATGGACCTTTCCAATTTCGGGAATCAATTTTCCTTCAGTTGTTCCAACTCTTTGTCTTGTTTCCTTAAGCTATTCTTCATTGCGACCCAATTCTTGATTCATTATTTCGAGGTCTGACAGAGTTTTAAGATCCGGGCATGAAGTCCGCAAGCATGTCATATTATTGAAATCTGCATTTAACAGAACTAAAAGAGAATGAGAAAATTGACAAGATTTAAGAAAAGAGACATTCCGGGAAAATGAAATATCAATTTCATTTGATTTTTTTTTATTTATTTTTTTTTGATGATTTTTTTTGTTTTTATTTTTTGAAGATAGAAGGGTTTACATTGGAAAGTAAGACAATAAAGTAAAACATCTGGATCACACCCTGAGACAATCCAGATGCAGAAAGGATAGCAAGACTGGCTACCGAGACTCCCGTCTGATGGGGAACTTTCAAGCTTGACAATCGTTTTTTTTTTTGGCTTTTCTTCTGTCTCGGCAATGGCTGCAATAGCCTTCAGTGCCGGATCAAATTCCTCAGCTTCACAGATCATTCCATCTATTGGCCCATTTGTGAGAGTAGGCAGGGGAATGTTCATCATATTAGGAACCTTTTCGTCCCGGGGAACGATTCTTTCAGCTTCAATCAAGTCCTCAACTGCCATTTTGAGGGTCCAATGACCAACAGTCCTTTGTACCGTGCCCCACTGCTCCAGAGTGGTATTCACATCTAGTATCAGCTCGATGCAGGGAGGGGGGATTCGGTGTTTGGCCGATTTGGGGCCACTGGCTGCAGCAGACTTCGCCTGACTAGCTTTTGGAACAAGCCTGAGTATGATTCACCAATAGAGGTGAACTGATTCCTTTTGAAAGACTCTCTTGGGTGAGGATTGTACTGATGAACATTTGATTGGGGGACTATATGGAGCTTGGTAAGGATGGGCGTTTCTGGGAGGTGGAGCTCAGTTTTGTGTATAATGTTATGGCCGCGTGCAAGGTTGCTCATCACTGCATACCAACAAAACCAATCACCTGAACAGAACCTGGCTAATTTACTCACACACACAACCTTGTTAGTTTTGAAGCATTTAACATATAGGAAATCGCACGATGGGATGCAATGCACCTAAACAGTTAAACGCTTTTACCATGTGTTTGAACGGGTTGCATGTTTCATCCCGATCCTAAACTAGCCCTCTTCACTATGTACCTCTTTTCTTTTATTCTTGCCTCTCTTTAGTCACTCTTGATCTTGTTTTTGCCGCTCTTTTATTTTTTGCACTCTTTTTTTTCTTTTTCTTTTTTTCTATTTTCTTTTTCACTCGATTTTCTTTTTCCTTTTCTTTCAGTTTGTTTTTTTTTCTCAATTTATTTTATAGCTATGATCGAATCCGATGGAGATTGCCTACGTATCATGACCCCGCATGAATCAGATCTTGCGTAGTTCGGGCCGAATGAAAGGTAAAAGCAATGAAACATTTTTTTCTTCATAATAAAAAATTGGGTTTCAACACTCACAAAATGCAACCGAACGGTTATTTTTTGCAAACGTGGCCCCTTCCAAATTTCACATGAATTTTGAGGCCGGGGAGGATCATTTTACAAACTTGTCCGTTCTTTTACGAAAATAACCTTTCGACAACTGAAAGATACTCTAAGGCTACTTCGGCAAGAACGGTTTAAGACACGACCGAAGCTGGCTCGGCTTATTATGACAAAATTCAAACGGTATTCACCCGACCGCTGACTCTTTGTTTTTTTTTTGGTTTTTTTTTTCAAATTACAATAAAAACCTGGTGTTGCAAACACGGCCCTTCAGCGCCTCGGGGTGAAGGTTTTTAAGGCTGTATGGGTCAACTGGATAAAAAATACTAAACAAGACCCAAAGGTGGCTGTTTATGCAAAATCAGCCTTCCGGCGTCCCTTTCGGGAACATTCGGCTATTTATGACAAAACAACATCACCTGACTTATTTATGACTCTTTTTATCGTTTTTTTTTTCAAATTAGAAAACTCAATATTGCCAACACGACCTTTCAACGCCTCGGTGACGAAGATTTTAAGGTTGTGTGGGTCAACTGGACCAAACCTTAAAAAATGACCCAAAGGTGGCTGTTTATGCAAAGTCAGCCTTCCGGCGTCCCTTTCGGGAACATTCGGCTATTTATGACAAAACAGCATCACCTGACTTATTTATGACTCTTTTTATCGTTTTTCAAATTAGAAAACTCAATATTGCCAACACGGCCTTTCAACGCCTCGGTGACGAAGATTTTAAGGCTTGTGTGAGTCAACTGGACCAAACCTTAAAAAATGACCCAAAGGTGGTTGTTTATGCAAAGTCAGCCTTCCGGCGTCCCTTTCGGGAACATTCGGCTATTTATGACAAAACAACATCACCCGACTTATTTATGACAGATTTAAAATTTGACATATATTTTTGGTTATTTTTAGCAAAAGGAAAGGTTGGACACCACCCAACTTATTTATGGCAAAATTTAAAATTTGACACGTTTTTATTTATTTATTGATTTTTGACTATTTTAGCAAAAGGTGGGGTTGGCCCCGATGAGGGTTGCCTACGTATCTCGCATCCTACGAGAATCAAACCGGCGTAGTTCTCGCTGAAAATGGAGTAACTAGACTAACCCTCTTTTTTTTGGAATTTTTGAAAGAAATGCTTTAAAAGAAGAAAGAAAATTTTGTTTATTTTGATTTTTGTTTTATTTTTTAAAGAAAGACTTCTAAAAAATTTATTTGCTTTTGACTTGAACTTTGGGAATTTTTTTTTGTTTTTTTTTAAACAAAAAAGAAAATGTGTTTGGTTGATTTTTTTTTATTTGTTTCACCTTTTCTACGGAAGAAAGAATGTATATTTTTTGATTTATGATGTTGCCTCTTAAATTTTGAAAGAGGGACTTTTAAGAAAATGATGTGGAATTCTGAGTTTTATTTATTTACAAAAGCACTTCTAAAGGAAAGTCCTAATATTTTGGAATTCAATTTTTCAAATATTTTTTTTTATGGACATTTTACAAAAGAGAGATTAAAAAGCAAAGAGTATTTTTTTTTTCGATTTTTGTTGCTGATTTTTAATTCTTATTTTATTTTTTCATATGAAAGACTTCAGAAAGAGGAGACTATTTTTTTATTTGAGTTTTTTTTTTAAAAAAAACTTCTATATTATTTTTTATTTCTTTTTTTTTTTTGTATTTTTTAAAGAAAGATTTATAAAGAAAGAACTAAAGGAAAATATATTTTTTTGGATTTTTGAAAATTGGGGCCGGAACCGATGAGGTTTGCCTACGTATTTCACATCCGGTGAGAATCAGACCCGCGTAGTTCGATTGGATCAAAATAGGAGAAACAAAAATAAAATCCTTTAAAGAAAAGAAGAATAACTATTTTTTCTGGAATTTTGTTATATGTTTTTATTTTATTTTATTTTATTATTTATTTTTTTGAAAAGAGACCAAGGAAATACTTATACATTTTAAACTTCCCTTTTTCATTTTTTTTTTTTTGAAATTTCGAAAATCTTTTAAAGAGGTACTACAAATGAAACAATAAATTTTTTGATTTTTTTTATTTATATATATTTTGGATTTTGAAAGTGATTAAAAGGAATAGTCAAACTGAAAAACAAGCTTTGTTTTCATTTTATATATATATATATATATAAAAATTCCGGTGAGGTTTTGACATTACTTGGACATTGGGTTTTTTTTTCAAAAGAATAAGTAATTATCTCCCTACCCTGCTATTCTTTTTTGAAAATTTTTCGGAAACCGGTCAACATGCAGATCTGAAGCAAATAGATGCGCAGAACAAACGGGATGCAGCAGGATGGTCTTCTCATTCCAGGTTGCCTTTCCTAGACGGACCCAACCCCTGTGTTGAGTCCCCTATGTCAAATGCAACATGATGCAGATAAACGTTCCTACTAGGGATCCGGCGTGAGGTTTCGTTATACTAGGTTTATAACCTGGGTAGATGTTCTAGACTGTGTACTCGAGCGGACAACTCGAGTCGAGGAGGGGCAACTTACCGGGAACCAAAAGGCCGTCCGGCTTCGTAACTTATCCGTCCTCTTTCTTATTTCAGGTATTGACACTAACAGAATAGGGAGCCTCGACCAGCGAGCTTCTCCCCGGAGGTGAAGAGAGAAGGGTTTCGGCACAGTTTATATACAGTTCAGATAATATCAAAGCGGTAAAAGACAACATTTAGTATGTTATGTCAAAACATGTAATATATATCAGATAATAAAGCCAAATATAACAATTATTCTAAGCTCGAATTCTTGAACCCTGAACCAGTGGTTCTGGGCCGTTCCCCAGCAGAGTCGCCAGAGCTGTCACACCTCCTTTTTGCGCGCCCGACCCGAAGGATAAATGCGCGAGGGAGTTTTTCCAATTTAAGTGACAATATTCGAAATGGGATTATTTATTTAATTCAGAGTCGCCACTTGGGAAAGGTTTGGCTTTTGGTGTCCCAAGTCACCGGTTTATCTTGAATCCCAAATCGAGGAAATTTTCGACTTTTCCAAATGAAGTCTGCGAACCAGAAATTCTAAGTAAGGAATTCTGTTGACCCGAGGGAAGGTGTTAGGCACCCTCGAATCCCGTGGTTCTAGCACGGTCGCTTAAATTGTTATAATGGCTAAATATCTGATTTAAATACATGTTGTGACTTATGTGCTTTTATTAAGTTTAAAACCGCTTTTATAATTATCATTTATTTTTATAGAATTGCAACGTCGTGAAAATGCATCTCGAACCACGTCACAATCAATGCACCCGTGGTCGTCGACACATTTTGACTCCGTTGAGATTTGGATTTGGGTCACATCAATGTGCACCCGTGTTTAAGAAGGTTAAATTATTAAAGGTGCGCCTAAAGCAACTAGCGTATTGTTATTTTGGGAAGGCCGTAAAATTCGCTAAACGGCCTGTCCCGAATTCTAAGTATTTTAATATATACATTTAGAGGGCCCCGCAGCTTGTGCATTTTTGTTTGTCGAGGCTCGTCTCATTTTTATTTAAAAGGATAAACCTACAGTGACTATATTTTCCTATTAAGTTCGTCTCTAAAATAAAAGAAAATCTCTTAATTAATTACATGCTAAAAACGTAACTTATTAATTATTAGTTTACGGCTAATGCGAATGGAAAATTGCGACCGAGTTTGTACAAAGAAAAACTGCTTTCATTCTATATTCTATTATTCAATAATACTAAAACGTGAGATTGACACACCATAATATCAAAACAGATTAACTATTCTCTGATTAATTTAAACTAACATTATTAGATGAAGAAGTTATACATATGCGACATCATTACTCATTTAATCAATCAACTACATTTTTATACAAAGAAAGGAAAATTATATTCAAACACAAATCTAAACAGGAGGGATTCAACAGGAACAAAGCCTGATTAATATTTCATTTCTATTCAATCCGAGAGTATACAAATGTGTACCTGGAAATGGCAGTACAAGAACAAAAGAAGGAGAAGTCAGCAGCAATAATAACGCAGCAACAGCAGGTTCAGCAACACCGCAAACCAGTAATAACCAGTAGAATAACCCAGCAACGGATTGAAAAAATCAGCAATACCAAAGTGCAATCACAGTCAAAGCAGAAGAGAGATGGATACAAGATGTAGTATTTTACTGATTTTGAATAACACTCGAGAAAAGACAAACAGAATTTATTTAAGTAGAAGTTCAAGTTGTCTTTCTCTTCTTCAAAACTCTACTACACTTCTTCAGATTTTCAGAAAGTATTACTCTCAAAAATATTCTCCCAAATAATAATCCTCTCCCTCTCTAAGTCTTACTTTTCTCTCTTTTTTGTTCAAGTCTTAAGTGTTTTTCTCTCCAAGTCTCCTCAGTTTTTTCTCTCAAGTCTAGTCCTTTTTAATGTCAAGAATGACTCTATATATAGCAAGACAAGTCTTCAATTCCCAACCCCAAATTATTCCCTCAATGGCATGCTTTGCCCCACTTATTAATGTTTTCTATATTTTAAACCTTGTCCCCCATGCCTTCATTAAATAAATGTCACATTACCAGCCCATTACAATATGTCCACCATGCTTACATTAAACAAGTACAAGATTCCTCCCCATTATGTTTTGTCTTGTCCCCCATTATATTAAACAAGTACATCAAAAACCCCACCCCATTATATTTGTCCCCCATGCTTAACATAAAGAATCAAAATAATGTTCAATTACCAAACTACCCCTCCGACCTTATTGCAATTACAAATCTACCCCCGAATGCAATGCAATTTACCAAATTACCCTCATCAGCTCTAAACACTCAATTAATCATAACTTGACCAAAATATAGTCAAGATGACAAATTTCTCAACAATCTTCAACAACAAATCACATGAACACGATGAACAACACAACTCAAAATTAATGGAATGAATTAACCATATCGGGAACCAATTCTGGTTAATTTAGACCATGAATGTATGAGCAAGAACACAACAATACGAACAACAAAACACATGATTCAAACTAAATTAACAAATCAAAGACAAACATAAACTCACATTAAATCACTGGATCTAAACATGAACTTCAAACAAAGATGAACATGAATTAAATCTATTTTTAGCAACAAACATGACGGATTCACATGACTCAAACAACATTAATAATTTCTGGAAAATACATAACAACATGAAACAAATTGAAGAAATAATTAATTACATTTCAATTTGAATCTAACAAACATCAAACTAACAAATATTTATCTAAACAATAATACAAACATGAAAATAATTAATTAATCTTTCATTTGAAATCTGAAAAATTAATTTAACAAGAACACATGAACATGAACAAAACCAAAAATCAAATATCTACCGATTTTACATGAACAAAACAAACATTTGCCGATTTTAGGTTTGAAAATATCAAAACAAAATACGGACAAAATAAAACTCAAAAAATTACTAACCGGAGATGAACAACGACGAATTCGATTGTATGGACTGTTTCGACGAACCTCAAATGGGAATAAATCTGTCCGGACTCAACGACTAACTCAACGACGAACTCACCTTCCTTGTAAACTTGACGAACTCGAAACGATGCTCGACGACCTCGACTAAAACTTAACCGAACGAAATGGTGGCAGCAAACAACTGAAACGAATTAAGTTGCTCGTGGGCAGCAATGCAATGAAGTTACAGCAGCTGCGATGTCAATCTATGGCTGGCCGCAGCAGTCATGCAAGCAGCTCAAAGCAGAAACGAGCAGCCATCAGCTCGGAGGAAGGAGGAGAAGCAGCGGCATCGGAGGGTTGTTTGGATAACGCAGCAGCTACTGCTTGACGATGGTGAGGAAGATGAAGCAGTGAAGCTGGTCGACGCAGCAAGAAGAAGCAACTGGTCGACGATGTCCATGGCGGAACGGACTGGACCCGATGGCAGCGTGCGAGCTCGGCCATGACGAGCAGCGGCGATGGGAGCTTCGAACAACAGTTGACTCGTCGAGGCTGTGGTCGTTTGGTTGTTTGGACGATGAAGTAGAAGGCAGGAGTAGCAGGTTGTTCGGTTGAAACAGAAGCAGCAGCGACATGGATGTCGAGCTCAAGCTTGAGCTCGACGAGCTTCATCAATGGCGGATAGGGCTGGGGTCGTTTGAACGCGAAGGAGGTTGTGTCGTTTGGTGGTGTTTGGACGGGAAGCTGGGCAGCTAGGTCGTGGGGGTGATGAGGGTTGTCTGGGTGAACGAAGAAGAAGGTAAAGGGCAGCCATGGATGCTTGGGGTGGTTTAGTTTTGGAGAAGAAGAAGATGGAGGGGGAGGCGGATGTTAGTGTTAGGGTTTTTTGTTTTGTTATTTTTGTTTTGTTTTTGTGTTTAGACCAAAAAATGAAGAAGGGGGTTGGGTATTGGGTTAATGGGGCGGACCGGGTCGACCCGGTCTGAAGTGGACTGGGTCATGGAGAAGATTGGGCAATTTTTTTTGGGCCTTTGGCTTACAATTGGAGAAGTGGCCCAAACCGATTTTCTTTTGTATTTTTGTTCTCTTTTCTTCTTTTATTTTCTAAACTAAATTATAAAAATACTTAAATTATTATTAAGAACTAAATTAAGTTATAAAAGCGCAAATTAACTCCCAATAACAATTAACGCACAATTAAATAATAATTAAGCATAAAATTGTTCATTTGGACATTAAATGCTAAAAATGCAAAAGATGCCTATTTTTGTAATTTTAATTTTTGTAAAACTAATTTAATTACTAACAATTGTAGAATTAAATCCTACATGCAAAATGCGACATATTTTTATATTTTTTATTAATTTAACAAATAAGCAAACACAAACAAATACAAATAATTATCCAAAAATATCACAAAAATACTCAAAATTGCACACCAAGGAAAATCATTTTATTTTCCATTTTTTTTTTGGGAGTATTTCTCATATAGGGCAAAAATCACGTGCTTACAGTAAGTATAGGGTAAGCAATTAGGGCTAAGTTCATAAAACTCCAATTAAGGAAATAGTTCAGTAAGAATAAATTACCAGAACAGACAAGGTAGGCGAATCAGTTAATTTGTATAGAAGAGGTAGAAATCGAGGGTTTGAGGGAAGGTCTTTCAATCAGACCATAAAATAGGGAATCCAGAATCAATCAAAGAGGAGGTCATGATTTAGTATTCAGCATATAAATAGAGTAAGAGCAACTAGACATAGCAAACATGCAGGTTAAACAGTATCGATAGAAAGAGGCAAGTCTGAACAATCAAGAGGAACATAATCACATAGATGGTATAAGTTAAGCTACAAACTCAGTAAGAACATATTCGAGGCAAGGTAATCACAGATACTTAAACAAGAATCGAGTAGTCATGCTAACACACAGAACCAAACAAAGAAATCTCAAAAATTTAGGGCTTTCAATATAGGCGAGTTGAAAAGGGAGTAAAATCATAGAATCAGTCGAAATATGCAAGAGGTGGAAGTTTAAACATAAAGAATCAGTTTAATCAAAGTTTTAAAAGAAGTTCTAAAAACCTTAATATTAGAAAAAGATGAAAACACTTTGAAATCGATGATTCTTGTAAAGGAGTTTCAAGAACAGTGTGAAATACTAAAGAAACCATAGATCTAGGAGATACAGGAATGAATTAGGGTTTTAGAAGAAATCCATATAGAGGTGCAAGAACCTATATAGAATCCCAAGGATCGTGCCAAATACAGTGTGATTTTGCAAGGAATCACACCGGGGTGGCCAAGAACATGCAGGTAGCAAACCCTAGATGCAAGTCAGCGTGGCCCAGGGCACTTGAGGACCTTAGAGAAGGCAATCATAGCATTAGAGGAGCCATTGGAGGCTTAGTAGTTGAAGGGAAATCGTCGTAGAAGACCAGAGAAGAAGGTAGGCGGTTGAAGGAGCTAGGGTTAGTTTAAGGGGTTGAGAGAGGAGAGGAGATGAGAGAATACAGAGGTGGCGGCTTTGGGAAATGAGATAGGGTTAGGGGGGTCGTTGGAATTAAAAATGGTAAGAACAGATGAGGGCCGTTGATCTTTTGAATTAACGACCAGGATTTGACAGGTCTTGGGTCGGGTGTTTTTAATCTGAAGTTAGACCGGGTTGGGTTTGAATTGGGATACAAATGAAATGTAAATCTGGCTATATTTGAAATAGCCAATTTTAAACTATGTAATTTATAATAAATAACAGCTAATTTCTGGAAAATAATTTTGAATACTAAAATGATTTTAAATAGACATTTAACATTTTAAAAATATAGGAGATGAATATTACACAAATAAATGTAATTATACATTAATGGGTCTGATAGTGCAATTATATGCAATTTAGCTTTAAAAATACCAAATGCAATTATAAAAATACATAAAAAATATTTTAACCATATTTTGGCCTATATATAGAAACTAAATGACTAAATCATCACAACAATAATTTGAGAGATAATTATTTGGAATATTATGAATAAAAGGGAAGGAAATAAATCAATTTAAATCCTTAAAATTATGAAACAATTATAAAAACCTTGAGCATGTTTATATATGCATATATATACTATTTTAAAGGTATTTATACATATAAAAATATAGAAAAAATTGGGAATCAACAATAGCCACGTTTGTATTTTTAGGAGGTAATTGCAATTATAGCCTATGCATGCATTATTACATTATTTTACCAAAAAATAGCCTTTTATATTTTTAAAATATTAAATAATTATTTTAAATATTTCCATGCATGAAAATCATTTTCTACAACCTATTAGTTATTTTTAAAAATTATTTTATGGGTATTTAACAAATGGCCCTATTATTTTCGGATTTAGCCTAATTACCTAGCTCAATTTTAACCCCAATTCAATTAAACCAGGCCCAAAATCTACCCAGCCCAAACCCCTTATCAACCCGACCCATTTCTTGTTAAATCCTGGTAGTTGATCATTTTGATCAACGGTCCAGATCTCCCCTTACTTAAATTAAACCCTAATGACCTCCCCCCCTAATGGTAAACCTATATTTCTCTCCTTAAATCAGCGTTGTTTTGAATTCTTGATTTACTAATTTATTCCGTTAAAACCTACATGTTGAGTCTTGACTATTCCTTTATTTGTAGCCTTATTTAGTTTGTTGCCTTATTTGAATTGTCTGCGATACTTGCTGATTCTTACTAATTGTTTCCATAATTAAACCCCTGTTATTTACCCCCAATTACCCATTATATGCTTAAGTTTCACTCGATTCGTCTTTCCTTAAATATATTCTGCCTTTACCGTTGGGTAATTACCTTAATTAAGGGAAAATTACGCTAATTTGTGTGTAATTGATTTTGTGGCTTCCTCAATTTGCTGAATAGTTTATCTCCTTTACCTTATTCTCCTTGCTCTTAACTACTATATATACTCTCCTTTATTTTCACTTCTGCACACGAACATTAGTTCATCAGTCATCACTTTTCACACTCTAAAAAGTTCTCTGCTCTCTCTACTACTTGTGACCTTTGTTAGTCTAGCCAGCTGCAAGCCAAAGGCTGGAAATTACACAACACCTGTCTTACATCTTGTGTTTTCTTTCTTTAACTGGATGCTTCTGATTAAATTTTTAAGAATTTAAACCTATGTGTTTATTTACTGCCTTAGTTCATCAGACCTGAGTTCATTCCTGCTTCTGTTTATTGCTTACCTAGCATGCCAAATAGTGCTTTATTCAAATATATGATTAGCATGTCTCCACTTTACTTGCATGTTTACTATCTTGTTTAACATGTCTTACACTGTCTTATTCCACATGTGACTAGCATGTTTGCCTGACTACTATTTATCTAGCATGCCTAAACTTTGTTTTGTAAGTGTGTAATTAGCATGTCTACACTTTTTAATACTTGTCTAGCATGTCCATTTCAGTTCTTGCATGTTCTGCCTTACTCCTGCTAAGTTATCTAGTCTCTCCAGTGAAACTCTAATTATGTTGTTTATGTGCCCTCAACATGTTTCTGCTGTGATCTTTGCTTCATGTTTCAATGACCTACATTATATCTAACCCATTAGTTTTGTAGAACCCCCTTGAGAACTCTATGCACTCTGTTGTTTATGTGCTCCACCAAGGTGTATTCTATGTATCCCCAACCCCTCTTTCCTTGTGTGGAAACTGTTTGCCAAAGTGTTTTCTAAAGTTGTTTGTTCTGTGACTTGTGTTCTGATTGCAAATTGTCTCCCATGCTTTTCTAACTGTTGTTTTACCACTAAATTAGTACTGATTTTTAGAAAATCTTGACTCCTAAGACCCTTCATTATATTGTTTACCAAACTCTTTCAAATCATGTCAAGCACTCTTACTTATTCTTAGGTTATTAAGTTCTGCCCATCTGGTATGTGCTTTGCTTAGAGGTCCCTGAGATCTCTCTGAACTCTGGCATATCAGGGCCGGCACTTTCACACTGCACATAAATCAGTCCTTATTTGAGGAAGGTCTAGGTGTGAGAAATGCCCGGGATTCTTGAGGTCCTTAGGTAACTCTGACACACCTAGACATGAAATTGGCTATGAAACTTTGGGCATTTGAGACTACTGAAGGTCTGGTATATCAGGATTTGCTTTGGGCCTACTTCAGGCTCCCTATAGCTTAATTTCTGTTCGATTTATGTATAATATTCAATCCTTGGTCTGTAATAATTAATTGTAAATAAATATTGGGGTGACTAATGAAAATGGATGGTAGTTGTATACTATGGTAAAGTTGGGTAGATAACATGCCTATAGGGTTTATTTTGGTTTACATATGTTGAGTAAATAACATGCCTATAGGGTTTATTTTGGTTTACATGTGATGTGTTAGACAACCTGCCTATAGGGTTTGCTTTGGTTGAAATAAGTTCTGCCTACTTTACTTTACATTATAGAAATCATGCCTATAGGATCTAAAAATCGGTTTTAATTAGAAATCATGCCTATAGGATCTAAAATTAATTTTAATTAGTATTCATGCCTATAGGATCTAAAATCAACTTTAATTATAGAAATAATACCTGTAGGTTCTGAATCAGTTTAATTAACTAACCTACTCGTTTCTTTAATAGTCTTCAATGCTATGTTGATTAATATCACTAGAAAGCATGCCTATAGGATCCAAATTGCCCGCTTTAAAATTGTTTACTGGTTTACTACATTCCTGACTAATGATTAGATACCATGCTCATAGGACATCACTATTACACGCCTAGGCAAGCCTGTAGGGCGACTAAAATCCTGCAAACTGTAAATCTACGCCTTGTTATTTGTGACTGCTAATATTCAACATGTTTAAAATCAGTAGGCAAACTGATTAAGTTCTTTTGCTCTTTGGTCTTAACTCAATACTGCATATTCTCTGCTAACCTAGATATCCTGTTCTAGATTTTCTCTTAAATATCTAAAAACTGTTGTTTGAGACGTACACTTACTTGTTCTGTTCGTGGAGGTAAAATGTGAGCCTTTAATTGTTATATCTTTGGTCCAGTCCTAATTATTTTGAGACGTACACTTACTTGTTCTGTTCGTGGAGGTAAAATGTGAGCCTTTAATTGTTCTATCTTTGGTCCAGTCCTAATTATTTTGGTTGTCGCTAAGATTTTTCTCCTTTAAGTACCTTAGGATGGTCTAGAACTACCTAAATTAGAGGTCTTAACTACCTCAGGGCCACAAGGAAGGGACGGGTAGTGCACGCATAGGGTATATCTTAAGGATGCTAGAACGCTTTAGGCTATGACTAAGGGGAGGGAATTGGGTAGTAAAGGATATGATGACATGCGCGCTAATGTCACGTGTAGCCCCTCATTGAGGAGTGATTACCGAACATTGCATGGGTATGATCTTGTAGGCTAATCAACCTAGGACTTCCCTTTTCCAATTCCTATGTGTTTAAATTTTATAAACTCCCTCCTTTACCTATACATAAGCGGTCCAAATCTCTTTACCTTCATTATCTGAACTTCCTTGATCATATATGCATGGGGAAAGCTACTTTATCTGCAGATACTCGCTTGTTTGATAATTGACTAATTCATATAGTTTAAGTTCGGTCGGGACCCACCGCTGAGGACCGCAAGGGGTTCCTAACACCTTCCCCTTAAGGTTATTTCGAGCCCTTACCCTAATCTCTGATAATGCAAACTAGTTACACAAGTTAATTATTCTAGGTGCCTTAACACACCATAATACGTTAGGTGGAGACTCTTCAAAATACCCAATTCCCAAAAAGAAACGAGTTGTTCCCCATGAATGTCAAAACCCAGACTTCCCCCGCAAAAGAAAAAAAAAAGGGGCGCGACAGCATGACGACTCTGCTGGGGATATTTTAGGCTCTTCCCATAATGAACTTATTTTTGTGAATTAGTCTAAGCATGCTCTATCCCACATACCCTTTCCCCTTATTTGAATTCAACTGTCTATTTTCAAGCATTTATGATTTTTTTATTTTCTTGAAACTGACTTGTCTCTTTGTTTTCTTTTCGGTAACTGTTTTTCAATTATTTAAATACTGCATTTATTACGTGCAAATACTTGACAACATGCTATTTATTGCTGCATAAATCATGCTCAACATCATATTCCACTTGTGCATAATTAATCCTATAGCAACGCTTGATGAGTGTTTGCGCTCTTCCTATATATCACCCTTTAAATTTGGAAAGGCGTATTTGCGGTAAAACTAGTTGATCAGTGGTGCGTTCGACGGTTCTGTGCCTTTTCCTCTCAAGTTGTCTCCTTGAAGGTCCCAGTCTAGACCTCTATAGCAGCCTTACTCTAATTAATTGTGCATGCATCATGGTCAAATCTAGCCGGGTTAATATATTGTCCGCATAATAGCCCTTTAGGACAAGCCTTGTCCAAAAGTCCATCGGGTTTTCCATAATCCCAACGGATGCAATCACGATTATGTGCATTAATTTGGAGAAGTAAGTGCCAATATGCTAATTATTACTGTATAAATAGACGAACCTGGAGGGGGAAAGGGCCTAACCCTTTTTTTGTTTTGCAGAAAATGAGGCACGAAGTCCCTAAATTTGGTATGGTTGGTAGCATACCCTCACTTTTGCTAGATTGGTGGAGGGATCTTCCTTCATGTGACCAAAACCATGTGAAACGAGTCTTAGAAAACTTGCCTTCTCTATTGGATCTTCAACCCAACAAAATGCTGATCGAGGCTGCAACTATGTTTTGGGACAAGGAAAGGACTGTGTTCTGTTTTGGGAACATAAAAATGACTCCCTTTCTAGAAGAAATAGGAGGATTTGCTGGGTTGCCTTGGGATAGCCCTAATCTGTTAGCACCTGAAAATCGCACTATAGGGGATTTTTGAAGATGATGGGGCTGAAGAAAAATGACAACTTGAAATGCTTGAAGGACTCCTACATACCCTTTGACTTCCTTTATGAGCGATACAGTCATAATCGCTCTTACCGTATTTTTGATGATGAGTTCTCAATCACCTCCTTGAGTTGGATTCATCGTAGGGTCTTCGTGTTTATTATGTGTTTCTTGGGCATGTTGGTGTTCCCAATCCAAGGGGATAGAATCCATACTAGACTTGCCATGGTGACCAAAACTCTGATGGACGGGATCAAGGGGGAGACATACACTATCATCCCTAGGGGTGTTCATGGTTTGGTTTGGATCGATTTTTCCCTAAAAAGAAACCAAACCAAGTAAGTCAGTTTTTCAAATGTTAGAACCAAGCCAAACCAATTAAGTCGGTTTTTTCTCGTTTCAGTTTAAGTCGGGTTTTTTGGTTTTTTCGGTTATTTGTTGATTTTTTCTTAAATATAAGACATACACTACCAAACACACATTTCGGCGACCACATTTTTAACGTAACACTATCAAATCAATTACCCTTTGAGAAATCTATTATTTAACAAGATATATTGATTATAATTGAATCACATAGTGATGAATAATTTAAGGACTCAATTAAAAATATATTATTTTAACATGAAATAGATTCTTACACTTAACAAAAGAAAACTACCAATTAAACTAGAATGTAAAGGTAAAGAACTGTACTAAAAGAGTAAACGATTAATATTTATTATAAAAATTTTAAAACTTTGTATAAAAGTATACATATATATAGGTGTAATAATAAATTTAAAATAGCTACTCCTATATTCGGTTTGGTTCTGTTTTTTTTTAATTAAAACCAAAACCAAACCAAATTTGATCGGTTTTTAAATTTCAAAACTAAAACCAAACCAAACCAAAAGGTATCAGTTTTTTTGGTCGGTTTGGTTTGGTTTTCGGTTTGGTTCGGGTTTTCAGATTTTTATGAACACCCCTAATCATCCCTATGATCGTTGCAGACATGTACCGGGCTTTGGAGCGATGTCAGAAGGGGTTCAGGTTCTTCGAGGGTTGCAACTTGTTGTTACAGGTCTGGTTGTTGGAACATCTCCAAAAGGGACAATACCGTCAAGAATTTCTGCGAAGGCCGTGGAATGATCACCTAGCCTTCCATCATCCCTAAAGAATGAACTATATTCCAGATATGTTTTCTCAACCGGAGGGTGCTGTGAGATGGGTACAGCTTTTCGAAAATTTGACTGAGGATCAGGTCCAGTGGATGTTCGAGTGGTTCCCTACCGATGAGTTCATCATCAAATCCAGAGATTTTCCACACTTGGTGTTGATTAGGTTAAGGGTCATATACCCTTACGCTCCTCTCAGGGTCATGAGACAAGTAGGAATGAGACAGATCATACCATGGGTTACTAAGATGTGTCACTTCAGAGCCAATTTCCAAGGTGACGCCATCCCGTATAAGAATGAAGCAAAACATATGTGGACTTTGAAGATTATTGTAGAGAAGGATACTATCGAGCTAGACCGATATCATGTGGGCCACTCATACCTTTACCCTTCGTGGTTGGAGGACAACACAGCTGGTGTCTTTGAGCCAAGGGCTGGGCCAAGAAACAGGGTCATAGACGAGGTTGCTGAAGTAGAGGTAAAGTACAACAAGCTGTGGAAAAGAGTTCGAGAGTCTGAAACTGAGCATATGGCGCAGCATAAGGCTGATATGGAGATGATTAATGAGTGGAAAGAAAGAGATGTCAAATCCAGCGAGAGGCTGGAGTATCTAGAGTATAGTTTAATGGAGTTGGAAGGGAAGATGAGAAAAAGGGTCACTAACTGCTAGGACGCTGAAGGAAATGAAGGAGAACATCTGGCAAGGGCATTCCTACTGCTGAACTTATGCGAGTTGGGAGAGTTGATCGACAACAGTATCCGATCTGGAGAGGGTCCTTCTAGGATTTTACTTGCTTTCTTTTCAAATATAATAAGGCCAAGTGTCATTAGCAACATTATCTTATTTAGTTTCGTTTTGGTTTGTTTACTTCTACATTAATGAAATGAGGCAATTATTGGCACTAAATTTCTCCAAATTTATTTGTCTCTAGGCCTACCTCGGGCATAACGAGGTTCCAAATTAGGACACGAATTTACATTCCTGCAATATGTGTTTAAATATTGCAAATATATCAGGATCCCTACTGACTTGTTTACCTTTTATTTTTCCTTATTCCTCATTCCCATCCCTTAAAGTTGGTTCACTCATACTGGAATAATCAGCATATCACACCAGATCTAGAGACCCTCCACCACCTCCTCCTCCAAGTAATACAAAAGGCAAAGAAAAAGCAAAAATGGACGACTTAAGTGGTATTCGAAAGGAGAATGCTGAGAACGCAGAAACTTCAGACGGTCGGAGTACTCCGGCACTAAATAATGTAGTCTTGAGGTTGGAACAAAAGATATTGGAGCTACAGGGAGAGCTTGAGTAGGTCCGCAACTTGGCAAACTTATCACTCACCCTGAATGTCCCTGACATCAACCGACAAAACACAAAGAACCCAGCACCTCCCCAAAACACACAAAACCAACATCGACAAAACTCTCCTGCACCGCATCAATATGCAACCCCACCTCAAAATCTCAATCCCTTATCGGTACCAACTCCGCCATAACACCACCATCAACCAATTCAATACCCACCAACCACCACTTATCACACTCCCCAGAACACACCAAAACCCATTTCTTATCCTCAAAACTCAACCAATGACCACCATTATACCCAGGCACCTAGCACTCACCAAAACAACCATATATATGTGGAAACCGTACCTCACTCTATCCAACCAACTTCCTATACACCAAAATCCGCTGAGAAGGACCTTCTCATTAGAAATATGGCTGAGAAACTCAAGAAGTTGACGAGTCGAGTTCAGGGTGTCGAAGCGGCAAAGGAATAGAAGGTTTGAACTATAAAGACTTATGCATACAGCCAGATGTAGAACTGCCAAAGGGTTACAAACCTCCCAAGTTCGAAATGTTTGACGGTACAGGTGATCCTAGGGTTCATTTGAGGACTTATTGTGACAACTTTGTTAGGGTCAGAAAGGATGAAAGGATCCGGATGAAACTCTTTATAAGAAGTCTTACGGGAGATGCCTTGTCCTGGTACATCAGCCAGGATCCTAAGAAATGGTCTAACTGGGGGAGTATGGTGTCTGATTTCATGGACCGATTCAGGTTCAACACAGAAAATGCACCAGATGTTTCCTACATTCAGAACCTTAAGAAGAAACCCACCGAGACTTTCCGCGAGTATGCCACCCGTTAGAGGTCAGAAGCAGCCAAGGTCAGGACATCTTTGGACGAAGAATAGATAAACAAATTCTTCATCAAAGCACAGGATCTGCAATATTATGAAAGATTGATGGTTATTGAAAACCATAAATTCTCTGATATCATCAAACTTGGGGAAAGAATCGAAGAAGGCATCAAGAGTTGGATGGTAACAAACTTTGAGGCATTACAATCAGGCGGCATATCGAAGAAGAGAGATGTTGGGACAGTAATGGTGGCTCAAGGCCCGAAATCTCCACCTACATATCAAACACCTCCACCCACATATCAAATACCTCCACCCACATACCAAGCACCACCACCCACATATCAACCCTCATCTCCCAGATATTCCCAACCAGCCACTGTCTATCATACCTATAATTCCCAACCATCTCATTTCCAGTCACCCCCAACTCGCCAAAATTATCCGAGACCACAACCCAATTTTGACCGCAAACCACCCAGACAATACACCTCCATTGCTGAGCTCATTAACCAATTGTATGAAAGGTTGAAAGTAGCCGGTTACGTCACCCATGTTCCCGTTGTGACATTAGAGAATCCATCCCAATGGGTCAACCCAAACAAAACCTATGCATACCACTCTAGTATGAAGGGGCACACTATTGACAAGTGTCGAACATTGAAAGACAAGATCCAGACATTGATTGACAACAAGGTTATACAGGCGAAAGAAGTTGCACCCAATGTTCGCAACAATCCTCTCCCAGATCATAGGGGTGGCGGGATACATATGATAGAGATGGATGAAGAATGGATTCCTGAGGGGTCAATCGGGCTTATTCGAGAAGGCGATGACTTTAAACCTGCAGTCACACTTACTTCCATTGTAGTACAGACTTAGTCACCGATCGAAGTTGAGATAACTACATCAGTTCTATTTGAGGTAGAGGTAGCTCCACCTGCGACCACCCTTATTCCATTTGAAGTGGAAGTGGCCACACCTTTCACGGTGAAAGTATCAACCATACCTCCTTTCAATTCAAAAGCAATACCTTAGGATTACGTTGCTGAAGCTAGGCAAAAAGGAAAGGCAAAGATAGAGGAATCTGATGCTGCACAAAGAATGACTAGGACTGGGAGAATCTATACACCTGAACACTTGGAAGGACGAAGTAAGGATGCTGCTACCAAGCAACCTGTCATTGAAACGGGACCAGAGGACATTTGGAGGAAAGTACAAGCAAATGAATATTCTGTCATCGATCATTTGAACAAAACCCAAGCTCAGATATCCATACTGTCACTATTTCAATATTCAAAGGCACACAAGAATGCTTTGATGAAGGTTTTGAGTGAAGCTTATGTGCCCAACAATATCACCTGCGGAGAGATGGCCAATATGGTAGGGCAGGTGCTGGAAAGTCACAAAATAATCTTCCATAAGGATGAGCTGCCGCCTGAAAAGTTGAATCACAACCGAGCATTGCATATCACAGTGCAATTTGAAGACAAATTCATTGCTAGGGTCTTGATTGATGGAGTTTCAAGCCTCAATATTTGTCCGTTGGATACTCTGAAAAGACTGGGGCGGTTTCCATGAAATACGGGCAGGGAGCATGAACGTGAAAGCCTTCGAAGGGTCTCAAAGGGCCACGATTGGGGAAATTAATCTTTGTCTACATATGGGGCCAACTTGGTTCGATGTTGAATTTCAAGTGCTCGACATACCAGCCTCATACAATCTTCTGTTGGGCCGACCATGGATACATGTCGCTGGGCTGTGGCTTCCACACTACATCAAGCCGTGACATTCGAATGGAACCATCAGGAGGTGATCATTCACAGAGATGGGAGTAACCCCATTTACACCAGTCAAACCATCCCGGTTGTCGGGAATAGAAAAAGGCTAGGAAGGGAAACCTATCATCATATCGAACGTGTCAATGCTGTTGAGAAAGACAAATGGTGGAGTAGAAAAATAGAAAGCATACTAGCATGGTCTGGGTATGAACCCAACAAAGGGCTTGGGAAGAATCTCCAGGGTATTACTAAACCGATACAGCTGAAGCGTCATGGTACTACCATCAGGCTAGAATACCAGTATATATGGTAGGAGTATAATGATTGGTCGCCTCCATGGCGCGGACCGTATTACCCTCTCGAGCAACCAGTGACACATCTGGACTAGGCTTTTCACCAAGCTGATACAATATGGGGAACTGCAGAAGAAAAAGCATTAGCTGGGTTGAGGAATCTGTTCTTGGAGGATGAAAACTGGACTGTAGTGCAATAATTGAGGAGGAGGAGGAAGAAGGCCTCACTATTCAGACTGTGGAGAAGGGAGTTATTCTCAGGAACTGGACCGCCATACCATCCCAGGCCCGCCGAGTCCCTGGTAGCTTGGCAGATTTTATTTCTATAGCCATTCTAGGCATCTAAGATTTTTAGTAATTTTGTTTTTAAGATTCACTTGTTTAAAAATAAATGCTCGATTCATCGAGCCATACTCATTTGGATGTTTTAAGTCTTAATCAAATGCATTGCTCTTTATTATTTATTATTATCTTTCATATTTTTCTTTCTACAATGTTATTGTTACTTTTCCTGATGAACCGGTGACTGTGACATGTAATGAGACAACGCAACATAAGAATAGTGATTTGGATGAAGAAGATGAGATACTTGAGGAAGTTTTCAGGGAAGTTGAAAACTTTGAGAATAAGCCTAAGTCCAACATGGACGAAACCGAAACAGTAAACTTAGGGGACACCGAGACCATCAAGGAGACTCGCATCAGCATTCACTTATCGCCAACAGAGAAAAAGGAGTACATTCATTTCTTAAAGGAGTATGAGGACATTTTTGCATGGTCATATGATGACATGACCGGTTTGAGCACGTCCATAGTAGCTCACAAGTTGCCTACTAATCTCATGTGTCCTCCAGTGAAGCAGAAACTCAGAAAATTCAAACCAGATATGAGCCTGAAAATCAAGGAGGAAGTTACTAAGCAGATCAAAGTCAAAGTTATCAGAGTTGTTGAGTATCCAACCTGGTTAGCCAACATTGTACCAGTTTCCACTACCAAATATACATATCCTAATCAACAATTGCGCCAAGCATGAACTCCAAACCTTTATAGATTGCTTCGCGGGTTATTATCAAATCTGGATGGATGAAGAAGATGCATAGAAAACAGTTTTTATTACACCATGGGAGGTATACTGCTACAAGATGATACCATTTGGTCTAAAGAATGTTGGGGCCACTTACATGAGAGCCATGACAACCATCTTCCATGATATGATACATAAAGAAATAGAGGTGTATGTGGAAGACATCATTATCAAATCTAAGAGGGTCGCGAATCACATAGCGGACTTGAGAAAGTTCTTTGACAAGCTAAGGACGTACAACTTGAAACTGAACCCTGCAAAGTGTGCATTCGGGGTTCCCGCAGGAACGTTACTGGGATTCATTGTCAATCGTCGAGGGATCAAACTGCATCCGTCTAAAGTCAAAGCTATTCAGGAATTACCACCACCTAGGAGCAAAAAGGAAGTGATGAGCTTCCTAGGACGTCTTAACTATATCAGTCGCTTTATAGCACAGTCCACAGTTATATGCGAACCCATCTTCAAGATGCTGAGGAAAGATGCCGAAACAAGCTGGACCGAGGATTGTCAGAAAGCTTTCGACAAAATCAAGGAGTACTTGTCCACACCACTGGTCTTGGTCCTACCAGAGCTGGGACGACCTTTGCTACTCTATTTATCTGTGTTGGATGGAGCCTTCAGATGTGTTCTGGTACAACATGACGAGATAGGGAGAAAGGAGCAAGCCATATACTACTTGAGTAAGAAGTTCACACCTTACAAAAGCACGCTACTCTCTACTGGATTGCACGTGTTGTGCTTTGACCTAGATGGTCCAGAAGTTGAGGCATTACTTCTGTGCCTATACTATATACCTCATATCCAGGATAGACCCTTTGAAGTACATATTTCAGAAACCCATACCAACTGGGAAGTTAGCCAAATGGCAGATACTGTTAAGTGAGTTTGATATCGTCTACGTAACTCAAAAGGCGGTCAAAGGACAAGCATTGGCAGATCATCTTGCTGAAAATCCGATGGGAGGAGAACACGAACCCGTGAAAACATATTTTTCTAATGAAGAGGTGTCATTCGTAAGAGAGGACATTACCGAAGCATACGACGGTTGGAAGATGTTCTTCGACGGAGCTGCAAATTTCAAAGGAGTGGGCATTGGAGTAGTTTTGGTATCAGAAACGGGTCAAAATTATCCGGTATCTGCTAAACTCAGATTTCCCTGCACTAACAATATGGCATAATATAAAGCCTGCATACTAGGACTCAACATGATAATCAACATGAATATTCAAGAGCTGCTGGTAATCGGTGATTCAGATTTGCTTGTGCACCACGTACAAGGAGAGTGGGCTACCAAGAATTCCAAGATATTGCCATATTTGCACCATGTACAGGAATTGAGAAAGAGGTTCACGAAGATAGAATTCTGGCATGTGCCCAGAATTCAAAATGAGTTTGCCGATGCATTGGCCACTTTGTCATCCATGATACAACATCTAGATAAGAATTTTATTGATCATATCCCAGTGAGAATTCATAATCAGGCGGCATATTGTGCCCATGTTAAAGAAGATAGATGGAAAACCTTCGTTCCATGACATAAAGGAGTATTTGGCAAAGGGAGAATATCCGGAGCATACAAACCACACTCAGAAATGCACTCTGGAGATTGTCCAATCACTTCTTCCACAACGGAGGAAATTTGTATAGAAGAACTCCTGATTTGGGATTGCTAAGATGTGTCGACATAAAAGAAGCTTCTAAACTACTCGAGGACATACATGTTGGGACCTACGGCCCACACATGAATGTTTTTGTCTTGGCCAAGAAGATACTTAAGGTCGGTTACTTTTGGATGAACATGGAGACAGATTGCATCTAGTATGTCCACAAATGCTACCAATGTCAAGTGCACGCCGATATGATAAAAGTGCCGCCAAATAGGCTCAATGCAACGAGCTCACCTTGGCCATTTACCGCCTGGGGAATTGATGTCATTGGTCCGATTGAGCCCACTACTTTAAATGGGCACATATTTATTCTGGTAGCCATTGATTATTTCACAAAATAGGCAGAGGCTGCATCTTACAAAGTTGTAACCAAGAAAGTCATCGTAGACTTTGTCAAAGATCGTATTGTTTGCTGATTTGGAGTTCCTGAGTCTATTGTCACAGATAATGCAACCAATCTCAACAGTAATCTAACGAAAGCCATGTGTGAAACTTTCAAAATCAAGCACAAGAATTCCATAGCCTATAAACCTCAAATGAATGGAGTCGTAGAAGCCGCCAACAAAAATATCAAGAAGATACTAAGGAAGATGGTGGAAAATCACAAATAATGGCACGAGAAGCTACCTTTTGCTCTGTTAGGATACCGCACTACAGTTCACACATCAACCGGGGCAACTCCCTACATGCTGGTTTATGGTACCGAAGTAGTCATCCCAGCCGAGGTAGAGATTCCTTCTTTAAGAATCATACAAGAAGCCGAACTTAGCAATGCGGAATGGATAAGGAGCCGCTATGAACAATTGGACCTTATAGATGGAAAAAGGATGAACGCAGTAGGTCACGATCAGCTTTAATAGAACAGAATGCCTAGAGCTTTCAACAAAAAGGATCAAACCAAGGCAATTTGCACCAGGACAGCTGGTATTGAAGAAGATCTTCCCACATCAAGATAAAGCCAAAGGGAAATTCTCTCCTAACTGGCAAGGTACTTTCATGGTCCATAGGGTGCTAACAGGAGGAACACTCTTACTTGCAGAAATAGACGGAGAAATCTGACCAAAATCAATCAATTCAGACACAGTCAAGAGATACTATGCTTAGACTATTTACATTTCCTCATCTGATGTAATTGAACTACGCTTGACCTGATTCCTATTTAAGAGGGGATACATAGGCAACCCTGTGGGTTCGGTCATATCATAATAAAATTTCCATTTTCCCCAAGATCAGAAACTGGGGCAGAATTTTGAGGAGGACCCTCAAAATTCTGGAGCAAGTCCAGCTGACGCCATCGCATGCCAGAAAGTCAGAAATTGGATAAGAAACTAGGGCAGAATTTTGAGAAGGGTTCTCAAAATTCTAAGGAAAGGTCAACAAGTCTCGTTACTCACAAACGACCGAAGGATCATCCACCAAACTGGGACAGAATTTTGAGGAGGACCCTCAAAATTCTAACATGAGAAAGCTGCAATGTCTCTGAAATGTGTTACAGTCACTAGTTCATCTAAAAATTACTTGATAATTCAATATATTTCTAATATGACTCTTTTTTTATCAATAATTACATATTTTCGAAAACTCTATTTCTATAACAGTCAAGTGTTACCCAGGGAAACTCAAATAAGGCCTTCAGAACGAAACAAAGCAAGGCTAGCGGACAGAAGCACAGACCAACCTCCCCTCACAAAACATATAATTTTTCTTTGAATGCAGCCACATCTGACGTAGCGATAGCATCCGCAAATATATACACGTAACAAGATCACTATCAATCGGGCCATCAGACACCGAATATATTTCCAACTAAAAATATACTACTCTTATTTGCTACTTTCTCTTTGCATGGGACTAAGCCCTGTCTCGCATACCTGCCTGAGGCTAATCCCTACCTCCATATTTGCACGAGGCTAATCCTTGCCTCCCTATCTGCATAAGGCTAATCCTTGCCTCCATATCTGCATGAGGCTAATCTCTGCCTCCATATCTACACGAGGCTAATTATTGCCTCGCTATCTGCATGAGGCTAATCCTTGCCTCCATATCTGCATGAGGCTAATCTCTACCTCCATATCTACACGAGGCTAATTATTGCCTCGCTATCTGCATTAGGCTAATCCTTGCCTCCATAGCTGCATGAGGCTAATCCCTGCCTCCAAATTTGCATGAGGCTAATCCTTGCCTCCATACTTGCATGAGGCTAATCCCTGCCTCCCCATACTTGTATGAGGTTAATCCCTGCCTCCATATTTGTATGAGGCTAATCCCTGCCTCCATATCTGCATGAGGCCTATCACTGCCTCCATATTTACATGAGGCTAATCCCTGCCTCCATATTTGCATGAGGTTAATCCTTGCCTCCATACCCGCATGAGGTTAATCCCTGCTTCCATATTCGCATGAGGCTAATCCCTGCCTCCATATTTGCATGAGGCTAATCCCTGCCTCCATATTCGCATGAGGCTAATCCCTGCCTCCATATTCGCATGAGGCTAATTTTTGCCTCCATATTTGCATGAGGCTAATCCCTGCCTCCATATTCGCATGAGGCTAATCCCTGCCTCCAAATTTGCATGAGGCTAATCCTTGCCTCTATATTTGCATGAGGCTAATCCCTGCCTCTATATCTATAGGAGGCTAATCCCTGCCTCCATATTTGCATGAGGCTAATTCCTACCTCTATATTTGCATGAGGCTAATCCCTGCCTCCATATTTGTATGAGGCCAGTCCCTGCCTCCATATTTGCATGAGGTTAATCCTTGCCTCCATACCCGCATGAGGCTAATCCCTGCCTCCATATTCGCATGAGGCTAATCCTTGCCTCCATATTCGCATGAGGCTAATTCTTGCCTCAATATTTGCATGAGGCTAATCCCTGCCTCCATACTTGCATGAGGCTAACCCCTGCCTCCATACTTGCATGAGTCTAACCCCTGCCTCCACATCTGCACGGGACTAAGCATTGTCCCTCCTTGCATAAATGTTGCTCGACTCCGGTACTAACTATTTGCTTTCTATCGGGCTAAGCTCTACCCTTCATTTCACAAGACTAAGCCTTGTCTTGTTAATCTCATATTATTGCATCTCATGGGCTGAAATATCGCCAACCTATCCAAATGCGCCATAGTCCAAAAGGCATCATCCTCATAGCCGGAAGACACCATACCATGGCCTGAGGATCTCTCAAATTTGCATATCATTATTCAAAGGCGTCATGGTTCGGAGGCACCATCTTCATGGCCCGAGAACATTATTTAATGGGTTGCGAATCCCTCACTCAACAATTCATGGCCCAGGACATCATGGTCTGAGGACGTCATCCTTAACCGTCCGAAGACAACTTTCATGGTCCAAAGGGAATCTGCATCATGTTTAAATTTTCACACAAATGCATGTTTGTAGCATCTATTTATCTGTAAGTGACCAATAAGCAACCGCTATCCTAGCAGGAGTGACCTCGCTCCAATTCCTTCAACTATCTCAAACTTGACTGTTCACCATAACCACTCCTGCGTCCATCCCAAAATTTCGTATCCGTTCTTATAATGACTTCATCAGTATGTTCCTCCAATGAATCTAGAACTACACATGGCCCGATTCCTATAAAACAAGGGATATGTAGGCAGCTCAAAGACCAAAGTCTGGCCTCTATCTTTCAAAACATCCCATCGGTCAAAATTGATCATCGTTTCTTTACCCGAAAACTCTTTCATCCTTCCCGGGTAAAGAATGGATCCTTGTTGATACCAAATTTTTCCCATAATATTTTTAAAACTATGCTTGGGCATCAATTAGTATTTTTTCATACAATTTCTGTATTTTAAAATATTTTAATTAATTTATTCCAGCATTTATTTTATAAAATAATTATTGATTGCATCATAAATAGTTTAATAATAATTTTTGTGGCTTAATTTTATCATTTGTATTTGTACTAAGTTTCAATTATTGCACAAATAGCCACATTTGAATTTTTAGGAGGTAATTGCAATTATAGCCTGTGCATGCATTATTACATTACTTTACTAGAAAATAGTCTTTCATATTTTTAAAATATTAAATAATTATTTTAAATATTTCTAGGCATGAAAATCATTTTTTACAACATATTAGTTATTTTTAAAAGAAATTTATGGGTATTTAACAAATGGCCCTCTTATTTTCGGATTTAACCTAATTACCTAGCCTAATTTTAACCCCAATTCAATTAAACCAGACCCAAAATCTACCCAGCCCAAACCCCTTATCAACCCGACCAATTTCTTCTTAAATCCTAGCTGTTGATCATTTTGATCAACGTTCCAGATCTCCCCTTACCTAAATTAAACCCTAATGACCTCCCCACAAATGTCTCATTTCCTATCCACTCACCGCTGTCATCTGTACCTCTCCTCCTCTCAAATGCTCTCAAATCCTAACCCTAACTCACCCTCATAGCCACTCATCTGCTATCGTTCATGGTGGTTTCTCATCACCATCAGACTTCTAATGGCCTCTCCTATGCTGTTATCGTCATCTCTAAGGTCTTCGAGGGACCAGGGTCAGTCCGCTTACACCTATGGCCCTTTCTTGCCTGTTTTAGGTTGTTCCGGTTCGATTTCGAGTACGATCTTTCTATTTCGCCTTAGACTTATGGATTTTTAATCCTACTTCTTCATCTCTATGTTGTTTTTCTTGAAACCCTAATTTTGTCCTTTGAACTTCTCATATCTGTGTAAGATCTAAGATGGATCGAACCTATTTCACATGAGTTTTACAATAACCTTCTGAATTTTGAGTGGTTTTACATTTTCCTAAACTAGGGTTTCCCGAAAATTTCTTTCTTCAAAACGTTCTGCTAATTTTAAGTATTCAATTTTCTATTCTTATGTGTTTAAACCGATTTCGTAAAGTTTGCTTCAACTCTAACTAGGTTATGCTAACACCCCAATTTTTCGACAATTTGTTTGGATTCTGAGTTTGTCCGGGTTACTTGTGCACCGATTTCGTTCTATGCTTTGATTCCTGTGATTTTTCTTTAGCTTAATTCGATGTCTTGTGATTTTTATCATAATGTGCCACTATTAAGGTTCTTGGTTCGACTCCTCTATTGATTCTATGTGTCTATATTCATTCTGTCTATTCATGGTAAACCTATATTTCTCTCCTTAAATCAGCGTTGTTTTGAATTCTTGATTTACTAATATGTTTCGTTAAAACCTACATGTTGAGTCTTGACTATTCCTTTATTTGCAGCCTTATTTAGTTTCTTGCCTTATTTGAATTGTCTGCGATACTTGCTGATTCTTACTAATTATTTTATTAATTAAACCCCTGTTATTTACCCCCAATTACCCATTATATGCTTAAGTTTCACTCGATTCTTCTTTCCTTAAATATATTCTGCATTTACCGTTGGGTAATTACCCTTAATTAAGGGAAAATTACGCTAATTTGTGTGTAATTGATTCTGTGGCTTCCTCAATTTGCTGAATGATTGATTTCCTTTACCTTATTTTCCTTGCTCTTAACTACTATATATACTCTCCTTTATTTTCACTTCTGCACACGAACATTAGTTCATCAGCCACTACTTTTAACACTCTAAAAAGCTCTCTACTCTCTCTGCTACTTGTGATCTTTGTTAGTCTAGCTGGTTGTAAGCCAAGGCTGGAAATTGCACAATACCTATCATACATCTTATGTTTTCTTTCTCTAACTGGTATGCTTCTGATTAAATTTTTAAGAATTTAAACCTATGTGTTTATTTACTGCCTTAGTTCATCAGACCTGAGTTCATTATTGCTTCTATTTATTGCTTACCTAGCATGCCAAATACTGCCTTATTCAAATATGTGATTAGCATATCTCCACTTTACTTGCCTATTTACTATCTTGTTTAACATGTCTTACATTGTCTTATTCCACATGTGACTAGCCTGTTTTCCTGACTAATGTTTATCTAGCATGCCTAAACTTTGTTTTGTAAGTGTGTGATTAGCATGTCTACACTTGTTAATATTTTAGCATGTCCATTTTAGCTCTTGCCTGTTCTGCCTTACTCTTGCTAAGTTATCTAGTCTCTCTAGTGCAACTCTAGTTATGGTGTTAATGTGCGCTCATCATGTTTCTGCTGTGATCTTTGCTTCATGTTTCAATGACCTACATTATACCTAACCTATTAGCTATGTAGAACCCCCTTGAGAACTCTATGCACCCTATTGTTTATGTGCTCTTCCAAGGTGTATTCTATGTGTCCCCAACCCCTCTTTCCTTGTGTGGAAATTGTTTGCCAAAATATTTTCTAAAGTTGTTTGTTTTGTGACATGTGTTCTGATTGCAAATTGTTTCCCATACTTTTCTAACTATTGTTTTACCACTAAATTAGTACTGATTTTCAAAAAATCTTTTCACTCCTAAGACCCTTCTTTATACTGTTTACCAAGCTCTTTCAAATCGTGTCAAGCACTCTCATTTATTCTTAGGTTATTAAGTTCTACCCCTCTGGTATGTGTACTATTTACAGGTCCCTCAGATCTCTCTAAACTCTGGCATATCAGGGCTGACACTTCCACACTGCACATAAATCAGTCCTTATTTGAGGAAGGTGTGGGTATGAGCACTGCCCGGGATCCTTGAGGTCCTTAGGGAACTCTGACATACCTAGACATGAAATTGGCTATGAAACTTTGGGCATTTGAGACTACTGAAGGTCTGGTATATCAGGATTTGCTTTGGGCCTACTTTAGGCTCCCTATAACTTAATTTCTGTTCTATTTGTGTATTATTTATTCAATCCTTGGTCTGTAATAATTAATTGTAAACAAATATTGGGGTGACTAATGAAAAGTAAAGGTAGTTGTATATTGTGGTAAAGTTGGGTAGATAATATGCCTATATGGTTTATTTTGGTTTACATGTGCTGAATAGATAACATGCCTATAGGGTTTATTTTGGTTTACATGTGTTGTATTAGACAACCTGCCTATAGGGTTTGCTTTGGTTGAAATAAGTTCTGCCTACTTTACTTTACATTATAGAAATCATACCTATAGGATCTAAAAATCGGTTTTAATTAGAAATCATGCCTATAGGATCTAAAATCAGTTTTAATTAGTACTCGTGCCTATAGGATCTAAAATCAACTTTAATTATAGAAATCATACCTATAGGTTCTGAATAAGTTTAATTAACTAACCTACTTGTTTCTTTAATAGTCTTCAATGTTGTATTGATTAATATCACTAGAAAGCATGCCTATAGGATCCAAATTGCCCGCTTTAAAATTGTTTACTGGTTTACTGCATTCCTGACTAATGATTAGATACCATGCTCATAGGACATCACTATTACACCCCAAGGCAAGCTTGTAGGGCGACTAAAATCCTACAAATTGTAAACTACGCCTTGTTATTTGTGACTTCTCATATTCAACAGGTTTAAAATCAGTAGGCAAACTGATTAAGTTCTTTTGCACTTTGGTCTTAACTCAATACTGCATATTCTCTGCTCACCTAGATATCCTGTTCTAGAGTTTCTCTTAAATATTTGAAAACTGTTGTTTGAGACGTGCACTTACTTGTTCTGTTCGTGGAGGTAAAATGTGAGCCTTTAATTGTTCTATCTTTGGTCCAGTCCTAATTGTTTGGTTGTCGCCTAGATTTTTCTCCTTTAAGTACCTTAGGATGGTCTAGAACTACCTAAATTAGAGGTCCTAAATACCTCAGAGCCACAAGGAAGGGACGAGTAGTACACGCATCGGGTATATCTTAAGTATGCTAGAACGCTTTAGGCTATGACTAAGGGGAGGGAATTGGATAGTAAAGGATATGATGACCTGCGCGCTAATGTCATGTGTAGCCCCTCATTGAGGAGTGATTACTGGGCATTGCATGGGTATGATCATGTAGGCTAATCAACCTAGGACTTCCCATTTCCAATTCCTATGTGTTTAAATTTTATAAACTCCCTCCTTTACATATACATAAGCGGTCCAAATCTCTTTACCTTCATTATCTGAACTTCCTTGATCATATATGCATGGGAAAGCTACTTTATCTGCAAATACTTGCTTGTTTGATAATTGACTAATTCATATAGTTTAAGTTTTGCTGGGACTCACTGTTGTGGACCGCGAGGGGTGCCTAACACCTTCCCTTCAAGGTTATTTCGAGCCCTTACCCTAATCTCTGGTAATGCAAACTAGTTACACGAGTTAATTATTCTAGGTGCCCTAACGCACCATAATACGTTAGGTGGCGACTCTTCAAAATACCCAATTTCCAAAAGGAAACGAGTTGTTCCCCCATGAATGTCGAAACCCGGACTTCCCCGCAAAAGGTAAAAAAGGGGCGCGACAATCCTCCCCCACTTAAACATACGTTCGTCCTTGAACGTGCCAAGAGTCTTTCCAAGGCCATCAAATCACGGTGTAACCTTACTATGCACATACCCGGGGGTGATCCCACGTCACTCTGCTCCATATAAGCCTACCAACGCAACATAACTAGAGATCCTTACTTCAACCTTGCCCTTAAACCTTAGAACCCTATCTCTAATATCCAGAATTCATTACAAGACCTGAATCTCACATCTATACAATGTATAAGTCTGAACACACTGTATTAAGTCATAACCATAACCCAAGATATAATCACATGATATACCTTATCACTCAGACACTCACCGCAAGAACTACTGACCACCATTACTACCCAAAAAAATAAATTCAGTGCCAGTAGAAAATCTCATATCGATTAGAACCTCATTCAAAACCTTCATACCCTGCTGATGATGAAAGAAACACACATGACCTCTTAACCACTCATCTAATCAATAAGACAAGAAACTCATTTGTCCGACCAGGGCCATTGCCCAAATCCTCAGCAAAATATAGTATCATTCTTTCGAACCTTTCTTATCCCAATATAATAGTGCAAATCTCAGGTCTAGAAATCTCATCTCAGTCAATACAAGAAGCCCCCCGACAAGTATCAATAATAATCATATAACCTGGTTCCATACACCAATAAGTAATAATTCAGACATGACAGATAACAGTAAGAAAACTAAATAAGAAGGCTACTAAGCAAGTTAAGCAGGCAGGGAAATTTTAGCATTTTACTATGAACTATTTTCAACAAGGTGAAAACAAAAATACACGAAGGAAACATCAGGAGTTACATTTCATCACAGTACCGTTGCGGCGCACAACCCGATCCCATCATGTCAATCCATATAAGGTACCCATCGAGCCATAATACTCGGGCTCACTGATCACATGTGAGTTAACATCAAGCACGATAGAGTGCATAAAATTGTGGTAAAATTATGAGGCACAAACAATACTGAGGAAGACCGGTACAACTATGGTGCAATAAGCAAATCAAAATCACGAAGTCCATCTCTCCCATGATGCCATGAGGCCTAAACTGAATTACAATATCCGTGCGAAGAACCATGTACCCCTCACAACCCGTCATAGCATAAGAGAGGAACACATAACATAGACCAAGGCGCGAATAACATCTATTTCGCCTGACGATATACTTGTGGTAACAGCTACATAGGAGCAAGCAAATCCAATCTGATACAGAATACACATCCTTATTGGGCCCCCAAATCAACTTCGGTCATCCCTGAATAGACAAACACATACTATCAAAAGTCCACAACGACATAACCATAACACATACTATTATCCGGCCAGCTTTGGCCATATTTTACAGTCCACAACCACTAAACAATCTGCTTTTGAGAACTCTTAGTCTCCAAATCCATGAAACACCCGAATCATCCTACCTGATCCCAACTTCACTGCCCAAATATATAACACATCTCTCGTATATGATCATCACACGAGGAATACTTTTATAATTCTTTCGTGCCACATAACAAAATATGAATCTCAGCAGTCGATCAACCAGGCGAGCACCGTAATATCAATGAAGCATTCGTAAGTCAAAATACGATGCGCCTTCTGAAATGCACACCCCTCTCAGGCAATACCAAGTAGTAATAGCATCCATCTAGACATCTGAAATCGTTCGTGTTCTCTAAGAATTCATGACATTCCCTTTAAAACTGAACTATGACCTTGCACATATAAAACTCAATCCTGGTCAGTCAGAAACCTTCTATTTGATCTCATCCAGGAGGAAATTCTAATACGCGACATGTTTCTCACACCAGTTGGAAATATCCACCTCGAACCATGATAGAAATCATTGAGAACTCCTTGGAATCCATTTACATATAACCAAGCTATCAGAACCGAATCTCGCTAACTCAACCAAGCCACGTAGTTGCCCCGAAATCCATGAGCATTGTCGCAAAACACCTGCAGAGACTTACCACATCATAAGTACCCAAAGAACTGATCATACCATTACCTTATTGATCCAACCTACTATCAAAGTGCCCTGTTCCTCTGAGTCCCTTCCAAATTACCCTCAAGTTGATACCCCTCCTTGCGAGAACACCATGATCTTTACCCCAAAGCTCGCCATAAGAGATTCTAGCATAAAAATCACACCGCCCTAAACCCCATAAGCCGTTGTATTCCCTCCTAGCACCCCAAAGTTCCACAACTGAGACACCTACTCTGAAGAGACCTTCTGTGAATCTAAAGTCGTTTCTTTCACCTTCCGAATACTAAAATGTATAATCTACAATGATATAGAAATACTGCGAGTCTTGACACCCTCCACTGTAAATCTCAAATTCTAGCCACAATTACTACGCCATCACTTAATCTTCCTGAGTCTGAACTCATCAATAAGACATGAGAATCAAATTTGTCTCACAAATAAACAACATGAAAAACCATTCAACAAACTCGTAACTCGAGACTATACGTCACATGAAGACAAAAATCAAGCATCAATTAGTCCTTTATACATTTGAAGTAGACTCTTCTCATCACATTCAAATAATTTGAACATAGCTCGCAGTCACATACTACTCATCATTTAGTAGTCCAACCACTTGCCAGCCACAAATTCCTCTCATAGGGACACTACTGGATGTATAAGTCCAAAAGCACATGCTCACACAACCGAAATCCCCGTGATCAAGCTATAGTCAAAACCCAGCCTCAAGTTCTCTAGACTGACCCATCATCAGCACACAGATATCACATCTCGCACCTTATCCATGGAATCAAAAGCTATTGATGCACAGCTGATACCGAGTGCTCACATGCACATACAAATGCGTGGAAGGATTCAAAGAGTTACGTTTCAAGATAAATCAATGCCGCACAATAAGGAAAGAAAGATGAGAAATTTATCCTAAATGCCCCATAGACTCTCGAAGATGGGTATGGACATTTTCATATTGATCCGCAAAACTCTACTAGACACTTGCTCATGACTCGTAGAACCTATGAACCTAGAGCTCTGATACCAACTTGTCATGACTCAAAAATCTCTAGTCATGATGGAACCTAACTCGATCCGCTAGGTAACCCAACTAACAACCAATACAAACCAAACGAGATTATAGGAAAATAGTGAAGAATTATATGAACACTTACAAATTTACCCAAAAACTGGTAGTACGAATCATGAGCTTCTAAGACTTGGAATTTACAAAGCTGATACAAATAATTACATGATCTATTTGAAAGTTACATAAATAGATTAGTAAAATATAAAGCTACCAAGGACAAGTGGCAGCTATATCCAGAATGCACGAACATCTTCAAAGTCAGGTCCCGACATCACTAGCAGCTCCACCCCAAAATCTGCATGCAAAGTGCAGAAGTGTAGTATGAATACAACCGACCTCATGTACCCAGTAAGTATCTTTTCTAACCTCGCTGAAGTAGTGACGAGGCTTTTTAGTTAAAAGATACTCACTGATAAAACCTGAACCGTAAACTAGCAATAGAACAATACTACGATATAACAAAAACAAAAATACACAAAACGAATATGCAAAGCAATAACTGAGTACTAGAAAAGATCATAATTTAATCATTTTCCAATATCTTGAACAATCTTTTCCTTAGAGCGAAAACCAATAAACCACGATAGTCACTCCATAACTTTCATAGCGTGAGGAATGTACTCAGATATTGAGCCAATTGCACTGCACCATTCATGCATTTATCTCATCCTCACCAAATATGTATATAACAGTACCAATCGGATGGCAAAAATGCCGATAATAATAATAACAAAGTAGGAAATATGCAAGTAGCAATAATGATCGAGGATATACATATGGGCAACAGTAATAGACTAGGCAGAAGGCATGGGACTAATGACAGCAATTAGGAAAAAGGAATATAAACTTCAAGTAACTAGCATGGTGGAAGGCCTAAATATAGATATAACAAATATGAAGGGAACACATGATCTTTATAAGTTAACAAGTAGAGGCATGAATGACTAACATGGTAAAAGACTTGTACTAAAGTGCAACAAAATAGATACGACTTGGATGTAATTATAACAGCAGGAAGTACGCATGGTGTTTGCAAGTTTAGCAAGTAGAAGGCATGAGCAACACAATAACAATTAAGATAGAGGACAGGGACAGGGCAATAACGAAAAGTCATATAAGAACCATAAGTACGACAATAACATCTCAATGTAAAGGCATGAACGTATACACAAGGAAAAGATATCATAATATAATGCATGTCCCTCGTCCTCGCCTGCACGGAAACACCCATCGTGCCATGAACTCATGATAATATAAAAGCATGATAATATAAATGAAATGACACGGCATCCCCTTCGTGCTTTACATTCACATAACGTGGCACGACATCACTCTTCATGTTTTTACTCTTAAATGATATTCACGGTATCACCCTTCATGCTTTACACTCACATAACATGGCACGACATCACCCTTCATGCTTTACACTCTCATAATATGGCACGACATCACCCTTCGTGCTTTACACTCTCATAAAATAGCACGGCATCACCCTTAGTGCTTTACACTCTTTCTTACCAAGCATATGTATATATATGGCAAACAAAGTAGGAAGCATAAATAACATCAAGGAGAGTGTTTAAATGAATATTCCAAATGAATCCCAATCACAACTTTCCAAACCAACAATAGTTTAATAAACCCTCAAGAATCTTATCATTCAAATATTTCAACAAATCTCACGAATGATCTACAACACGAGTATAGAATCTAGTATTTCAAAAATATCAACCGTAGCAATGTATTAATGATTAAGCATAGTGATGACCGAATTAGACACATCAATATTTTCTCAGAATTCCGTCAAGTTTAATAAAGTTATAATAAACTAAGTCTTGGTTTCTAACATTTAATTCTATGTTCTTAGAATCTATGAGCAAAGTAAGACATGAAGCAAGAAAGTCACGTAATTCTATATGGCACAGTTCGTAGCATAATCTACCCTCGAGCATGATTGATCCTGGAACATGCATATACGCTCGTCACCTCATATATATATCACTCCCGCATGTAGCAAATAATGTCAAATAGTAGAAAAAATTCCCTCAACAAAGTTAGGCAAGACACTTACCTCAATTCAGCTAACTTAATACTCAATTTAGCTTTTTTCTTTACAAATTCACCTCCACTTGGCTAAATCTAGCCAAAGACGACTTAAATATATCACACAATGCAAGAGAAAATAATTTTAATTAATAAAGCTATGATCTTTATATAATTTTTATAAAGTCAACAAAAGTCAACCCTCGGGCCCTCCCGGTCAAAACCCGGGTCCAAAGGTAGGTCTTGACTACCCATATCCCCACAAGTCCATATACATGTTTTGTTTCCAAATTCGAGTCCTATTCAACTCTCAAATACCAAATATTCATTTTACAAAACATTGACAAAATCCCCAAAATTTTCCCTAGATTCTCATGAATTTGATATTAAATCTTGTGTATTATCATGAAATATAATCGAGAATTGATTAGAGGTACTTACCCATTGATTTGGTATGAAAATCCCTTCACAAAATCGCATCCCCTCGAAGGTAGGGTTCAAAATATAACAAAATGAAGATAAGTCTAAGAATTCTCCACGATATGCAGGCTGCAGATGTCGCATTTGCAGCACAGGGTTTGCAAATGCGAACAATAAATCCCAAAATCGAACAGAACACTTCTTGTGAAGGTCGCATTTGCGACCCAATACTTCGCAAATACGAAGACCATTATCTCGCAAAAGCGGCAGGGTCCTTGCAAAAGCGAACAACCCCATTTCGCAAATGCGAATCTTCTCCAGCATCCCATATTTCACAAATGCGATGGCTGCTTTGCAATTGCGACTGTCGCATTTGCGATAAAAATATCGCAAATGTGATGACACCAGTACCAGCACTCAAAAATCATGAAAAATCATTTCGAATTCAATCCGAAACTCACCCAAGCCCCCGAGGCTCCAAACCAACCATGCACCCAGGTCTAAAAACACAACACGGAATCGAAATCCGACCCTGATATCAAAAAGTCCACTCCTGGTCAAATTTTCCAAAAATCTAACTTTCACTATTTCAAGACTAATCTGACTACGGACCTCCAAATTACAATTCGGACGCTCTCCTAAGTCCAAAATCACTCAGCGGAGCTAACAAAATCGACAAACCTCATTCCGAGGTTAAATGCTAAAAAAGTCAAACTTGGTCAACTCTTCCAACTTCAAGCTTAAATCTTGAAATTCATTCTTCCAAATCGATTCTGAATAATTTGAAAATCAGAGCCGACAATTTACACAAGTCATAATACATTATGTGGGGATACTCGTACCCTCAAACTACCGAGAAAAGTACAAATTTTCAAAATGACCAGTCGGGTCGTTACAACCTATGCGTTGTTGTTGGGCTAAAGCATGCGAGTATGACTTGTTTCTTGTAATTTATTGCTTTCCTTGATCATGATATCCATGCTTAGTGCTTACCATGAAAATGGTAATAACAATTAAATTTGTTGATGGGACTCTAAAAATACATGATCTATTTTTATGCTAGTTTGTTAACCAGTTGACGCTAAGTATATGAGATTTAGAGACGAAATAAAGTTAGGGAGAGAGATATAATCAAACCATTAGGTCAACTATTCGGGGCCTCGAGCCTGTCGATTTGGGGCCTCGAGGTCGATTCCAAGACTCGGGCTCGAGCTATCGTGGGTGTCGGGGTAGGGCTAACAGTTATGAAATAATCAACAAGAGCTCTTTATGGACAATGATAGGCAATAAATGATGAAAAAAATATGAAGATAGTAAATGAAAGCAATAATATCAAGAGAGTGTATGAGAGAGCAAAGAGAATGTTCTTCTATATTTCTCATGGAGAACTGGAGCAATAGAGCAACAGAGGGTTTACAAAATGTCAAGGACCCCCTTTATATAGGAGGGAAAACTCCAACATAGTACAAAAGCATTAATTACAAAAGTAGGGGGATGGGACAACTAGATGGCACCAGGCTCTGCCAGTACTAGCTGTATGTCTAGGGAGCTCTCCAGTCCCATCATGACCGCGACCGACATTGTCGTTAGGTCGGGCATCAACGAACCTCTAGAGAAGGAGCTCGACCACAGCCTCGCATCCTCGAGGTCTCGAGATGATCCCCTGAAATGCCTTAATGACGAGAAATTGGACCCTCCAATTTCGCTGTATACAGATAGTCTCCGCGTTTCCTAGAACAAAGTGATATGAAACGATTTTAAGCCTCCGTTCTAAGGACATCATTGTCGCGACGTCAGCCTATCAGAGCATTAAATTCCATCTTCCAAAAAACCATGTAAGGGTCACCATCAAATACGACTATCGAGAGATTTACGAACTGCTATTGGCTCGCCCCTTTCGCTGCCCATGTGGTTCGTATAAATACATCAACCTTTTGATAATCCTTATTTTCCCAACATCTTCAAATGCACGAATCCAGACCCATCTCCTTTTACATTCTTCCTTCTTACTCTTTTAGAGAAAATTTTACCATCGTAATGGCCAGAACTTCCAGGACAGCTCCTTGGCCGAATGAAGTCGCCTCTTCATCTCGGTCATCTAAGGAGAAAACAAAAGTGATACCCACTTTGGGACAATGTACTCCCCCCGATCTTGACATGTTGAAAGATTATACGATCGATAAACCCCCTACTACACTGGGCCGATACGAACACGTGTCCTGGTACGTTAGTGTCGTGACCGATGTGGGGACAGTAAAAAAGGACTGCCGATGGAAGAAGGCGGTGGAGGTGGAGATTCCCAGCCCTGATGAGAACATAACGAATTACAAAGACGGTTTCCTCTATGTATACACTTATCCCTTTACTTTGAGTCCAGATGAGCCTTCTGGATCCCCTCCCCTAGAGATAGACTCGGTCATCCTTAACTTTTGCGATAAATATTGAGTGACGCTTGGTCAAATCTATCCCTCTTTTTGGAGGATAGTCTTGATGCTCTGTTATTTTACCGACTAGGTTGGGGACGAGACCTTTGCCCTAAATCACTTGATCAGGATGTACAACCCCCGGTTCTATCGAGGCTTGATTAGGCTTCATCATCGATCCAGGAAGTCATTTTTCTCGAGCACCAACGAGGAGAAAGATCGGGTATGGATGAGTAGGTTCGTCCGGGTTAAAACCTTGGACATCATTCCAGCTGGGAGAATGCCTTTCTTGGAGAGGTGGAACATGCAGCATAAGAGTTTTTCCCTTCGGACATGTTTTGTGACCCTCTTTTCCTTCTTCCAGAAAAGATGACCTCTTTTTATTCTCTACAGCTGCCACTTGGTATCCTGAAGCGGTCCTGGATCTGCTGGGGTGGATTGGGCGGTTGGATAACAAGTTTCCGTATCTTACCCGATCTTGGACCAACCTGGCCAAGACACTGTGGATGGCCAAGAACCATGGTAAAGTTTCTCGTGCAGCCTACGTCTTAACCCTATGTTTTTTCCTATACCTTATTATGCTGATAAGTTGTGGCCGCTATGCTTGTGCAGGCCTTGGCGAGAATGTGCTGATGAGACCACTCCTTGGAGGCAGGACGGAGGTTTCAGAGCCTGCTGAAGGTAATAAAAGGAAAGGCAAGGAGGCTTCCGACCCTTATGTGATGAAGAAACCTAAGCCACACAGGCCTAGAACCGCCATTGGGACCTTAGCCTCAGCTTCCGAGGCAAGCCCTAGTGCTGGAGACAATAATGATGATGAGAGCGGATACAGTTTGAAAGAGAGGCCGAGGGCGGACACGGGAGTCCCGCAGATACTTTGACCGGAAGCTGCTAAATCGGGGACAGCTGACTCAGGCCGATCTCGTGCGCGGAGACCCTCGAGGAGGATGCTATCGTGGTTCCCGATCCTACGGTCAGACGTGGTGCAGTTTCTGGTAGGGGGACCGTTGTTGCCGGTCTCGAAGGATCTGGGCTCGGAGCTTTTCAAGAGCAAGAACTGCCCCTCGTGGACATTGGTGACATAGGCAATTTCATTTTTGGCTCCCATTTCTCATCAGGGGAGCTAAGGGATGCTCAAGATGCGAACGCCGACAAAGTCAAGGGTCCTCTCAAGGGGGGAGGCACTCCTGGCAATATTTTTAACGATGTTAGCGGGAACGTCAACCTTGATGATCCCGGCTCTTTCAAGGCGGCCGAGAGGTTCATGCAGTAGGTGATAGCTACTTTAAGTATGTTTCTTTTAGCCTCGAGTATCATTCCTTATTCTTCTAACTCTTCTGTTTTGCTATAGTGCAAGGAGATGTATAATCATTCCCTCTTCAGGCTTAACGAAGAGATTTCGTGCCGTGAGAAGGAGCTTGAGAAGCTGTCCTCGAGACTACGAGAGTCGGAGGCTCATTCTGTACAGAAGGAGAAAGAGTCAGATGAGCTCTGGGATACTTTGGAGGGAGCACTCCAAGAAAGAGTTTCCCTTGTCGAGCAGGTATTTTGTTATGCATGAGTTTCTCTTTTGTTCCCATAATTTGATACTGACTGGGTTATTATTCTTTTTGTAGGTCAAGAAAAATGACTTGTAGATTGGGCGACTGAATGTGGAGGTCCTCAGGCTGAGAAAGCAAAATGAGGCAGTGACCTCGGAGTTGGCATCGACCCATGATCTTCTCAAGGATGCTCGAAAGGAGACAGCTGAGCTGGTTGCGGCCAAGTCCGAGATCGAAAGAAATGTAGCCACTTACCTAAAGGACGCGGCCACAACATATCAAATAGCCCGTGACGTATCGATAAAGTCTGAGCAAAAACTAACTCAGGCTATCAAACATGCCAGGGTGGAGGCGAGGAGAAAAATGTTGGAGGAGATCGAGGCTGGAGGCGTCAATCTATTAGTTGAAATTGAGGAGGCCCGAGAGCTAGAGAGAAAGTTAGCACATTTGATCGTCCTATTCAAGGATCCTGGAGATGGTTCAGAGGACAGCGGTGATGAAGAGTAGGCCTTGTGTCGCTTTTGCCACCCCTTTTTGTGCATGTACCCCCGGGGGAGTGAGTCTTGTAAAGACGTTCCTTGTAAATACATTTTTGATAACGAAAAGAAAGGTTTTTTCTTCTCTCTGTCTTTACGTCCTTTTTACCTCGCTTCTCGAGCGGAGTTAACCTTTGACTCCTGGTGTTAGCTCTTCGAAAACCGTATTCGGAGTGACCGGTACCCCTAAATCGGGTCCTGTCCCGAAGTTAGATCGGTAGCTTCTTCAGGGCCGGTGCTAGTGATAGCGAGGAGCCCTCGAGGCCTTGCTGCTTCTCGAATTTTGCGGGATAGTATCATTCGAGTAATCTGGTGAAGGGACCCCGAGGTAGTCTTGTCAGTACATTTCCCTAAAAAAAAGGGTGATGTTAATGCGGCCAGAATTAATTGGCCCTCTAGGTAGGCGAGCAGCCGCTGTCTTGCCCCTATATATTCATTCATTTGCTTACGTATATTCATTCAAATTCATATCTCCCCCTTCTTATTTTATCATATCCATGACTGATACGTCGACATCCGCCCACCAAAGAGAGGGGGTTCTGCTTACGTTCTGCATTCGATCAGTGGTACACCGTCGGTGCCCGGTGAACAGGCCTCGAGGTGCCTTTCTTCGAGAAAAGACATTATGTTGGGGATACCCCCCGCTATTCCAGGACATCGGGAGCATGCGTTGAGGTTTATCTCATCAGTGGGAGAGGAAGATCTTGAGATGATTAGGAAAGATTGCGGATTGGGGGAAGGCATGGTATTGCAAGTGCCTTCTTCCGAGGAGAGCATCATGACCTATGTCAAGGGGTTTGTGAGCATGTACACACATAACTTTGCATCGGGTCCCCCTAACCAGGTCGTGCTTGAGTACTGTTGGAGATATTGGATTACCTTGGCGCAGGCTTACCCATTCCTTTGGAAGATAGTGCAGTCGATAAGATATTTTGCCGACAAGGCCGGGATTGAGTTTACCCTTAGTTATCTTGTAAGGTTATACCGGCCATTGTGCCATCAAGGTTTGATTGTTCTGCAACGTTGATCCACTTGGGCTCCTGTCGTTAACAACATATGGGACGAGGACCGTGGATGGTTGAATCTGTTCGTTTGAGTTTGAACGATCAATATCATTCCTGGAGAGTTTCTGCCCTTTCCTGAGAAATGTAACTTCACACGTAAGTGTCACACTTTATTTTTCATCGTTTTGACTGGAGGCGGGATCCGTAATGACATTTTTCTGTTTCGTTTCTGTAGCAACTCTCTGGTTGCCGAACGAGGTCCCTGATTTGGCCGAGTGATCTTGTAAGCTAGCAGTCTACTCGACTTATGATAGGCACAGGTGGCAAGACCTATCCAAAGGGAGGTGGGAGGCAAAGCATCATGGTAAGCGTCTGGTGGCTTGTTTCCCCAAAATGGTGTTTTTCTTTTCAACGTACTAACTTAGCTACCGCAGGTGCCGGAGATTTTTCTGAAATGAGATCGAGCTCTCTAGGAAAGGAGGAGAGACTGTCGACCTCGGGGTCGAGGGTCGATGATAAACGAAAAGAATCTCCAGGCTGTGAGGATGCTCGCAGCGGGGCGAGTCCTTCTCAGTGAATCAAGAGAGGCGATCCGACCGATCATTCAGTTTCGGGGACTTCCATTCTCGAAAGAACATTCCCTGTTTCTACTGATGGCGGTTTGGGGGTTACTAAGCCAACAGACATTGGCTCGGCTTTTGGTGAGGCTCAGCGGCTCGGCTTTATGTTAAGTTTGGTAGCCGCATGGGACTATTCCGGCTTCACACTTTTCCTTTCTTATTAAATTTTCTTTCGCAGGCCTTCGATAGGCTCAAATCCGACTACTTCATTACAAGGCTCGGTTGCGGAGAACTTTGTATAGGGAGAAATCCCTTAAGATTCTTTGTGTGAAAAAAGAAAGCGAGCTGGTACCCTTGCGGTGCGAGGCAGATCAAAGCCGGAGCCACGAGAGCTGCCTCGAGAGACAGGTATCTAGTATTTCATGTTGACGTATGCCCCCTTCTTTCATATTCAGAGGTTAACATTTCGATATTTTAGTTGGAGAGCAAAATGGAGGAGCTGGAGCGACTTTGGGGTGAAGTTGGTAGGGTCAAACGTGAGCTAGCTGAGCTGCAAGCCTATGTAGATGCCCAAGTTGTGGCCAAGGAGAGTGTTTTGGCTAAAGTTTCCACCATGGAGATGCAAATTCGTACTGCTCGTGCGAGTGATTCTGCGCGGGCGAACATGATCGCAAGGCTCGAGTCTAGCTTTCGAAGACGAAGGCCGAGGTGGTGAATGCACGGGCCGAGATTGTGATGCGTAGCACTAGGGCTGGCCGAAGAGCGATGACTTATTTGAAGAGTGCTGCCACTACTAGAGATGAGCTAAGGAGAACTCTTGGTCGAGCGAGCAGCAGTAAAGAGTACGCAAAATGCAAATCTCGGATGGAAACTCTCGAGGAAGTTCACGCCAGGGGTTTCGATCTTTCGGAAGAGATCGAGCAAGCCAAGGCGTAGGAGTATGATGCCAAGTTCCTTTTGTCTGATGTCGAAGATGGCGAGGACGAGGCCGTCGGGCCATAGTCCCCAAGGGGGATGTTTTCTTTCTTCTTGTTCTTGTGTATATAGCTTTCATAGTATGTTGTAAACGGAGCTTGTATTCTATTACCTGTATGTATAAGACGGGAACCTCGCAGTTTTGTATCTTCTGGGTTTCTGTTTTCCAAGATTTTAGCCAGATCAATCCAATCTCTTGAGTTAGTAGGAGTCTTTAGATTCGATGATACGGCCCTGGGGCTCATTAGGCTGGCCTAGGGGGCTCTTACGCGCTTCATCGATGCGACTTTTAGTATAAGCTGGCGTTTGAGCTCTTACATTTTTTGTTCAACTGTTTTGGGTTTATTCTCCGAGTCAGGTTTCGACTCGAGCTCATTTGACCCTCAGGCTTTTACGTTTGTGCGGGATGGCAACAATGGCTCTTACGCCTTGGTCCAAAGTGTCCTTTTAATGTAAGCTGGTGACAATGGCTATTACACTTTGCCCTTAGGCATATATAGTTAACTATTTTGGGTTTAGTCTCTGAGTCGGGTTTCGACTCGAGCTCAATCGACCCTCAAGTTTTCCAAATTGTGTGGGCTGGTGACAATGGCTCTTACGCCTTGGGCCGAAGTGGTCTTTTAATGTAAGCTGGCGACAATGGCTCTTACGCTTCGCCCTTAGGCATATATGGTTAACTATTTTGGATCCAGTCTTCGAATCGGGTTACGACTCAAGCTCGATTTGACCCTCAAGTTTTTAGATTTTAGGCTAGCGACAGTGGCTCTTACTCCTTGGGTCGAAGCGACCTTTTATGTGTGCGGCCCTGAGGCTCATTAGGCTGGTGAAAATGGCTCTTACGCGCTTGGTCAATGCGACCATTTATGTAGGATTTATTATCCTCTCGTTAAGGGCTTTTGAAGTAATTTTTGCCTGACCCGTCGTTAGCTTGGGAAGAACCTCAATTTTGGGTAACTTGCGACGATGTTCGAGCACCTCGGGAGGTTTGGCTCGGAGGCTGAGTAGCTCAAAGTCTGTGATCTGGAGCCGACATGGTCAAAGCTCTTTTGCCTATGTCGAGGGTAGCCACTTTAACCGGTTCTTTCTGAAGTGGATTCAGAGTAATTGACAGCCTGTGTGGGCTGGCGATAATGGCTCTTACGCCTTGTAGTGACGGTCGGGCGTCCTTGAGTCGCGTTAGTTCGGCTGGTACAGTCGTGTGACTGAAGTCACTTGTGTTTGGCCAGAGCCTTTGAGTCCAGAGTGAAGTAGTTTCGGCATCTATATCGAGGGTATGCCTTTTTAGGAGTCTAACAAGTTCGATATATAGCCGAAACTTTGGGATCGAGTCTATACCTTTAGTGAGGTCTTACAAGGTTTACATGTCATTGAGGTCTTACAGTTTTTATATGTCGTTGAGGTCTTATAGATTTTACATGCCATTGAGGTCTTACAGTTCTTACATGTCATTGAGGTCTTACAGTTTTTACATGTTGTTAAGGTCTTACAATTTTACTTATTATTGAGGTCTTACAGTTATTGTTGCTGCCTTACGTAGATCTTACGGGACCGAGTCTGCCCGCTCGGGGTCTTACGGCCTCAGGTTTTGATGAATCGATAGAGGTGGCGCTTGACGGCAATCCCCGAGTCATCGAGGGTTTTTTGACTCAGGAGCCATTATTAGCAAACTTTGTATTGCCTCATCGAGGGCTTACGATTTTGGAGATCCCGACCCTGAGGTCATGCGTTTTTGGAGATATCGGTGCCAGTCCTTGAGTGTTCGGGGCACTTTTGGCCTTGGAGATGTTTCATGCTTTTCATGTTGCCTTGTTGAGGGCTTATGAGTTTGGAGTTCCGACCCTGAGGTCATGCGGGTACCGAATTATTGACTCTAGTCTCCGAGTATTCGGGACGTCTTTGATGGAGGAATCGTTTTAGCAAAAATGCTGAGCTTCCTTTGGAGTGTGAGATGCTTTGACAAAAGATATCTTTTGATTGCTAACACAAGTATACATAGTTTCGTTGTCGGGGGACCGACTATATAGGCACGATTCATTCGACCGTTTGGCCCGATACATAATTTTACTAATAAAACCATGTAGGGGATGCCCTCCAGTATTCGGGGTTGATTGCAAAAGAATCCTGGAATACTTGTCGAGTCTTCCTTAGGTAGCATGTGGGTGTTGCCTCGTCAAAAACCTTGCCAATAAAAACCCTTGATGGGATAAAAAAACTCGGTCGAAGGAAAAGAGTGCAACGGTTGTTTTAAAACCTTAAAGTATTCGGGCTGGGTTAGTGCTTTGACTGCTTCGATCGAGTACCTGCATGAGGGTTAGTGTGAAATATAAAATGAAAAGGGAGATGGCTATACCTCAATAGCGATGGTGCTTTCGAACCTTGGAGATGGTCTCGAGGTTGCTATTTTTTTATCGATTTATCTCTTAGTCCCTCTACTAGGGGGGGTTTCGGTGCTTCGGTTAGTGGCGGCCATCTTAAAAGATCATGTGGATGACATGTTGTGGCTCGTCTGCCTTGTCCCTTTTGGCTGTTTCCTTTTCTCGAGACCGATTTTTGGCTCGGTCGCTGAGGAATTCCCGAAGATGGCCATTGTCGAGTAACCGAGCCACTTCCTTCCAGAGTTGTCAGCAATCTTCGGTCCTATATACGTGCCTGTTGTGAAATTCGCATACTAAATTGTAGTTTCTTTGCGAAGGATCTGATTGTACAGGTCTGGGCCATCTGGCATCTCTGATCTTGCTGATGGCGAACACGATGTCCGATACATCGACATTAAAGTTGTATTCTGATAAGCAAGGCGCCTCTGTTGGCCCCGCGTTCCTATCGAATTCGGCTCTGTTGATGAGTCCCCAAGGATTCTATCCTCGGTCTATCCTTCGATCGTTGCGAGGTGGGTTGCGCCTTGGAGCGTTCCTTCCGCCTTCGGTGTATGGTTGGTATCTTTCTTTGTTTGGCTTTGGCTCTTCCGCCAAGAGCCTGCTTGGATATACTAATCCCGAGAGGGTTCCTAACTGGTCATCCTTGACCCTGATTTTTGACTGGTATCAGTTATGGACGTTCGACCAGGTCACGACGGGATATTGGACCAGATTCTCTTTTAGTTATCTCGAAGCCACCGAACTTCATTCATTTAGGCCTTGAGTAAAGGCCTGCACCGCCCAGCCGTCAGAGACCGGTGGTAGTTCCATTTGTTCCGTTTGGAAGCGAGATACGAACTCTCGCAGCATTTCGCTATCCTCTGCTTGATCTTGAACACGTCAGATTTCCTTGTTGCTACTTTGATGGCCCCGACATGTGCTTTTATGAAGGAGTCTGCTAGCATGACGAATGAGTTTATGGAGTTAAGAGCTAGGTTGTGATGCCACATCATGGCCCCCTTCGAGAGTGTTTCCCCGAACTTCTTCAACAAGACGGACTCGATTTTGTCGTCCTTTATATTGTTGCCTTTACCGCACAGGTGTAGGCAGTAACATATTCGTTGGGGTCTGAGGTCCCGTTGTACTTTGGGAGTTCTGGCATTCTGAACTTCTTTGGGATGGATTTCGAGGCCGCTTCCTCGGGGAAAGGCGTTGGTATGAACTTGTTCGAATCCACACCTTTCAGGATCGGGGGTGCGCCCGGAATTTGGTCGACCCTGGAGTTGTAGGTTTCGACATTTTTGTCGTCGGCTTCAATCATCTTCTCGCCTGACTCGATCCTCCTGGTGAGAACCTCGAGCATTTTTACGATGGCAGGATCGGTCATCGACCCGTTATTGCTTGATCTCTCCGGTACCTATTCAGCTAGGGGAGCTGTCCCCGGTGCTACCGTGCTGGGAGTTTTCTGGTGACTTTGCAGCTGAGCAATAGCTAGATATTGTGCCTGCAACATTTCAAAAATAACGTGAAGGCTAACCTCACGTTCTTCCCTGGTTGGGGTTTTCTGAGCTTCTTGTGGATCTCCCTAACGCACGCTCATGTCCGTATGCGAGCTTATATCGATGTGTTGGGCGTCACGCGAGACCGCGTCCACGGGGATTGGTTCAGGCACATTCCCAGGGTTTTGTGGTAGCACACCAACACCCAGAACATCCACACCGTTCTCCCCGTGGTCCTCGAGATTGTTGTTTTCGCCTCCATTCACTGAGTTTAGACATATTGACCTGAAATCGAAGATCTTGGACAAGAAAAGACGTGAAAGATAACTTGCATTGAGTGACGAAACCAGCAAGAAAATAATCACTATTATTTTTAGCCCCACAGCGGGCACCAAACTGTTTACTGTGAAAATGGTAATAACAATTAAATTTGTTGATGGGACTCTAAAAATACGTGATCTATTTTTATGCTAGTTTGTTAAGCAGTTGACGCTAAGTATATGAGATTTAGAGACGAAATAAAGTTAGGGAGAGAGCTATAATTGCACCATTAGGTCAACTATTTGGGGCCTCGAGCCTGTCGATTTGGGGCCTCGAGGTCGATTCCAGGGCTCGGGATCGAGCTATCATGGGTGATCGGGGTAGGGCTAACAGTTATGAAATAATTAATGAGAGCTCTTTATAACCAATGATAGGCAATAAATGATGAACAAATATGAATACAATAAATGAAAGCAATAATATCAAGAGAGTGTATGAGAGAGCAAAAAGAATGTTCTTCTATATTTCTCATGGAGCAGCTGGAGCAACAGAGGGTTTACAAAATATCAAGGACCCCCTTTATATAGGAGGGAAAACCCCAACATTGTACAAAAGCATTAATTACAAAAGTAGAGAGATGGGACAACTAGATGGCACCAGGTTTTGCCAGTACTAGTTGCGTGTCTATGGAGCTCTCTAATCCCATCATGACCGCGCCGACATTGTCGTTATGCCGGGCATCAACGAACCTCGAGGGAGGGAGCTCGACCACAACCTCGCATCCTCGAAGTCTCGAGATGATCCCCTAAAAGGACTTAATGACGAGAAATTGGACCCTTTGATTTTGCCGTATACACTTAGACTAGTTAATTACTAAATCGATCGTTATTTCCGTGTTTATGGGCTATCTGTGATAATTGAGTATTGTTTCTGAAGTTGAGGTTGGTATTGTGGAACTATTATAGACGTAAGGCTTGTTCTTGTTTATTTTATCTTCTTGTTGTTATATGTTCATTATTATATGGTAAGGGAGAGTGTTAATGCACGAAGGATGATGTCATACCATATTTGAGAGTTAATGCACGAAGGGTGATGCCGTGACGTATTTGACAGTTAATGCACGAAGGGTGATATCGTGTCGTATCTACTGATTCATGATGAAATTGAGAATAAAAGCATGAAGGGTGATTCCGTACCGTTATTACGGTTTCATAGTGAGGTTGAGAGTAAAAGCACGAAGGGTGATGCCGTATAGTTTTATTCATTATGTTTATTCGTTTCACTGGTTAATAGCTTATTGACTGTTTCCTGTTATCATTTCCTGCTGTAGTTATCATATCTTGTATCATTTTTCGCATGTCCCCTCCTAATGGTACATGTTTAGCCTTTATTTTTTGTTATGTTGTACATATATTGTTATTTGCACAAGTTTATTTAAGTGGGTGTCCTGTCATAGCCTCGTGACTACCTCATCGAGGTTAAGCTCGACACTTACGGAGTCCATTGGGTCGGTTGTACTCATACTATACTCTGCACTTCTTGTGTAGATTTTGGTACTGGTCCCAGCTGTCCGTGAGGCGTATCAGCTCGGATTTGCTTTTGGAGACTCGAGGTAGATCTACTGGCGTCCGCAGACCTTGAAGTCCCCTTCCACCTTCCCCTTATTTACTGTTCTTATCATTCGAGACAGTTGTACTTATTTCAAACTCTGTTGTAACTTCAAATCCGGGGTGTACTTAGAAATTATTGATTTTATGTCATTTCGCATTTCGTATTAGTTTTATTGCAGTTTAATTGGTTTTACTTATTTGAATTGATTAAAATTAGCTTATAGATCCTCTATCATTGGCTTGCCTAGCAAGTAAAATGTTAGGCGCCATCACGATTCCGAAGGTGGGAATTCCGGTTCGTGGCATAAAGATATAGGGAATATGTAAAACAACTTAAATTAGTCTAGAAAAGTTATCGTGTTGGGCTAATCACAAATTTCTACTGAATTTTGGTATAAAGAACAAAAAAGATATATACAACAACAATCCAGTAAAATCCCACAAGTAGGGTCTGTGGAGGGTAGTGTGTACGCAGACCTTACCCCTATCCCGAAAGAGTAAAAAGGCTGTTTCCGAAAGACCCGGCTCAAGAGAATAAAAAGACAAAAAAGATATATACGCATAACCAATTAGGTGGGATTAATGCCTAGTCTTGTTAGGTACCCTTTAGCTTAGGTCCAATGTTCGTTAGGACTCTTTTTAATCTTGTTAGAGATTTGTAACCATGTAAAAATATAGAGAATTTTTAATATTATAGACACCTAAAATATTGAATTATAATGGATATAGATGTGTTTAAATAGAGCAACATGTACAATGAGATCTCATATCGGTATAATCAATTTTTGTACCAATTACTTTTGAATTTTATGCAACTTTTATTAATTTCATGTTTTATCTATTCATAAAAAGTACTATATTTCTTTTAGAACAATTAGATGATCAAATTACGATTCCGTAGCTTGGACAAAGTCTAAAGCTCTATTGCATGTGTTATTATTTCTTAATAGATGCGGGAACAGAAAGGAAAAAGAAAAATATAAGTGGAAGAAGTCATAGAACCCTAGAACTTTGCCATGTTGCAGAGTATGAATAAGCTGACCATGTTTCAATACAATATAGATATGATGGAAAAATATCTTGAAATCTTGTTACGTTCTCATATTGAATTAATAATGAAAGAAAGCAAAAGGAGAGGAATTGGAAATGATTACACTTGCTGATGATCCAATAAACTCTCTTGGTTTAAAACCAAGCTACCAAGTCAATGACGTGTTCGTTGTAAGAGTAGATGTTTTTTTGTCTTTCAAGATATTACGCATAAAAAAAAATAGCCAGTCTTCTTGAGCGATTAAAAATACTATGTAAAAGGAACAAAGAAGATCTTTATCTTAAGGAGAAGGAAGAGTACGAGCTAGCTTTAAAAATATGATAAGATGATTACAAGATCCATGAAATATCTCTTGATTTAGAATCATTGCTAGCACGATGCCGCACAAACCCTTCAATTCAACGAAAGCGAACCATCTTATCCAACTATATATTGTCAAGATATGGAATATGTTATAGGGTTGGATACTTGGATTTTGTCTTAAAAAACGTACTATCATATTGTCTCTTCACAATAATTGAACGGGTCCATTTCTAGGTTCAGTTGAGCAGGCCAAGTGTTTTGCCATTTAAACAAAGTATTTTAGTTAATAGGACTAGAAGCATTAATAGTATAAATAAATTTACATCATCAATATTGCTTTTTTAACATACTTGCAGGTGGAGTCAGAATTTAAATCTTATGAATTCGTGATTCTAATTCTTTTAAGTTATTAAATTATAAATTAATAATTTATACATATTCAATGGATTTTATAGGACAAATACATGATTTGGACAAACGATATTGGGTTAATATGTAACACTCTGTTTGGATAATTGTTACCTATCTTTTTATAATATATTGTATTATCATTTTATGGATACAAAATTTGGATAGATTGTATCTTTTGCTACTGCAAAATAATATTTTTATTGTTTGGTTTGCCCATACAGTATTATATTGTAACTAATAAGTTTATTAAAGTACCCCCAATGATTTAAATATTAATTTTATGTACTCTATTTTACATAATTTTTTAAAGAAAATCTCTTTCTACAAATTTATCACCAATTATATAGCTTAGAAGCAAAAGCAAAAACTTGAAGAAAAGGGTTAACTATCATTAGCAAAAAATAAATAAATCATAAAATAATGGAAAGAGACAAAGAAATGAACGGAGAAAGCACGGCAACCAATTCTGGAAAAGATGGACAAAGATAAAATTGGCCAGTAGGTTGAAGAATTATAGTTAAAATAAAAATAGGAAGGGTAAGATAGAATTATAGAGTAATAAGTAAGAACATAATTAAAAATAAAAATAGAAAATAATCGCACCACACAAGATTAAATCGGTTGTTTCACAAAATGGATTTTTTCGTTCAACAATAAATTTAACAATACAATACGATCAATTTAAAATAAACAATCAAAATAAATATTATTTTGAAATAGTAATACAATACGATACAATGGGTAACAACCATCCAAACAAGCTAAGCGAAGGGCTAGCTCCGCCCTAAAGATACTACATTAACATTATAACTATGGAGAGTTAACCTATTATTGTAGATTAAATTTGTAGACAAAACTTAGACTCGTGAAATAAATGGATGCCTTTGGAAAAATTCTCACAATACCTCAGTAGTCAATCATTCATCTCACCCTTTTTTTCTTTGTTTTTTTTTATTTTAAAATTGTGCTAATATCTATCTATAATTAAAATTAGAAGACAAAAGCACCTCATGAAGCCAAATGGCAGAACAATAGAATGACATATGGCATAATTAGTTATTAAATTAGTTATTGATTATTCTTTTTAATTTAAATATATCTAAAAAATGAAAATAATTAAAAAAACTACCATATATATGTATATATATAATTGGTTATATATATATAAATATTAAAAAAACTACCATATATATATATAATTGGTTATATATATATATTAATTGGTTACTTTAATTTAATTAATAAATATAGATTTCTTATCTATATCTATATTAATAATTAACTATAATAAAAAAATATAAAAAAATAACTACCCATTCAAATTGGGTGGGAGTAGTTTCAAGTTGGAATTTTTAAATTATTTTAAAATCAAAAAGCAAAAAAAAAAAAAAGCTATAAAAAACGGAAAAAAAAACAAAAGAAAAACTACCCATTCAAATCGGGGAATAGTTTCAAGTTGGAGTTTTAAAATAATTAAAATAAAAAAAGATATCTTATAATTAACTATAATAAAAAAACGAAAATATAAATATATAAGAAAATAACTACCCATTCAAATTGGTAGTTATTTTTAATTAATAATTAGTTATTGGTTATTATTTTTGAATTTAAATATATATAAAAAACGAAAATAAAAAAATACAAAACTACCATAAAATTAAAAAATACAAAACTACCATATATATATATATATATATTGGTTACTTTAATTGAATTAATAAATATAGATATCTTATAATTAACTATAATAAAAAAAATCAAAATATAAATATATGTAAAAATAACAACTCATTCAAATTGGGTGGGATTAGTTTAAAGTTGGAGTTTTTAAATTATTTTAAAATAAAAAAACAAAAAAAACTATAAAAAACAAAAAAAAGAGAGAAGAAAAACAACTCATTCAAATCATGGAGTAGTTTCAAGTTAGTGTTTTAAAATAATTTTAAAATAAAAATAGATATCTTATAATTAACTATAATAAAAAAACGAAAATATAAATATATAAGAAAATAACTACCCATTCAAATTGGTAGTTATTTTTAATTAATAACTAGTTATTGGTTATTATTTTTGAATTTAAATATATATAAAAAACGAAAATAAAAAAAATACAAAACTACTTTTATATATATATATATATATATATATATATATATATATATATATATATATATATATTAATTGATTACTTTATTTGAATTAATAAATATAGATATCTTATAATTAACTATATAAAAAACGAAAATATAAATATAAAAAAAAACTACTCATTCAAATTGGGTGGGAGTAGTTACAAGTTGGAGTTTTTAAATTATTTTAAAATAAAAAAGCAAAAAAAAATCTATCAAAAAAACAAAAACAAAAAGAGAAGAAAAACTACGCATTCAAATCGGGGAGTAGTTTCAAGTTGGAGTTTTAAAATAATTTTAAAATAAAAATAGATATCTTATAATTAACTATAATTAGAAAATGAAAATATAAATATATCAAAAAGTAACTACCCGTTCAAATTGGGTGGGAGTAGTTTCAAGTTGGAGTTTTTAAATTATTTTAAAATAAAAAAGCTATAAAAACGAAAAAAAGAGAAAAAAACTACCCATTCAAATTGGGAAGTAGTTCAAGTTGGAGTTTTAATATAATTTTAATATAAAAAACAAAATTAAAAAAATAATAAATTACCAATTCAAATTGGGGAGTAGTTTTAAGTTGGAGTTTTAAAATTATTTAAAAATAAAAAAATAAAAATAAAGTAATAAAAAAACTTCAGAGAAAAATATTAAATAACATAATATGCTAATGAAACTTTCTATTAACAAAGTAATAGTATTAAATATTGAAAGATATAATAAAGAAAAATACATAACAAAAACGTTATTCGATGCGCTGCCTGTATAAGTCCCGTTAGTTTAACATAGATTTTATTCACTAAAATTTAGATAATATTATTAAGAACAACAGAATAAAATTTAAAATAAAAAAAATCAATAGTAATAAATTATATATCTTCTCATATATTACAAAAAGAAAGCGAATACTAAATATTGTTTAATATAATAAAGAAAAATAGAACAAAAAAGTTATTCACTGACTATATAAGTACGTTTGATTTAATAGAGATTTCATTATTGGGTATATCGTATTGACAAACAAGATGACAATTGAATTTTATTAAAGCAATACGATCTAATAGGATCAAACAAGCCTGATCATAATTTAATTTAATTAATATTTTTTTAATATTGACCGCGCATCGCGCGGGTACGACTACTAGTTTCATTTAAAGATCATGATAACATGATAGACGAAAAAAAGAAAAGTAAAATGTGGAAGAAGTCATATAACCACAGATCTCTGATACGTTGCAGAATATGAACATGCTGACCATAAGAATGCATGATGGAGAAAAGGGGCAAAAATATCTGGACATCTTATCCCTTTTTCCTATTGCATAATTGAATAATACCAAAAATGAAAAGCAAACAAAAATAAAAATAAAGTACAGATGATTACTTTATGCATCTTTAGTCAGATCTCGATTATGCAACCACATTATTTAGTTAATTTTAGTATGTTTTAATTTTACCAAAACCTGATAAGTGAGGTATAAACTTAGTTGTCTTGTCTGTCGGTCAAGAGCATGGAATTTTCCTAAGGCGTGGTTTTTAATTATTTATAGCAAGAATTACCATAATTAAGTAAGGCACGTTCAATGATTTTCCAAATAAAACGGGATTTGTTCTTTGCTTCCTCAATTATGCCATTCTTTGATGACTTGCTAATTTAATCCTTAGTCAAATTTATCTCAAAAGTTTTCTTTAACCTGTTTTGATATAGAATTATTATTAGCAAGTCAGAATAAAAAGCAGTTGAAATTAGGGCTGTGCATGGATCGGATCGGATCGGATTTAGCATATTTCGGATTGAAATTTCGGATTTCGGATTCCAAAAATTACAATCCGAATCCGATCCGAATTATATCGGATTGGATCGGATTTTTAAATTTCGGATCGGTTTGGTGATCGGATTTTCGGATCGGATTGTACGTATTATTAAGGAGTGTGTATAACTGTATATGGATAATGGATGTTACATAATACAATAGCATTTAAAAGACCAAAAATAGCAAACAAATGACTATAAATTACAGCACCTCAAGATTTCACTTTTGGCTTCATTCCAATTAATAAATGTTACTAATGTCTAATAGTATAGACTTATAGTATTGTAACTGTATAGTACTGTAACTGGTTAAAGCTGACAGTCTTTAAAAATATTCAAAGTTATGCAGTTATTCAAAGTTATGCAGAAAGCCAGAAACATAGCTAACAAGTTATGCAGTTAGCAGTTATTCAAAGTTATGCAAAAAGTACTATACAATTATAGTATTGTAACTGTATAGTACTGTAACAAGTTATGCAAAAAGTCTTTAAAAATATTCAAAGTTATGCAGTTATTCAAAGTTATGCAGAAAGCCAGAAACATAGCTAACAAGTAACAATTACAACTTACAAGACCAGAAGCATAGCAGAAGAGCCGAACTGCAGAAACACAAAATGGAACCAAGTTCTACTGATCATTCGAACAGTTACATAACTGTAACATAGAACCAAAACATAACTGTAACTCCAGAAGCATAGCAGAAGAGCAGAACTGCAGAAACACAAAATGGAACCAAGTTCTACTGATCATTCTAACTGTTACATAACTGTAACATAGAACCAAAACATAACTGTAACTCCAGAAGCATAGCAGAAGAGCTGAACTGCAGAAACAGAAAATGGAACCAAGTTCTACTGATCATACTAACAGTTACATAACTGTAACATAGAACCAAAACATAACTGTAAGTCTGTAACTCCAGAAGCATAGCAGAAGAGCAGAACTGCAGAAACACAAAATGGAACCAAGTTCTACTGATCATTCTAACTGCAGATAACTATAACTGTAACATAGCTAACAGTCCAGTTCTACAAAATTAACTAAAATCCCAGAATTCCCTAATGCAGCAGCTTTAACCAGAATTCCCTAATGCAGCAACCTTAAGTTCTGGCACACTGGAACTGAAATCCTCAACCTGGCACACTTTCAAGTTCTGCAATACTACACTTGTCAAAAATGAGAGAGTCAGTAAATGTGTATCATGTCAAGTTGGGCAGCCTGTGCAACAGCCTAATGCAGTAGCTTGACTGCTTGGTGGTAGAACAAAACAATACAATAGAGAAGGCTTAATGCAACAATTTGGTTCAATTTATTAGAAGGCTTAAGAAAACTTTTAACATGCCACGAACTCGTACCTTTTATATGTCGACGATGCAAGGCTCTCTTCCGGTATTAATCAAGTCTGTAGAATAAGATAGTAATAGAATAAATTAGTTTAAAAATAATCTAAAGAAACATAACATAAGTATACATTAAACACAAGTAAAGTAATAGAAGAAATAAGATAGTCTTACCCGCTTCAAGTTGTTCAAGATTATCTAAATCTTCTTCAATTTTAACCGGAGTTGTTGATTCATTTCGAAGCCAATCTTGGACACACACAAGAGCTTGAACCAATCTAGGTGTCAATGAACTCCTAAATGGATCAAGTATGCGTCCACCGGTACTAAAGGCTGATTCTGAGGCAACACTAGAAATAGGAATGGCTAGCACATCACGTGCCATCTCAGCAAGTGCGGGAAATCTGGGTGAATTCAACTTCCACCACCCCAGAATTTTAAAATTTTCAAAGTCTTCCTCAACATCTTCACCCAAATATTTATCTAACTCTGTTTTAGAATCAATTCCTTCACCCTTCTTATGCTTCTTTAAATCTAACATGAATTTTGAAAGCGATGATGAAGAAGTAGATGAAGTTGGAGAAGATGGACATGAACTAGGGGAAGATGGAGAAGATGGACATGAACCGGAAGATGGAGAATATGGAAATGAACCAGAACTACCATTCTTCTTTGCATACACATTGAACAAAGATTCCATGTATGTCTTCACCTCAATTTGTATTTTCACACCTATTGTTTCTCCAAACATGGCAGCAAGAGCAAACGAAAGAGATTGAAACTTGTGGCGTGGATCAAACACACATGAAATAAAAATCATTTTGTTCATCTTTTGTGGATCCCCCAATACTTATCAAACTTCTCTTTCATATTATTTGCCATTTCTTTCAAGGTAGCATCTTCACTTTGCATCAACTCTTTCAAAGAAGAACCAACAACACATATCTCAAGAAAGTGCACATTAGACGTAATATAAAGTGTACCTGATACCTTCAAGGTGAGTTCATAAAATATTTCAAGAAACTTTACAATACGTCTTACACTATCCCAATCACTACTTAAAAGTGGACCTGCCGGCTGTCCATCCTCACAAATACAGTTAGCAATACATGACATCAAACCATAATCAATATCACAATATTTTGTAAAGGCTTCCTCATAAACTGTAGCAACCTTCAACATCAAATATGTGGAGTTCCACCTAGTAGGAACATCCAAGCACAATGATTTTTTAGAAGTTATCCTATCTAGATCACAACATTCTTTAAACTTCTTCCATCTTGCTGGAGATTGTCTAATGTACCTAACAGCTTGGCTTGTCTTATTCGTTCCACAGACACACTCCCTTCTCTCAACCCATCTTGAACAACTAGATTGATGATGTGAGCCATACATCTAACATGAACATGCTTACCTTCCATCAAGTTAGTGTTCCATCTAGTAAATTGTTTGGATAATTCTTTAACCATGACATCGTTAGAACTTGCATTATCAACTGTCACAGTAAATACTTTATCCACCCCCATTCAAGTAAACACTTAGCAACACCACTAGCTAAATCTTGACCTTTGTGACTAGTAATTGGACAAAAATTTAATATCTTTTTATGCAAATTCCAATTCTTGTCAATGTAATGTGCTGTAACACACATATAGTTAATTCTTTGAATTGATGTCCATGTATCAGTCGTAATACAAATTCTCTGTTTTGATTCTTTAAAAATTGACTTCAAAGCAAGTTTTTCATCATGGTAAATCTCAAAACAATCTCTAGTCATAGTAGTACGAGATGGAATATGAAATAAAGGTTGAAGAGCTCTCACGAAGTCTCTAAATCCATCCTTTTCAACAGAAATGAAGGGTTGTTCATCTATAATTATCATACGAGCTAAAGCCCTCCTACATGCCTCTTGATCAAATTTCCAAGGGATAAGTGAGACATCACCTGTTTGACCTTTCGATTGAAAAGCTAATTTTGTCTGGCTTGTCTCCGGCTTGTGGGGATTGTTCGGACACTTGAGAAGATGTGATAGCAAATTACTTGTACCACTGTTTTTGGTGTTAGCTACATATTCTTCTGGACAGTACTTGCATTTCGCTTTTTTAACACCCTCGTCATCAGTGAACTTACTGAAGTGTCGCCAAGCCACTGATCTTTCTTTCATAATTTTTCTTTTCTTCGAACCAAAATCAGATTCGACGTTGCTTGTGGAATCATTTGAAGCACCACTTTCACCACATTTTACAAGGGCTTGAACTTTATTCACCATCTCTACCTCATCTTCCATCTACGAAACAAAACAAAAAATTAAAATTAAAATCGGATTCAAAATAGTAGTATAGTATGGTCTATTTCTGTTTAAGAAAATCAAGAGTGAAACCCCCAATTTATTTCATCAATTTTATCCGAGAAATAAAAGAGAACAAAGAGACCTAACCCTAGTGTCTTTCTTAAGAATTTCATCAATTCTTAGTGTCTTACCAGTTACCAGTGTGGTCGCCGGGAAACTACGAGCAGGAGGGACCAGCTTGAGCGTTGAGGCGTCGTGTGAAGACTGAAGTGAGCAACACCAGCACAGCAGTCTCTGGGTGCGACACTGCGAGTCTGCGACTTGTGAGGACTGAGGCGTGAAGAAGAGTGAAGACTGAAGCTGTGAAGTAGTGAAGTGAGAGTGAGGACTGAGTCTGAGCTGCTGAGGCGTGAGAACTGAGAAAGTGAGAAGGGTTAAGTGTTAACTGAGAAAGTGAAAAGCAGAACGCAGCAACATCAGAAATTTGTTTATGAGAATTAGACGGAGGCAGCTAGGGCTGTGAATGAAATAAGGGTTAGGACTTAGGTGACCTAAGTAACCCTAAATATAATATTATTATTTATTATTTCCTTAATAAATTCGGATTTCGGATCGGATCGGGTTTAAACTATACAAATCCGAATCCAATCCGAAAATCCGAAATTTTAAAAAATCAAATCCGAATCCGATCCAAATATCCGAAATCCGAAATCCGAAATCCGAAATTTAGTGGATCGGATCGGATTTCGGATATCCGATCCAAATGCACAGCCCTAGTTGAAATTATCAGAGGATCCTTTTTAGTTTTTTTGCAAAAATTGCTTTGAGCTGAGGCGAATTAATAATTTGAAGTTTATGAGTTTTCATAACGATCTCAAGTTCGCACAATAAATATTTATAAATATTTTGTGAATTCCTTAATAAATACTCAAAGTTTGAACAAAAGTTATTAATTTTTTGTAAATTCATACGTAAAAGTATAGATCCGCCTCCGTGTAAGCTGGTTCTTGAAAAATAGTTACTACTTTTGAAGAATTAAAACTGAGTTTGTCAAAAATCAAGTTCAAAAACTAATTTTTGGCAAAATTTCAATTTTTAAAAAGAAATATTGATTTTTTGTTTCAAATGAATAAAAATTTGAAATGAATTTTCTCCGAATGAGAATTGAATTTTAAAATTTTAAAAAATTAGCTTCTTTTTCAAGATTAGTTCAAATAACACATTAAAATTCGAAAACTTCAAACAAACGTCGCGAGACCTTTACAATAATGATTTCTACAGTATTAGTTTTTGCGTAATTTCTATGATTTCTTGAATAATTATTGAGTTTAAATAAAGTGACACTATTTATGAAACATTATTAGTTTTCCGTGTCTTTCCTGAAACAGTACGCAAATTAGGGATCTCCAAAGTTCTAAGATCCAGCCTTCTACTCATGCTCTTAATTTCACCTAATTATTACCTCGGCAATTGAATATTTTTTTATTTTTTTTTTGTAAAACCACCGTCAAAAGCTCCCATGAAAGAGGGAAAATTAACCTATGTCGTGGTCCACACCATGTCCCTGGACCATCTTCCAAAATAGATCAAACATCATAAGGACCCCTACCCAGCTACCATCAAACGCACCTGAATCATCAATATCTCATTGACTCGTGATCTGCAGCATTTCTGTCGACTACAGCAATAATAAATTCAGTATAATTGGGTTTGTGGAAGATAGTATAAAACTTATCTTTCTACCTTGTGAAGATAGATCCAATAAAATCTCACGAGTGGAGTCTGAGAGGGTAGAGTATACGCTAACCTTACCCCTATTCAGAGGGGGTTTCCGATAATCTCAGCTATTTCAATAAAAAGACCACCTATCCCTTCACTATATTTATCCGGGGCCCTTCTTCGGATCCTATACATAACGAGAGCTTGGTGTATCGGGCTACTTTTAATATAAAAAATATTGTCCCTCTATCTCGTATTATGTGAAATTGTTTGACTAGTTATGAATGTGATAGAATAAAAATTTGTTATCTTTTACATGTAAAAAGGAATTTTATGGTTGTAGAAATATAGAGTAAATAAAAAGAAAGGCGGTCTTTTTGTAACAAGCTAAAAAGATGATATCACATAAAAACGGAACAAAGAAAGACGCAGTGACACAATCACTATTTTAGCGGCGACGAGCCTAAGACAAATACGAAAATTAATGTCCGCTAGCCAAAGATAGTATAATTATGATTATCGTCTATAGAGAGATTGGATTTAAACAATGTTCAAGTTATTTCTAGCTTAACGTTATTCAGAATGATTAACACGTTGGTTAAGATGATTAATAACTAAAATTAACTATGCAACTAAAACAATTAACAATTAATCACTGAAGACAAGAGTTGAGCAACACTGAAATATCAATAGGAGAAATAAGGGTCATGACAGGATAGGTGCAAAATAGCTATTTGGGATCTAACTTTAGTTCAATCCACTCTAATGTTCTAATGATTCTCACGAATTCACTAGATGATTAGTTCAAATGTGTAGTCAATACTCCTCTCTCGATTAAATCTTAACTCTACGAGGTGAACTAATATAAGCACTATGAAAATATGCAAGCATGCGTTAATGGATTGGTCTTCAGGAAAACGCCTTTCGAATATTCTCTTAACTTGATTTAATCAACAATCAAAAAGCTCTTTCGATTACTTAAGAGAATCACTGAATTAAACCAAATAAAATAATGCAAGATAATCACCACAATATTCCTCTTTCGATTAAATAAACTAGTGAATAAAGTTGCAAACAATTCAAAGCTCCATAAATGAAATCAAGCAACGAACTAGAGTTAAAATCCACAAATATCAATCAAAACACCATATCCGTCAAACCCTAAGGGAACCTACTCCATATTCATCGAGAAATTTATCACAAATAAAGTTGAATAATCAGAAAACATGAATTCAATCCAAACTCGGTGTTGAGTTGATGAAAGAATGATGAACCTTTGTGCTTTGAGTCTCCAATGCTCTTTCAACATTCCGTAGGTCAAAAGTCCTTTAAAATCGTATTTTTGGTGTATTTATACCATGTAGGAACGAGAACGGATAAAGCTACCCTTTTCAACTCGAAGTGGGACAATTGGACCGCGAAAATACCCTAGCGCATCGTGCCATGCGCCGCCACATGCGCCACATTAGTGAGAATTTTCATAGAGTTGATTTTTTTCACTATGCAGTAATTTTGCACTAGCACCCTGAGCCCCGCGGCACATATTGTATTTTTCTCAAATTAATCTTTTTTTCTCACTTTTTGATATCCAGACTTGGTCCTCGACCCCCGAACATGATCCCGACTTAATTTCTTGAACTTTTACTCATACTTCAAAGCTCCAACTTGTTCAAATTAGCTCAAAATTATCTTAATAGCTCGGAATCACTTCCTGCAAGGCATAAAACACATAATAAATGCAATACACTAATATTTCAGCTCAAACACAAGTAAAGTATAGTAATTGGAGTGCAAACTACGACTAAAATACGGGTTTCTAATAGCCGTCAAAAAGGCTTTCTTTTTCCATGATTTTTAAAATATTTTAAATTATATACTATTGTGATTTAAAATATCTTTGTATAGTTTTTAATTTGTAACTTTTTAAAATAATTTTGTAAATTCATATTCGAATTCATACTAAAATTAAATAATTTTACCCTCATACTTTGAATTCTACGATATAAAATAGAATGAAATGAGTAATATTAAAGTTGGTGATAAACTCGTATTGCAACAAAGATAAAATGCGAGACCTCTCGATCTTAGTAATTTTATTTGATGTGAGACAAAATATTACTCTCTTTGTCTCAATTAATGTAACACCATTCAAATTCCGAGAGTTAAACTTCTTAATTATGACCGTAAAATTTGAAATAAAATTTGTAAATTTTCGAATAAAATTTATATATTAAAAAAATACATAAAAAATATAATCTATAAAAAATACAATCAAAGAATAACTCTTGAAATTTGAACAAGGTCACATAAATTGGGACGGATGGAGAAATATATTTGAAAATAAACATTTTTTTGGGACAAATTGCACATGAATTATTTGGACAATAGTAATATTCAACTCAAAAACTTACGCACACCTTAATTATTTTACCAAACATAATTACCTTGCACTACCAATAGTTTCACCTTAAATTTAGCTAGCGTTTGGACATATATTTGGTTGAAACTTAAAAAAATGAATTTTTGAAGATGAGATGAAAAATAAATTTTTTAAAATAAAATTGTGTTTGAACATGTATATTACTTGAAAAAAATTTGAAGTTTTATGAGTAGAAAACTTCAAAAATTATTTTAGAGCAGTTTTTGGGATTTAAAAATTTTGTTTTTAAAATTTGTCAAAAAATAGTTAAATTTTATAAACAAACAAATATTTGAAGATAAAATTTAAAAAATAACTCCCAAATTTTATGGCCAAACGGGAGGTTAGTAACAATCCGACCACAGTGGATTCATGGGCACCGACTGCATAGTCTTTCCTAGATCTTAACATGTCCGGTAGGTCCCACATCTTCAATTTTCCCCAATCAATACGCGCGTGGGACCTATTGCAGATCTGAGATCTCATTGGTGCGCACTTTAGACTAAATAGCAAACGCGGGGACATGATTTATTAATAACATAACATAAAACAGCAGCATAATTAAAGAACCCCAGTTTTTCACTTTCATCTATTTCTCTGTCTCTGTTAGTGTTTGTGTGTGTGAGAGAGAAAGAGAGAGAGAAGGAGACGTGCTTGTACGAGTGCTTGATCTATATATATGCTAGAGAGATTATCAAGAAAACATTTTCTTTGAATCAAAGTTGGGTTTTTTTTCTGAAGTGGGGTATTTTGCTAAATTCTTTTTTTGGTTGATTTTTGATTACATTTGTCTGCAAAAGGGGAAAGTTGGAAGATCATTAAGGAATTGTTGGAATCTTTTTGATGCCATTGGTATGTTCTTTAATCCTCTATTTAGCTGTGATCTATTATTCAATCAATGCAACTTTGTGATTTAGATTGGCTTTCTGGTTTTGTTGGTTTACTTGATTTATTTGCCAAGCGGGATTTGTTTGAAAAACGTTTTTGAACTCATTTATATTTTAAATCTGGTGTCTTTTTAGGTAATATTGATCATTGGTTTAGATTGGCTAAGTTTAAAACTTGTGCTTTGAGCATTTATTGTGTCATGTAATTCTTGGCTTCAACTTTCTTCTTTGGCAGTGCATTGTTGTTTTAGTGATGTTTTTGTTTTACTATGTTGGAGCAAAGATTTGTTATTTGAGAGTTTGGTTTAATGATAAGACTGTTAGTGTACATGTAGGCCATAATTATCAAACCTGTAAAAGATCTGACTTTGATCCTTGTATTCTTATGAGTGTTTTAAAGATCCAGATTTTGCTGCGCCAAGGGTGTAGCTTAATGGTTAACGAAGTGGTAGGAGCACCATGAGATCTCATGTTAGTCGAGGTGAACACAAGCTGTCTCGTACACCATCATCATAAAATAGAAGATCCAATCTTTGTTGGGTGTCCGACTTTGAACGTTGAGAAGTTATGCTGGTTTCCCACTACCTTAGATCTGCTGCTATTCGAGTTTCCATCTTATCCTACTTGGGTGATGAGAACATGAGCTTCATCTGATGTCACTCTTTAATACTCCGTTGATTTCAACTAATTTTAGGAACTTAGATAGCATTTGGGTTGAAATGATTGGCATGGAGATAGAACATGAGGAACTTTGGAGGATTATGTATAAAAAATATATGATCTTGAGAACTCAACCAATTATCATACTCTGATCTAGCAACAAGCGTTTTTTTTTTCCTTCTAACTAATGAAAGGCAAAGGCCATGTTTATGCAATTTGTGATGTCTTGATTGCCTTGCATCTGTTACGAACTTGCAGCAAAATGTGCATCTGCATCCTTTTCACTCCTAACTAAGTTATTACAATTATTTCAGGGCTGCAATGGCGAACAAAAACGCAGGGGATAATAGGACTAGGACTTCTGTATCAATATTTATAGTAGCTGGTCTATGTTGCTTCTTCTATTTACTTGGAGCATGGCAAAGAAGCGGTTTCGGGAAAGGAGATAGTATAGCTCTGGCAGTTACCAAGACTGCTGGTGAGAATTGTGATATACTACCAAATCTCAATTTTGAGACTCGTCATGCTGGCGAGGCAGGCGGTACTGATGAGTCAGAATCCGAAGTCGAAGAACTCAAACCATGTGATCCTCAGTACACTGATTACACACCATGTCAAGATCAAAAGCGTGCGATGACCTTCCCAAGGGAAAATATGAACTACCGAGAAAGGCATTGTCCACCTCAAGAGGAGAAGTTACATTGCCTTATTCCAGCACCTAAGGGATATGTTACCCCGTTTCCATGGCCAAAAAGTCGGGATTATGTTCCTTATGCCAATGCTCCATATAAGAGCTTGACGGTTGAGAAAGCCATCCAGAACTGGGTTCAATATGAGGGTAACGTGTTTAGGTTCCCGGGAGGAGGGACACAGTTTCCTCAAGGAGCAGATAAGTATATCGATCAGCTTGCTTCAGTAGTCCCTATCGAAAATGGGACAGTTCGGACTGCTTTGGACACTGGTTGCGGGGTATGTTTTCCTGCTTTATAAACTTAACTTTTCACTAAAGAATGTCCCGTTGTCTTGCCTACATGGAAAGTGTTTTGTTACTCTGTTGCTGTTTTTGGCTAAGAATTTCTCAAATCGTGCCAGGTTGCAAGTTGGGGCGCTTATCTTTGGAAAAGGAATGTCATAGCAATGTCATTTGCCCCAAGAGACTCGCACGAAGCTCAGGTTCAGTTTGCTCTGGAAAGGGGTGTTCCTGCTGTTATTGGTGTACTAGGAACAATCAAAATGCCATATCCATCTAAAGCCTTTGATATGGCTCATTGTTCTCGTTGTCTTATCCCTTGGGGAGCTGCTGGTATGCATCTCGTCTTGATATCCAGAAACATGGTTAAATTTTTAGAATAAGGAAGACATTTTACTTGTTTGTATTTATGTTTTATCGAAGGGCTTTTTTCATTTTTGGCATGTTGGCCGAAATTATTTATGGGCGCTAGCCCAAATATACAAAACATATACACTGGTTTTGTGTATAATATACTGTATGTATATTATTTCTATCTTTTTTGTATATTTATACTTAATATACAAAATATATATTGCCGGTTATTATTTTTTAGGGCGGCCCAAAAATGTGATTATCCTTTACCGAATTATTACTTTCTGATAATGGTTTTTAATTGCATGTTTTGTTCGTTCATCGTGTAGATGGAGTCCTCATGATGGAAGTTGATCGAGTTCTTAGACCTGGAGGCTACTGGGTACTTTCTGGACCTCCTATCAACTGGAAAACCAATTATAAGGCCTGGCAACGACCCAAGGAGGACCTTCAAGAAGAACAAAGGAAGATTGAAGAGGCAGCTAAACTTCTTTGCTGGGAGAAGATATCTGAGAAGGGCGAGACTGCTATTTGGCGGAAAAGAATGGATGCTGACTCATGCCGTTCTGCACAAGAAAATTCGGCAGCTAGAATTTGTAAAGCTGATGATCCAGATAACGTCTGGTATGTCATCGTACTTAATACAGTCAAACCTCTCTATAATGGTAGTGTTGGCTGCTATAACGAAATACTGTTATAGATAACATATAATATAACATAATTGGTTCTAAATAAAACTTGGCCATTATAGTGAAATGTGTTGGAATGTGCTTCATGCTTCCCATGAGTTGCAGCTCTATTCTACTGTGAAAAAGGTTTCCTCTTGTGGTGCCTTAGAAAGAAATTAGAACATGTCACCAGTTAGAATTACTTGAGCTTGAGAAACTTATTTCTTATGAATTAATAGCATGCCAAGACGGTTCAGTAATGCGGATTTAAGTTGTTTAGGTGGCAGAAGATTTGCCAAGTATGCAGGAAATCCATTTGCCTTAATCTGATAACGTGAATATTGCATTGCTAACTTACTACACGAACGCTGATGTGCAGTGGCTTAGTGTGCATGCTATAACTTATCTCAACTCTCCAAGCCTGGGCCCCTTCTTTAATGCATTAGACACGTTACTATCAGTTCAAAATTTTCTTTAATGATTTAAGCAGTATTTTAAAAGAAACATTTTTCCTTCATATTTAAGTTACACCCTTGTTTGACCATCATTGGTGTTTCTCTGGTGTACTTACAAACAATTCAAATAACTTGTTCTGCACTTTAATCTGTTCTCCTATTCGCTTATTAGCAGTTCTGGCCATCTCATTATTCGATGATTCTTCTGCTTATTATGGCAGCTGAAATTGTTCAGTTGGTGCTTTATTCTGTTGAACACAATGTATGTACCCGCAGGAATACAATAATTTATAGCTAATTGCATGACGAACAGCTGTGATCTACTTTAATGATCGGATATAAAATAACCGTTGCTTTATCTTTGTCCAAACTGGTTTTCTGATAGAATTGAGTATTTTAACTGGTTTAAATTTGCAGCTATTGGTTTTAGGATTTCCAGAGAACTTAAAGTTATTCACATTTTAATGATTTTATCATAGATGGCTTTTTTCGTGCTGAATGTGATATAACAGTAGGATTGGTATATACAACCCTAAAATAATTTTTATTTTCAAATGCATGATTACTGTGTTTTGTCCGAGGCAGCCAATTCATTGGACTTTGTTGTTGTGCTCATATAGATTCAGTGTCGAAAATCAAGATCATGGCTGATCCATTATTGTTGCCTTTTTGGTTTCAGGTACAACAAAATGGAAACATGCATAACACCAAACAATGGTAACGGTGAGGACGAGAGTCTAAAGCCATTCCCTGAGAGACTTTATGCTGTTCCCCCGAGAATTGCCAATGGACAGGTTTCAGGAGTGTCTGTTGAGAAATATCAGGAAGACAACAAGAAATGGAAGAAACACGTAAGTGCTTATAAAAAGATCAACAAGCTCCTGGACACCGGAAGGTACCGCAACATTATGGACATGAACGCTGGACTAGGAGGTTTTGCAGCAGCACTTCACTCTCCTAAGTTTTGGGTTATGAATGTTATGCCAACAATAGCTGAGAAGAATACTTTGGGAGTTATATATGAACGGGGACTAATTGGCATTTATCACGACTGGTATGTAAAACTATTGAAACAGCCCTATCTTTTGAAAAGAATTGTCATATGAAAGGAAGCACTTGATATATAACCTGATATTAATATTCCTTTGTGCTTTCATTATTTGCGTTACTACTTCTAGCTTAGGTAGAGAAAATGTTAAGGTCTAAAGCTTAAGAGGATAATAAAATCAGATTCTACCGGGTTAAATATGTAACAGAAAGAGAGGCCTTAAACTTCAGATCACATTTCATGTTTGATGTAATCATCTCTTAAGATTCTGTGAAATTTTTTCACAAATGCACCTAAGGCACATATATACAAAAAACAAAAGAAGGTTCCTTCATTTGTTTCTATTAGAAATGATTCTTGCTTTATTGAAATAGCAAAAGGGATGTCAAGAAAATACAGTATGCTGTTTGAGCCTGTATCAGATTTATCTTTGTTTTTTTACAAGGAGATACAAATGTTATATTGTATATTTTTACTTTATTCTCTTTTATTTCTCTTCCGTATGTCGAAGAGAAAGCTATCCTCTGATCATACAGTAATCTTTTGATTCAGGTGTGAAGCATTTTCTACATACCCAAGGACGTATGATCTCATTCATGCTAGTGGCCTTTTCAGTTTATACAAGGATAAGTAAGTTTTTATCTTCAGTATTTTGTTTTTATTGTTAATTTACTTCTTAGCATGTTCTTCAATGACATAAAGAGCCTAGTAGCACTGTGGCTATTGCAGCTCGTTTATAAAGGTCTTATTGTTGGCCATGCCTAGTTGACTACTAAGTAACGATGACTTAATTGCTTCTACGCACAAATTCCTTTTTCCGCCTGACCAAGCAGAGGAAATTGTAGGAGTCCTTTTGGTCATTGTATTAGAGGTAGGTGTGTAGACGAAGTTGCATCTGTGAAGGTTGGTTAATCTGACACCAATTGAATTTTGAAACAATAGAAATTATTTTACCTAAAATTGGTCCAAATACTTGGACCAAGGGAACTTTGCCATTTAAGTAAAAGGGTCTAATTGATTGGGATACGATAAAAAGGAAGGTGGCTTAAGTAAATATAGACTGACAGTAAATGGTTAACTACTTAAAATTTTAGGGTAGTAAGCTTGTCAAGATCAAGTATGGTGTAATGACTGATATTTGACGTACCAGCACAAGTTTGCGTGTGTAATTGCGTTCTTCTTATTGAAATAGTGATGCCAACTTGTCGTTCTGGTCTCTCACGTCTCTCCCAACTAGTGACCCCCAGCCAAAGAAAGAAAAATTCCCGGATGAAATGGAGATACGAAAAAAAATAGTACTAATTGATATGGCTTGGACTAAATTAGCATTTTAACATTCTTGTGTCGACTGTTATCAAATTGTACAGGTGTGAATTTGAAGACATTCTCTTAGAGATGGACCGTATTTTGCGTCCAGAAGGAGCTGTCATTCTTAGAGACGAGGTAGATGTACTGATCAAGGTGAAGAAGATAATAGGAGGCATGAGGTGGAACTTCAAATTGATGGATCATGAGGACGGTCCCCTTGTTCCTGAGAAAATATTGGTTGCTGTCAAACAATATTGGACTCTTAACTCCACAACATCCTCGCAATGAAATGCCACCGAAGATGTCTGATCCGTGAATTCGTAGATCAAGAAGACCAACAGTTTACGACTACAAATCCACGGTTATGCCACCACGAGAAAGTTTTGATCGAGCAAGGTCCTTAGGAGGAGACTCCACGGCGTATCTTTAAGGTTGATGGTTCCATAAGTTATACCAGAGTATTTGTTTTGCCTTTTCATCGTCTTCATTAGATAATGATACTAAAAACTGAGCTACATAGGATTATTTATGAAGCTTTTCAAGAATCCTTAGAAAAACATTTCCTTCCCTCGAAAAACAGACTCTGTAATGTGTTCAATCAAAGGGGACCTTTGAATCTTGTTTATTTCTTATATGATATCTCGATTCGAAAAGCGTTATTTCTTCAAGAGAATGTGTGGAGTTGTATCTTTGTCTCTTGATCCAGTTTTTAGTAGGGAAATGCAGATAGATAAAGCTATTAAGGTTCTAGTAGATGGTGTAAGTATGTTACATTAGGTGATTGGAGCTTAAATAGTTTCATATTTTGGAAAAGTGTAGCAGGTACGGAGTAGTACATTTTAATTACAGAATTGGAGAATTTTCAACATAACATACAGGAAGATATATCCTTGAGAAAAAGCAAAAGTACATAAAATGAAAGGGCACTAAAACCAGTGATCTACAACATAAACAGCAAAAAAACCAATGCTTCAATCCAAGAAATTTCAGGACATTGATCTTGTTGCCACAATAAAATAGTATCGCTGTGCATATCCTATATATTTGAGGTTCTTTTTTAGGTTTACTCACCGGTGTCTCAGTACTCACATTAAGGCTTCGACTTATTCAAGATTTATGCACAGTATAAACTATATATTTGAGGTTCTTTCTTTTTTAGGTTTACTCGCCTGGTGTCTCAGTAGCACTAAGGCTTCAACTTATCCCGGATTCGCACGCAATGTAAACTATATATTTGGGGTTCTTTTTTAGGTTTACCAACCGGTGTTTCAGTACTCACTTTAAGGCTTCCACTTATTCAGGATTCGCCCGCAGTCCAAACTATATGTTTGAGGTTCTTTTTAAGTTTACCTACCCGGTGCCTCAGTACCCGCAATAAGGCTTCGACTTATCCGGGATTCGCGCGCAGCGTAAGCTATATATTTGAGGTTCTGAACCTCTATTTGTACTTGACATGTGTCATTACCACTAGGCTACTAGGTTTTCTACCGGGGTACAATTATTTAAGCATTTTGTTACTAAGTGAAGCTAAGAGCTAAAGCACAAAGGTTATCCATCTGCATCTAGCCAAAAACATACTAATCTCTATTAGCCACATCAAACTACATGCATTCATAACCCTTGAAAGAATTTCTCAGCCAGAATTGTATATAAGTACATGACCACCAACATTTCGGGACTGCCCCACATTTTCTTAATATTACTTTGGTTTAACATTCAATATTCGAAATAAATTGGTCCGACTAATTTAGATTTGCGCCGGTCGACACACTGAAGAGATAAACTGCTTCCTACCGAAAGGTTCTCCATTCCAAAGGCTCGAAACCGAGATTCCGAATTAAGTGCGGAGGGATCCCAACCATCTCACCACACCCCTCGGTAGTGGGACTACTAAGTTGTAAAATGGTGTGCTATGTGTATCAAGTAGTACGTGAATATCTGGATCTGCAGAAGAATTTGCCGACAAGGGGCATGTACACATGAATTATCACCATTATTGATACCAAATGAGTTAAAATTTGTTATCTATTCATACTCAGATTTGATTGTAAATGTTGTAGATATGGTGAACCTTGTGTGGCCAATAATCCATATGGCCCAAATTGACAAAGCAACATTTAATTGACTTGTTTTTATAACTTGTGATAGCTAAAGCTTGAGCTAATGTGGGGCAACTGCATTGATATGAAAGCCTTTTTGATAGACTCCTAACCCCATCTACTTCTACACCATATTTAAAACAAAATTAAATATATTCCATAAAGGGCAAGCAAATATTCTGCATTTCAACTAGATATTAATTTTAAACTGTACATTTATATAACCAATGTACTAGATATTCCTTTGCTGAAGATATTGCTACTTTAGGACTCGAACCCACGACCCTAGGGTTGCAAGTAGGGGTGCTAACCATTTGAGTAACGCTCTTGTCAATTAAAGTTTAAGATTAATAAAGAAAATAGTAAGTTGAATAGAAGAAAAGTGTAAAATCTACTACTTTCGTAAAGTGGGAAAGTTCTTGTAAGTACTAATAAAACCTCTAAAAAGGTGGGAAAAATGTCAAAGGAAAATCACAATCTGATGTTGAGATCTCTAATAACTAGTGATGTGTTATCTTTAATAGTTTAAAGAAAAAAAAGGGTGTAGCTTTATTAAGCACATCAGCTTCAAAAGTAAACCAAAAAGGGTATGACGTAGGCAATCTACCTTAATACAAGTATTAGTGGCTGATTCCACAGCTCTAACCCGTGACCTGTAGGTCACACGGAAATAATTTTATCGTTACTCCAAAACTCCCCAAGAGATGTGATATAGACAGTTACCCTAATGCAAGCATCAACAACTAATTTCACGGCTCGAACCCGTGACTTATAGATCACACGGATATAACTTTACCATTATTCAAAAGTTCCCCTCTTCCTTTTTTTTTTTTTTTCTTTTTCCCTTTTTCCTCCTATAATACTAATACTATATCTGCAGCCTAAGTATTTTCATCAGTTTCCTGTTGTAGTTTAGTACCTCCCATCTGACTTCTCAGCAAGCCTTATTCTGCACAAAGTTTTAGTTCTCTTCTGTTTAAGTCCTTTTCTCCTTGCCTTTGTTTTTGTTTGCTTACATAAAAAAGACTTCCACTCAAATACAAAGTTTTAGTCTCCTATGGCTATGGTTAAAGTGACTTCAACACTAGAATCCAACATCCCAAACAACTTCAACACAAAAAGTGACAGTGTTTTTCAAGATGCCTCATTTTCTTCTTACTTAAATGGTGCTGAAGATACCTTTGTACTCAATCTTGAGCCAAGTGGAAATTTGAGCCAGAAAGAAGATGATGGTGAAATAGATATCTTTAGTGCAGAAAAATACTTCAATGAAGGGGTTGATGAAGAAAATCAAGAAAATGCCACAAATAGTGAATCACAAAACAAACACAAGATTGCTGAGGCAGCTACTAATATAGCTTTATTGAAGCAAAAAATTAGGCCTAAAACTCCAAGTATTCATTCAGAATCAAGTTGGAATAGTAGAAGTGCATTATTGCAAAATATTTCAAGAAATCATCAGCATCAGACACCAACAAAGACCAATAACAAGTCTTATGGCAAGAAATTCCTAGCCAGAATTGGCTGCAATTGTTATTGTAAAGACAAGAACTCTGTTAAGGTTGATGATCAAGTCGGCGGAAACAGTTTCAACAGTGGAAAATATCATGGAAAATCAAAACAAAACCCCATCAAAACAAGAAGCTTAGCTCAAAGTTCTGAGTCCAGTACAAGAGGAGCTAATCATCAAGATTTACATTTCAAGAAAATTGATGAATTGGGATTTGGAAAGGTTCCGGTTTTCGATCCTATAGCTGGAAATCCAGGTGTAAAGATACAACTGCAAAAGGAAGAAGACATCAAAAGAAAGTCCCTAGAAGTGTTTGGCTCTTCATTAACAGAGAAAGAAAGAACCAAACTGAGCCTTGAGAAAAAGGTAAGTATGTTAGCTTGGGATGCAATTGCTACAAAACCTGAAGAAATTGATATTATCAATATAGGAGCAAGTTCAGGTACATATGAGGATGATTATGCAGAAAGTGATGCAAGTTCAGATTTATTTGAGATTGAAAGTTTTCCAAGTAATAATACAGCAAATCCAAGTTTTGTTAGACAAGGTTCAGATGGTATGTCATGTTATGCTCCAAGTGAAGTTAGTATTGATTGGAGTGTGGTTACTGCTAGTGCTGCTGATTTCTCTATAATGTCTGATTCAGAAGAGATGAAAATTCCATCAATTAGAACCAAGTATGGGAAAGAAACAGCAGGGAGAGAGAAAGCGAAACGTCGTTCGGGCACTTTTTTAGGATGTAATAGTCATAAAGCTGTTGGAGTTGTGGGAGATGCATATAAAGGTAGTGAAAAAACATCAATGGAGATGACTCAGAGGCAGTTAAAAACTGAGTGTGTTGTGCCAATGACAAGATTTCATGCTGAGAGTAAGATGAGTAGATTTGATAGCGGAAATAGGAAACATGAATTTACTACAAGATCATTCTCTAGTTCATATACTGGACGTCCTGCAGATTTCTTGTATATTTAGAAGAGGAAAAGATTTTGGTTTAAAAATTTGGAATTTCCACTACTTATCAATGCAGTTTCAGAATGGGAGCTAATTGGTAAAGTTGTTGCTATGTGACCAGGAGTGTTCGAGCCATGAAAACAACCTCTTGCAGAAATGCATGGTAAGACTACGAAGAATAGACCCTTATGGTCCAGCTTTTCCTCGTACCCCGCGCATGGCGGGAGCTTAGTGCATTGGGCTTCCCTTCTATCAATGCAGTTTCATAATAAATTGAACTAGCCATTTTTCTTAGTTCTTGCTCTTCTTCTAGTGTGTAATCTGCGATACTCAGTTTAAGTGTATTTTGTGAATTAAGCTGTCTAATGCTATACGTACATCGTTTGCTTCTGTACTTATGTTTTTGGCTTATTTCCAAAGCTATGTAACTGAATTATGATATTGTTCTTTCTAATGTCTTAACTTATTGACGCTCTTAAGTAATCATGTCTCTTCTGTAGAACACTTAAAAAAATTTGTGAATTTAATTTTTTGTCTAGTTCTATTAGTTGTTTGATGATGTTTTTGTTAGGCGAGAGAATAACGCCTCACGCGATTGATACTCTAAAGAGTGTGAAGCCCTTTTGAGAAAAATCGTGTATGCTTAGCTCAAAGCGAACAATATTACATCGTATTAAGAGTATCTTTATATGTTGGCTTTGCCCAACAAACTGAGATCAAAGTCAATGTTTCAATGAGATGAGCACGGAGATGGAGGAGGCTGGAGAAAAAAAAAGGCAGTCCGGTGCACTAAACTCCCACTATTAAAAAATAAAAAAATTCTCGTTTTGCGCGAGATCCGGGAAGGGCCGGACCACCAGGTCAGCCTTACCCTACATTTTTATAAGTTTTCACGGCTGTTTCCGGGGAAGGGCTGGAGGTATGCAATAATGCAAACAAAGTCCAACTTCCAGCAAGGACCACCAGAAAAATGTCAAAAGTTTTCTTTACAAGGCAGCGAGAGAGGAAAAGAGGGGCATCTACAAAATGTAGGAAAAGAAGGAAAATATACACATCTCTTCGGAGAGATAGCAACATCGGGGTCTAAACTTTAATTCAGTAGTTCTCTTTTAGTTGCTTAGTATATTAGTATAAAAAGGTTAAATTATATTTTGAATTAAAAATCACGTAAGATCTACACCATTCACAGTTACAAGGGCAGTCCGATACACGAAGCATCTCGTGTTCACGCAGAGTCTGAAAAAAAAATAATATCTAAAGGGGATGTGATATAGGCAATCTACCCTATAAAAGCATCAATGACTGATTCCACCACTCGAACCCGCAACCTATAGTTCACATAGAAACAACTTTACCGTTACTCCAAGACTATCCTTCACCATTACAAATATTACTCCTGCCGTGCCATTATTAAAGGGAAGAGCTTGAGTTAATCTCAGTATGTTAGTTCAGTAGCCATTTTCATTGCTGTTCAAAACAAAATATTACGTATAACAATAATAACAATAAATTCAGTGAATTTTCATAAGTGGATATGAGGAGAATAAGATGTACGCAACCCTACCTTTACTCTGGAAGGATAAAGAGGCTATTTCCGATAGCCCCTCGGCTAAAGAAAAGATAAAAAGAAGCGGTGACAACAAATAGTAACAACAACAAGATATTAAGAAAACTGAAGTCAAGATAGCTATTAAACGGTAGGTAGTAATAACAATCTAAGAATAAAAAGATATCATACTAACAATAATACTATCGAACTAAGGAAGACAAAGGGAAACGCTCGACTACCTACTAACCTTCTACCATAATTCTCGACACCCACACCTTCTTATCAAGGGTTATATCCTCATTAAACTCAAATTGCACCGTGTCCCGCCTAATCACTTTTTCCCAAAACTTTTTTGGCCTACCCCTATCCAGCCTCATACCCACCAAGCCTAACCTCTCACACTTCCTAACCGGGATATTTGTGCTTCTCCTCTTAACATGTCCAAAATATCTAAGTCTTTCCTCCCACATCTTATCTTCCACGCATGCCATTCTAACCTTATCCCAAGTAACTTCATTCCTAATATTATCTAACATGGTATGACCACACTTGCATCTCAACATCCTCATTTTAGCTACTTTTATTTTCTGGATATAAGAGTTCTTGACTGGCCAACGCTCTTCCTCATACAACATAGTCGGTCTAACCACTACTTTGTAAAACTTACATTTAAGTTTCGGTGGCACATTCTAATTACACAAGACATCGGAAACGAGCTTCCACTTTATCCACCCTGCTCTGATACGATGTGTGACATTCTCATCAACTTCCCCATTACATTGTATTACTCACCCAAATTATTTAAAACTTCCTCCCCTATGAATGATTTTTGTATCAAGTCTCACATTCATGTCCGCTTCCAAGGTAATATGCTGAACTTGCACTCCACGCATTCTGTCTTGATCGTGCTCAACTTGAAACCTTAAGACTCAAGAGTCTATCTCCAAATTTCCAGCCTCTCGTTAACACTATCTTGCGTCTTGCCAATTAGAACTATGTCATCTGCAAATAACATACACCATAAAACTTCCCCTTCAATGTGCCGCATCAATGCGTCCATCACCAAGAAAAATAAAAAGGGGCTAAAGGATGATCCCTGATGCAACCCCTTCACAACCCGAAAGTATTCTGAGTTTTTTCCCACTGTCCTTACTCGTGTCACATCTTTAGCTTCCAAGCATCTCCATGTAGCCTCTTTCGGGACTTTCTCGTATGCTTTCTATAAGTCAATGAACACCATATGAAAGTCTTTTTCATTGTCCTATACTGCTTCACTAATCTCCTCTCCAGATAAATAAAAGTATTTTGTAGTCGATCGACCTGGCATGAAACTGAATTGGTTCTCGAAAATAGATACACTCCTTCTCACTCTCACTTTTACCATCCTCTTCCAATCTTTCATCATATGGTTTAGCAGTTTGATACCCCTATAATTGTTGCAATTTTAGATATCACCCTTATTCTTCTACAATAGAATCATCGTACTCCACATACATTCCTTCTTCGTCCTAAAAATAGCGTTCAACAACCCAAAAAGCCATTCCAAGCATGTCTTACTCGCTCTCCCCCAAAATTCAAAATAAAACTCTATTCTTTAACTATCCAGTTATAAATTTTACAAGAATATTAGGATTTTCATAAGATTTTGCAATTTTCAAAGTTGACTGAGTTACTTGAATGAAAGTAGCTAAACAATCATTAATTATGTATTTGAATAGAATTGCTAAAACTAATGAATAACTAGTAGTCTCAATGTACTTTCTTCATGACTATCTTAAGCTAAGGGTTGTTTGATTACCAAGATTAGGATATTAATCTCTGCATTAAATTTGGGGTTATATTTATTCATCATTTGTTATTGGTGTTAGCTAATACCAGTATAAATTTTATATCGAAATCTAATATTATCTGTCTCATATAATAAGTGGAATTATAGCCTTGTTTTGAACCAAACGATTCCTTATTGCAATCATAGGTGTTCACTAGAGGAGGGTCCCTAACATTGAATAAGGTGATAGAAGTAGCACACCCTACTATAATACTGAGATGTTATGTGATTAGCAATCAATGGCACGTGCTCGTCTTGCAAGACATTCCTATCTTTGCTCATTAAGCTAGTTCTTTCTTAAAGTGTATTTATAATTGTGGTGTGACTATATATTTTACTTACTTTAATTAAATTCCAACTTGACATGAAAGCGATATTCGTATTCCTCGTGGCTACTTTACCACTACCGGCTTGGTTCACCCTTGTCCAACTATTTTGTAGGCCATAATTGTGTTGATAAGCTTTAAAAAATTTGACCCACATATGGTGTTAGATCAGAAAGCTGATCACTATTTAGTTCTGAGGTTGGCTTACCCTAACTTGATGGCACGCCTATAGAGTTTTTCAACCTAAAATGTCATAAAGCATTTTTCTTGCTCGATGATCTATCAATGAAATTATTATGAATCCCTGACTTGTCTTATTCTGGCCTATTTGTTATTGGTTCACATATGTCATCTGGGCATCCTTCCTCTCTTGATCTATTTCGATTATAACTCGATAGTGATTTTTTAGGGTCAAATAAGTGGTTGGGTTGGGAGAATGTCACAATGCTGCTATATATACGAAATACTTAATAGCTAGTCGTCGTATAACGTCTATCCATCCAAGCTATTGAAATCCTGTAATAGGTTAACCATCTTGATTGATCCATCAAAATTTCATATAGAGATATCATTAATTGTAAAGCCAAATGGCACACAAAAAGAACATGGAAGTTCGACAAACCAAATGGCACTATGAGTTAGGGGTATAATAGATCACTTAGGGGTCATGTGGTTTTATAAGGTATCTCTATTATAATTTCTTTCTCAATCCAACCCCACCGGCCTCTTATTTAATTTCTCTAGTTAGGAGATAATTTCAAAAAGTCTTTTAATTTAAGACCATGATAGACATATCTCAGTGTGATCGTTGAATACATACATATCGAAAGAAATCCAGCTGGTCTATAACTGCAACTTTTCTAGTGGCTTTTAAATCTCCACTTTAAAGATGAGTCAATTTTCAACAATAGTTGAAAAGGTTATCCTAAATTATCCGTTGGAAAAAAAACCTAAATCATCTCAATCACTCAGTAGTCTTAGCTTTATGTCACTATCGAAATTGAAATCCAATATTATTGAAGTAGACCAAGAAAATTGTACAAGGACGACTATAGGATGTTTATATCAGTGAACCCAAAAAAACAAAATTCACATATAAATCCTAGTCTATTATATTTTCCTTCTAGATATATTCACATGAGAACCAGATTCAGAATTATTTGTCATATAATATTGCACTAATTAAATTTCTTCAAGTTGAAAGAGAACCGCTTCGATAAGGAGATTATGTTCATTTACTTAAAAACCAACAGAAACTAATTAAGCATCGATCCAACTTAAAACTTCAAACGAAACAGCAGAATAATGTGATACTCCATAAACCAGTTTTTAATCTGAATGTGTGACATAATTATATAACTCTAACATGAAAATATACATGACATTTCTCTTGAATTTATTTTTTGTCCAGTGCATAAAGTGATCAGGTCTCTTAGATCTACCTGAAATTATTTAAATTAAATTCTCACAAAGTGGTCCAAGAAAATATTTGGGGTAGTATCACTTTTAGCTCGCGACAGAAACTATTTATATTTGATAGCCGAAAAAAGTGTATAAATTGTATATAATTTACAAAATGTATATATATACAAAAAATATACATTTTCCGACTATTATTTTGAGAGCGGCTATACAATGTCATTTTCCCACAGTAATTAAGATCCTTATCACTTTGCTGGCAACTTACGCATGGCATATGTTATATGTATATAGGTTCTCTACCAAGTGTCAAATTAAAGGTTTGTTATTTAATTTGACACAGGTCCGCGTCCTTGTTTTGTTTCTTATTTGGTTTCTCGCCCGATGTTTTTTATTTGTATTGAGTCTGATTAAATTTGGATTCGTGCCAGGATATCCTAAGTTGAGAGTAAAATGCTTGCTAACAAAAGACGACTTCATACACAAGGCTTGAACCCGAAATCTCTGATTAAGAATAAAAGAAGACATACTTACCACTTTACCACAACTTTTATCGGCGTCCTTTGTTAGTTTCAAGTGTACTGTGGTTGGCTTAATATGTCAGCTGGTCCATTTCAATTTTCAATTTCAATTCCTTTCACCTATTTATTTCTTCTTTCGTGGAGTATTATCTCTTTGTGGATAACTCGATCTACTTTGAAAATGATAATGAAACTGCATTAAGTATATTCTAGTTCAGTTTGACGCAAATGGCTTGTCACTTAAAGTTTTTTAATAGTGGACTTTGTTAAAGCACATACTTTGTTATAAGCTTTTCTATTTTTATATTTATGAAACAAGAGATTTTCAAACTGTAATATATTGCATGCAGTTTTATTCTTCGATTACAAATGCTAGTGACTAATTAATGCCTAGTTGTTTTTTTTACTTCGATAAGTGGTCAAATAGTCAAGATATTAAAAAGCCGGGGATGTTCTAGTAAAATCCAAATTGACGACCAAATCGATGCGGACTATATGGCTCGACGATGAATGAGTTACCATACCTCAAAGGAAGGTAATTAAAATTAAGCTCATGAAGTAATTTGATTCCAACTCTTGAGGGGCATCATTATCCACGTAATAATAAGTACGAGAATTGGTTAACATTGTTGGTGCCCAAACTATATCCTCCCCATTGGGATGCGTTTTCTTCCATCCTTCTCGTCAAAGTACCTTGCAGCCCCTTCTCCTGAGTATGCTACCATCAAAGGGACAACGGACCCTTAGCAAGTGGATAGTGGATTTTGAAGTAATGTGCAAGCCAGCCATAAACATAATGAATGGGAAAAGAAACTTTGACCTGATCGAGTTGGGAAGAACGCGAAATCTTATTCAAACCATGATAAATACTCGCTAAAACTGGGACTGCAAGGCTAATCTGTCGCCCGCCTGCCATCATGCTTGCCATCTTAAAAGTCTCAGGACGAATGGAGTTTTCAACCTTGGGGAACACAAAGGCACATAGCCAAATTGTTAAGAATGCCTCTACATATGTCTCATCTTTCTTGTCAGACCTCACCCTAAGCTTAGAGAATATAGTTTCTTGATCACTCGACCATCTCGTCGTCTCGGGAATAACTCTGTTAGGATTATGTGTTGACTTTAGGCGTGCAGATTTCTTTTTCTTTCGCAACGGGACATGCCTATATATTAAAGTTTTTTTATACCAAAAACTTGTCCACTTGACGAAGGAAACCTTTTGGGTAGCACCCGTACCCTTCTTAAGATGATGAAATACGACAAATAAATACTCGCAAGATCGAGGAATAAACCTGACTTGTTTTTCATTCAAACCGATGAGTTCTCTTGTCTCAGGTACCACTTCTTCGTACGGAGAACGCGCAATGGAAAAACCCCCAAGGATATATAAGTCCCAAAGAGATATAGATAGCTTCCCAGCTGATGTAAGAAGTGTGTTCGTCTTGGGGCACCAAGCCTCACAAAATGCTTGGAAAATGTTCAAGTTTCGATCATAAGTGAAAAGTGAGGCATAGACAATACCGTAAATCTTTGTTTTACTCAGAGTTTGTTGGCTTCCACCAAGTACGTCTTCAGCCCATTCCCAATATCCTGGGATATGATGATACTCGCCCTCGATTGTTGTTGTGTTTTCCCAATGTACTTCGCCTTGAATTATGCGACTTCCTAAGTTTGGAAGGGTGCTAGCAATATTTACATGGTGATGGATTGGCGCTTGGAGAGACCACATCTTGGATAATGGATAAGAAATCGATTTGTATTCCAAGGTCCAGTTCTCTACATGAAGGGAGTTCCTTAGAGGAGGCCATGGGGCTGCATATCGGCCGGCTTGTGAGGTGTGAACCAAAAGCTTGGTTTGTTCTATGCCATCTTCAGTCTCGATAATGAGATATCTAAGTGTGAGCACGTGATGTTTTCCCTATATGAGAATTACTCCCAAAAATTCAAAATAAAAACAATTTTCCTTTGTGTGCAATGCTTGAATTTTCGTGGCACTTTTGGATAATTATTTATATTTTGTCTGTGCATGTTTATTTGTTAAATTAATAAAAATATAAAAAATATGTCACATTAGCATTTAATATGTAATTCTACAATTAGGAGTAATTAAGTTTGTTTTACAAAATGAAAAAATTACAAAAATAGGCATTTTTTGCATTTTTAGCATTTAATGTCCAAATTGTGTGATTTGATTTTATTGATGTTTAATTTTGGGTGATAATTATTATTAAAAGTTAATTAGTATTTTAAGATAATTTTGGTTTTTATAATTTAATTTCATACATTTTAGTTTTATCAATAAGTGAAAGAAAAGAGAACAAAAAATAGACGAAAATCGGATTGGGCCTTTTCTTCAATTTTAAACCACAAGCCCAAGGATACCCAACCTTCCCCTACGACCCGGTCCATTTCAAACCGGGTAGACCCAGTCCATAATCCCAAAGACCCAACACCCCTATTTCCCTATCTTTCATTTCAAAAACAAAACCCTAAAAATATTCACTGTTGAAAAAACCCCACTCGCCCCCTCTCTTGCTCTACTTCTTCAATCTTCCAAACTACACTCCCATGGCTGCCCTCCCCATCTCCCCCAAACTAGTGGCATCTTCTACGACCAAGCCACCATCGCCTTTACCAGCCCCGTCGTCCGTCTTCCTCAGCTGAACGACCAGCCATGGATGACCACCCTCGAAGCTCCGCCATGAACGATACCTTCATGGTCAAGCTCCCATGGCTGCCCCTTGCTGCTTTGTCTTCTCCATGGAGAGCTCAAGCTCGTCCATGGACTGCCTTCACCACCACCTTCTACGACCACAGCTCGTCGACACGTCCAAACGAGCATCGTCGTCCCCATCGCTGCCACCAGTTGAGCAGCGTTGCTATTGCTGCTTCGTCCAGCTTCTGTTATCACCAAACACCCCATCATCGAGCAAACAACCCTGCCTCGTCGTCGAAGCCATGAACGACGCACCAACAGTCTTCACCATTACCGGCGACACGCAGTCACGCCTCACGACCAGCCCGTCATTTCTGCTGCTTCTACTACGACCAGCTCCAGTATCATTGCACCTTAGCGTCGAGAGGAAGTTCTGGACAGAATTGTCGCACCATCTTTGTTGATTTTCTTTGATTTCGATTTGAGTTTCGAAGTGATAAAATTCAAATGAGTGGAAGGTGATGAATTAGCGGGTGTTCGTTTGAATGTTCGGGGTTTGGAGAGTTTGTTTCAGGGCTCATTTGTATTATTCTTCGAACATCAAATTGATTGGAGCAGTCGTTCGTCCAGGCAGATTCGAGTGATTTTGGTGCGATAATTGTTTCCAGGCAGGTTTGTTTACGTTCGAGTTCGTCGTTGTTCCGATCCGGTTAGTTGGTTTAAGTTTCATTTCTGTCTGTATTTTGTTTGATATTCTCGGATCTGAAATCAGTATATGTTTGATTCTTTTCTTGTTCGCTTGTTCGTCATTTCTTGATTATTTCTTCAGTTTGTTTTTATTCATTTTTCTTGTTTAGTTTTAAATACAGAAGTGTATTAGTTTAATCACTTGAATCCTTTATCTTGGTTGTAATGTTGTTAGATTTAATTTGAATTTGAGCTCAGTGATTTGAATATATTTGTTTGTTATTGTTGTTGAATCTGAAAATAGGTTTGTTGTTAAAAAATATTGTTCAGTCAAAATAATTCCAGTTTTCTTTGTTGTTCATCATATAGTTTGAGTTTGTTCATAAAATCTGATTAGGAATTGGTTATAGCTGCTATATTTTGGTTAGAATTGATTAGGTGAATTGGTTATAGCTGACGGGGTAGATTGGTAAATTGCAATATTTTCAGGGTTAAAATGGTAATTTCAGTAAGGTCAGAGGGGTATTTTTGGAATTAAAAATCTGAAAAATTATTTATTTTGAGTGCTCTGTCCATTAAGATTAAATAATATTTTAATAATATTAAAATAGTACATGGTGGGGGACAAGACATAATGTAGTGGAGGAATAATATAATTGTTTAATGTAGGCATGAAAGACAAGATATAATGGAGGGGATAATGTATTTGTTTAATGTAGTGGGGGACAAAACATTAGGTAGTGGGATTAAAAGGCGGATGAGTGAAAGATAGTGAGTTTTAATTTTAAAAAATGCTGAAAGTTAGTAATAAATAGAGGGGACTTGGACAGAATTAAAAAAAAAAGGGGCTGAATATTGAAGAGAGAGAAAAATTCCGAAAATATTAAGATTTCCAAAAATACAAATAAAAACATTTTGGAAATTAAAAGAGAGAGTAGTATACACCTGATATACAATCTAAATATTCTGATATACGGATTCAGAAATTAAGGGTTGAACATTAATTAGTCTTTAAAATCTGAAAAGATTCTCTTGGCTTCTGTCCGTTGATTGTTGTCAGTGTTTCTGGATTTTTATCTTGATTTTAAAATCTGTCACTGGTTTCTCGTTGCTGGTTGTTACTGGTTGATGGGTGTTGCTGTTGTTGTATGCTACTGAATTTCTGTTGATCTCCCTTTTCTTTTGCTTCCAATATCAGGTACACAACTGACACGCTGGTTACTGTAAACTGAAACATGAAGCATGAATACGAAATGAAGAGTTGAAGTTCTGAATTTATTTTAATTATATTCTGAATTTTATTTGTATATATAAATTATTTAGCTTACTCTAATCAGAATCATGTAGCTGTTTAATATATATTGTGGAACATTTGACGATAGCTTAACGGACGAGCTATCTATGTATTGCCTAAATAAATAAATGGTGTAGTAACTCTGTCTAGTTAATTCGTTATTGTTGGATGATTATCATGTCTCAAAAAGCATGTTAGCTGATTTAGACTATTCTTGAACATTCAACAGTTAGTTCATTAAACGAATAGACCATTTCAGAACTTGTAGGAATATTGTTTAGTTAAATACTATTGGTCAATTTCAGCATGTAAATGGTCTAGGATTAAAATTAGATTGCTAAGTTTTTTTTTAATTTGACAAACTGTGAACATGCCTAGTATAATGTAACTAGGTAGTAACATGTGAATAAGATGGCCCAGGTCCAGTTTTCTGCCATACACGTTGGGCCTGGGCCCGCATTGGCAACGGACTGCCCTGATTGCATCATTTTCAGATTTTATGAATCATATTCGAAACCCAACTATAACAACTCAAGCATGTAAATAAATTAAGACCTTTTCTCTTTCATTTTGTAGAGACAAAATTTAATAGAGAAAAATGTAGGCATTTTAGGATTGTCCTTTTAAAATAAATGAGATGAGCCTCGCCCAATAAAACGCACAAATTGCGGGGCCCTCAATAAATGTTTAATTGAATACTTAGATTTCGAGATGGTCCGTTTAGCAAATTTCACGGCCTTCTCCAAAGTAATAAAGCGTTAGATTCTTTAGGCACGATTTTAATAATACTACATCCCTAAACTCGGGTGCGCATTTATGCGACCCAAATCCAAATCTCAACGGAGTCAAAACGTGTCAACAACCATGGGTGCATTGATTGCGATGTGGTTCGAAACGCATTTTCACAACGTTGCAATTCTAAAAATAATAATAATAAAAGCGGTTTAAAGTTGATAAAAGCACATAAACTATAATATGTATTAAAATCAGATATCTAGTCATTACAACAGTTTAAGCGACCGTGCTAGAACCACGGGATTCGGGGGTGCCTAACACCTTCCCTCGGGTCAACAGAATTCCTTACTTAGAATTTCTGATTCGCAGACTTCATTTGGAAAGTCGAATATTTTCCTCGATTCGGGATTCAATCGGTGACTTGGGACACCATAAATCTCCCAAGTGGCGACTCTGAAATAAATAAATAAATCCCGATTCGATTGTCCTTTAATTGGAAAAAACTCCCTTCCGTGCCCCTTCGCGGGCGGCGCGGGCGAAAAAGGAGGTGTGACAGCTCTGGCGACTCCGCTGGGGAAAATCGCTTTACCCAGAACCACCGGTTCAGGGTTAGAAATTCGAGCTTGATAAATTGTTGTATTTTGGCTTTATTATATGATATTCTCATATGATTTGTGCTTAATATGCAAAATGATGCTTTTTACTGCTTTGATATTATTTGAACTGTACATATAAACTGTGCCGAAACCTTCTCTTCTTACCTCCGGGGATGTGCTTACTGGTTAAGACTCCTTATTCTGTTAGTGTCATACCCTAAATAAAAGAGGCTCGGAAAGTTTCTAAGCCGACTGGCCTTTTGGTTCCCGGAAAGGAGCTCCTTCCTCAACTCGAGTTATCCGCTCGAGTGCACTGTCCAGAATATATACCCAGGTTGAACCTAGAATAACTTGACTTCATGCCGGATCCCTAGTAGGAACGTTTATTTGCATCATGTTGCATTTGGCTTAGAGGACTCAACACAGGGGTTGAGTCCGTCTAGGACAAGCAACCTGAAATGAAAAAGACCATTCTACTGCATCTTGTTTGTTTTGCACATTTATTTGCTTCAGATCTGCATGCTGACCGGCTTCTGAAATAGAGAATTTTGAAAAAAAAAAAAAAAATTTGAAAAGAAAAGAAAAAAAAACGAAAAAAGAGTATAGCACTGTAGGGAGATAACTACTTATTTTTTAAAAAAAACAAAAAAAAAAACAATGGCCAAGTAGTGTCAAAACCCTGCCAAAATTTTGAATTTTTTTTTAAAAAGTTTGATTTATTGGGAAAGAAAGGAATATTGTTTACAAAGTTCAGTTTATAGGTGAACTACACCGGTTTGATTCTCACAGGACGTGAGATACGTAGGCAACCCTCGTCGGGTCCAACCTCCCATTTTGTAAAAATAGAAGAAAAAAGAAGTCAAAATTTTAATTTTCTGTCATGGAGTCGGGTGATGCCGTTTTTATCAAAATAGCCGAATGTTCTCAAAAGGAACACCGGAAGGCTGACTTTGTATAAACGGCCACTTCTGTCATTTTTTATTTTTTATTATTTATTGGTTAACTCGCACAACCTTAAAATCTTTGTCCCTGAAGTGCTGAAAGGTCGTGTTCGAAAGATCTGTTTTTTTAGGAAAAATGATCAAATCGTTTTTTAGTCAAATAAATTTTCACTTGTTTAATCTTATTAATAAATGTGCAGAATGAGCACGACCCAAATGGAACCTTTTTCTATCATGAATAAAATCCCCCTCCAATTGCGGCTATGGTGGAATGATTTAGGCAAAGAAAGGCATGACGAAATCAAGAAACATCTCAAAGGTCTCACGAGTTTATTGGATATCAGGCCTCGAGGGGATATTATAAGAGCACTGGTCCCTTACTGGGACCCTGCGCACAATGTCTTCCATTTCTCGGACTTTGAACTCACCCCAACTTTAGAGGAAATAGCAGGATACATCGGCAGTGCTGAAGTTCCATTGAGGCATAAATACCTGGTTGCTCCAAGAGCCGTAGCGGTGCACCGATTTTTGGACTCATTAAAGATAGTCAGAACAATCCATAACCCTGACTTGGCAAAAAGTTTTTGCACTATGTGCTTCATATACCAAAGATATGGCCACATAGAAGGATTCAACAAGCCAGAAAACAAGTTGTGCAGCAAAAGTAACCGTCGAAAGTAGGATGAACATAGACGGGTTGCTTTCATGATAACCTTCTTAGGGCTTTTAGTGTTCCCAAGAAAAGATGGGAATATTGACATAAAGATAGCTGGGGTTGTCAGTACTTTGCTCACTCAAAAGGATAGCACACTGGCGCCCATGATTGTATTTGATATGTTCCGAGCTCTCATGGCCTGCAAAGCCGGAGGAAACTTTTTCGAAGGTTGCAACTTGTTATTGCAAATGTGGATGACCGAACACCTATGTTACCGAGCCCAGTTCCTGAGCCATGGATCTTCTGAAAAGACCTGCATAGAGGAGTTCTACACTAGAATTAATGAGGTCCGCCTACCTGAAGGAGTCTCGGCATGGACCTCATATTTTCGGACCCTCAACGCCAGTCAAATACAGTGGACACTGGGATGGCTACCGATCGACGAAGTCATATACATGCCAGCAGCTAGGCCCCATTTTCTCTTAATGGGACTTAAGAGCATTCAACCTTATGCGCCGTATCGGGTTTTGAGGCAACTTGGGAGGTGTCAGATAGTGCCCAAAGATGAGGATCTAAGCACCCAGGTGATTGAGATCAGTTCTGATGGTCAGTTTCCCGAAGCAAGGGTCCGCCAGATTTGAAGCCAATGTCAATACTTAGAGGCAAATACTTGTGTACTGAATCAGGCAAGAGGGGAAGTTTCACCTGGACATCAGGCTTGGTACAAAGGGGAAATGTCGTTTGGAAGGCCGGCTAAAAGACCTCACCTTCAAGAATTTGCCAAGTCCTCACAAGAACATTGGGACTGGTTGGCCAAAGAGCGGGAATATCTTGCCGAAATAGGCAAGCTGAAACAACAGATTAAGGATCTGAAATTTGAGAACAAAGTGCAGGTTGCTGCCAATGAAGGTGAAAAGAACAAACTAGCTAGAGAAAGCGAGATCCTTAAAGCTTAGATCCGGAAGATGAAAATGGATGCCGACAACCAACTGAGAAGCCGGGCTGATAAAAGGTTGATAGCAGGGTTAAGGAATCAGGTCGCTAAAAGCCGAAAAGACTTGGAAAGATCCAAGGCTAGCATAGCAAGAATACGGGCCAGATGGGCAAAAGGTACAACAACGCGGAAAAAGTACCTATGGCAAGTGAAAAGGGATTACGAAGGGAGCGTTACAATATTAAGAGAAATATATTCCACTCTCAGTGATCGGGTCCTTAAACAAGCCCGAGATGCTAGAACGATAGGGAGCGCTGCTATGATTCAATAACCCGAATGGAAGAGCAAATGAAGAGGTTCCAAGATCAGCTCATTGACAATACTCGAGTATTGGGACTAAAGAATCAACGAATAGAACAATTGTTCATAGAAAGGGATAGAATCAGGGGTAGGATCAATGAGATTGGGTGCTACATCACCACGAAGTGCCTAACATGTGAAGAAATGCCTCGTGATATCCTTTTTGCCTCAGTCATGGGTTATGTCCCCGGATCATGGAGGAATTAAAAAGCTTGCAAAGGGGCCTAGCACCAAAGCCTGCGGAAAGGCCGAACGATGCCTCGCGGGCACCAAAATTCAAGGCTTTAATGTATCCCAAGTTCAAGCCTGCACCTGTTTGTTTTTCAGAGTCTGTTTTCTACCCCTATGTTCTCTTCAAACATTGTTAATAGTATGGAGTCTATATTTCGTTTGTTTTCTTTCAAATAACAGTTTGTAATAGCATATTTGGGTAATGAAATGTAAAATTGGGTCTTTATTTTACTTATGTCAGAACTATGGCGGTATGATTCATGCGGGGACATGATACGTAGGCAATCTATATAAGATTCGACCATCACTAAGAGATAAAAAGAAAGGGCAAAGTAATTAAATAAAGAACCTAAGTCGGAATGACGCATGCAGTCGGAGTAAAAGCATGTTAGAAATGGTTAACTGCCTAAGAACATTGCATCCCCCAACGTGCAATTACAATATCTGTTAAGACTCTAACACTGACAAGTTTGTTGTTTTTCCAATCTATATCAGTTAGTTTGTTAAAGCGTACTGGCACCGTACCATTATCAAACAAGATCAAAAGGGCCCATACCAAAAAGCATGACTGGCTCAGATAACAGTGTTGAGTCGGAAAAGACGACAAATCAGATGCTAAAGGAGGCCATGGAAAAAATGGAAAAGATGAGGCTGGAAATGAATGAAATGTAGATAGCCTTAGCTAGAGCCTAAAAGGGGCATGAACTACCTGTTACTCCTACTCTCCAACCAGGACACACGCCAGAATACCCCTCTCCCGGCCCTTCAACGAGTTTCCCAAGCCATCACTACTATCAGGGAAGAGAGGCCTATGATCCCCAAGCTCCACCACCCAATTAGAATCCTCCTCCACCAAATGTTCCCGTCTTTGTGGCGCCTGCACCAACCCCATTGCACAGATCGTCTAGTGAGCCATTGTTTCAGGCTTACGATACACAATATTATCCCCCTGAACTCACATTCAAAGCACCCGAGCCACACACCTATAATCCCCACTTTAAGGTCCCGATGGAGATTGAAAAGCCGGCTAAGAGCCCAAAGCAGGACGAGGTGATGCAGAAATTTAAAAGCCTGAAGCAGTCCTTCAGGAACATGCACGGGTTAGGCAACCAGGTCAGCGTGACTTACAGGGATCTATGCCCTTTCCCTGACGTCCAATTACAAGCAGGGTTCAATATGCCCAAATTCGATTTATACGAAGGGCATGATGATCCTATGGCACATCTGCGGGGATTTTGTAGCAAGATGAGGGGAGCGGGGGGCAAAGATGAGCTATTGATAGCTTACTTTGGCCAGAGTTTGAGCGGGTCGACACTAGAGTGGTATACAAGATAAGATCCGAGCAGGTGGTACACCTGGGATGATCTGGCACAGGCCTTCGCAGGACACTTCCAATACAACCTTGAGATAGTCCCAGACCGTCTCACATTGCTTAAGCTTTAGAAGAAACCCGGAGAGAGCTTCCGGGAATTTGGGTTCCGATGGAGAGAACCGGCAGCCAGAGTTGATCCTCCAATGAGAGAGGGAGAAATGGTAGATTACTTTCTACAAACTCTAGAGCCAACTTACTTCGGTCACTTGGTGACGTCAGTTGGCAAATCCTTCAACGAAGTGGTGAAAATGGGAGGCATGATAGAAGAGGGACTTAAGTCCAATAAGATCCTGAGTTACTCGGCAATTAAGGCAACAACTCAGGCCATTCAGAGCGGCACGGAAGGTGCGCTCGGAAAGAAAAGGAGAGAGGAGGTCACGACAATAGAGGCAGACAATTGGTCCAGATCTAGAGGTCCTTCCCCTTATTACCAACCCAGACTCCATCATCCAAACTACCCACACATTCCAAATTACCCTCCACAACCCTACTACCCACCACAAGAACAACATTTCTCCGTCCATCAAGCCCAGACATATACTCAACTCCCGGCTCGCCCGCAATGGCGTGCGCCAGCTCCCCACAATACATACCCACCTCCACATAATACCTACCTACCACCACAAAACACCTATCCACCGCCAAGAGCCTACAGGAACCCTCCAGGGACAGGTTTCAGAGGGAATCCGGCTTCCAGAAATGAAAGACTGCAGAGGCAAAGAACCTTTACTGAGTTGGGAGAAACTTATACTGCCTTGTTCCACAAATTAAGGCAGTTGGGTTTATTAAATCCTGTTGAGCCTAGGTTGCCAAATCCCTTACCCCAAAATATGGATCACTCGGTAAGATGTGAATATTGTTCGGGAGCTCCCGGACATGATACCGAGAAATGTTGGAGGCTGAAACATGCGATACAAGATCTTATTGATACCAACAAGATCGAGGTACAGGCACCGGAGGCACCTAACATTAACCAGAACCCATTGCCAAAGCACCCTGAAGCCCACATGATCGAGCTTGTGCACGAAGTAGGGGAGCCGAAGAAACCCCCACAGACAGTGATGATGATCCGTGCCACTCCAAAAGAAAAATCGATCAATGAGGAAGCAGGGGTACAGTTGAAGGGGGAAGATGTCAAGCCAGTGGTGATATTGGGGAAGAATCCATCTGCCGCTACAAGGAAACCAGAACCAGCCAAGTTGGTAATAACGGGAGCATCATCTGCACCCGTGGTTGTTGTGAAGGGGGTCTGCAGGGAACCGGTCATCATAAAACCAGTAGTCCAAACACCAGTGATTGATAGCAAGGCTGTGCCTTGGAAGTATGAGAAGGCAGTGGTGATGTACAAGGGACAACAAGTGGAGGAGAATAGTTGTGAGGCGCAGGGACTGACTCGATCAGGACGGTGTTTTGCTCCGGCGGAGTTGAGAAGACCCAATCCAGCTGCAACAAAGAAACCTGTGTCAGAAGAAGAAGCTGAGGATTTCTTAAAGAAGATGAAAGTGCAGGATTACTCCGTGGTCGAACAGTTGAAGAAAACACCGGCCCAGATCTCACTGCTATCATTATTAATCCATTCGGATGAACATCGTCGGGCCCTGATGAAGATACTGAATGAAGCTCATGTGCCCAATGAAATTTCTGTAAATCACCTGGAAACGATTGCCAACAAAATTTTCGAGGTGAACAGGGTAACATTTTCAGATGATGATCTGCCAGTGGAGGGCACGGAGCATAATAAAGCTCTCTACCTAACTGTCAAATGTGAAGATTCGGCAGTTACTCGGGCATTGGTGGATAACGGCTCAAGTGCCAATATTTGTCCATTATCCACCCTGAACCAATTGAAGATCGACCACGGAAGAATCCACAAGAACAGTGTTTGCATCCGAAGGTTTGACGGAAGTGGAACAAACACCGTGGGGGATATTATACTCGAGTTGATCATTGGACCGATCGAGTTTACTATGGAGTTCCAGGTATTGGATGCCGCGGTATCTTATAACTTTTTGTTGGGACGACCGTGGATCCACGCGGCCAAAGTAGTGCCATCCACATTGCATCAAATGGTCAAGTTTGAATGGGACAGACAAGATGTCGTGCTGCATAGGGAAGACACTGCGTGCACCATGGGAGGTGCCATTGTGCCATTCATAGAAACTAACGATGACAAAGGTCCCTAGGTTTATCAGATTTTTGATGCAGTGTAAGCAAACAAGATTCCCGAGGGTAAAAGCATTCCACACCCTAGGATAGCTTCCGCAACCGTCATGATAGTTTCAGAGATGCTAAGTAACGGGTTCGTGCCAGGAAAAGGTCTGGGGGCTGAGCTCCATGGAATTGTTCAACCTGTCTCTTTGCCCAAGAATTTAGAGACTTTCAGATTGGGATTCAAACCAACTACAACAGATATAAAGCGAGCTCGGAAAATGAAGAAGAAAGTTTGGGTTCTTCCCAAGCCAGTTCCGCATCTCTCTAGATCTTTTGTTAGAGCAGGTGTCACAAGGTCGTCAGTCCCGAAAATTCGTGGACCGTTGATTGGGCCAGATGGAGATTTGAATGAGGGCTTAGAAAGAATGTTCGCAGATGTCAACACAATAGAAGTTGGAGAGGGTTCCAGTAAGGTAGACATACAGTTTGTGGGGCCTAGGACCAATGTCAACAATTGGACAGCTACTCCTCTTCCTACTCGGAGGGAGTCCTGGTAGTTGGCTTTGATTTTCCTTTTTGTTTTCTGGATTATTCCAGGGTTGTAATCCAGATTCTTTTTTATTTCTGTTACTGCTCAACAAAATGTGAAACCTTGTTATCCCATAATTCAATAAAACGAAAAAGTTTCTTCTTTATTCCTTATTTTATATGTTATTTTTTAATCTTGTTTCCTTCGTTTCTTTTTCTGAACAGTTCTTTTCATACTGGTTCTAACAACATGGCATGCACAACGAATCTTCAACCTAGTCTAAAAGATCAATCTGATTCCGAGCTAACTGTACAAGAGGTCGATTATGATAATAAATCGGAATATGATGAGGATGAAGCCTTCGAGGAAATAAACAGGGAGTTAAGCCAGTTTGAAGAAAAATCCAAGCCCAACTTAAATGACACAGAAGCCATCAATTTAGGGGATGCTGGTGATATCAGAGAAACTAAAATAAGCATCCACATTGCACCAAATATCAGGGAAGAATTGATCAAAACACTTATTGAGTTCAAAGATGTTTTTGCATAGTCATATGATGACATGCCGGGGTTAAGCACACATTTAGTGGTTCATAAATTGCCCACTGACCCGGCATGCCCTCCCGTCAAGCAAAAATTGAGGAAGTTCAAAACGGATATGAGTGTGAAGATTAAAAAGGAAGTAACCAAGCAGCTGCAAGCAAAGGTTATTCATGTCACTCGATATCCTGATTGGTTGGTTAATGTGGTGCCGGTGCCAAAGAAAGATGGGAAGATCAAGGTATGTGTCGATTACCGCAATCTGAACAGGGCAAGCCCAAAAGACAACTTTCCTTTACCCAACATCCATATCTTGATCGACAATTGCGCCGGACGTGAGCTCAGATCTTTTGTAGATTGCTATGCTAGGTATCATCAGATTCTGATGGATGAAGAAGATGCGGAAAAGACGACATTCATTACGCCGTGGGGAACTTATTGCTACCGGGTGATGCCATTTGGTTTGAAGAATGCTGGGGCAACGTACATGAGAGTAATGACTACTGTGTTCCATGATATGATACATAAAGAAATCGAAGTGTACGTAGATGATGTGATCATCAAATCCAAGCGTCAGGAAGACCACGTAGCAGACCTTAGGAAGTTTTTCCAAAGACTTCGAAGGTACGACATTAAGCTCAACCCAGCCAAATGTGCATTTGGTGTTCCATCTGGAAAGCTGTTAGGATTTATCGTCAGTCGGCGAGGCATTGAGTTGGATCCGTCAAAGATCAAATCCATCCAGGAATTGCCGCCACCGAGGAACAAAACAGAAGTAATGAGTCTGTTGGGAAGGTTGAACTATATCAGCAGATTCATCGCTCAGCTCACAACAACTTGTGAACCCATCTTTCGATTGCTGAGGAAAGATGCCGCGATAGAATGGACGGCAGAATGTCAGGAGGCATTTGACCAGATCAAAGGTTATTTATCCAATCCACCTGTATTGGTTCCACCTGAGTCGGGGAGGCCATTAATCCTTTATCTAACGGTCCTGGATCATTCGTTTGGTTGCGTGTTGGGTCAACACGACATCACAGGAAGAAAAGAGCAAGCCATCTATTATCTCAGCAAGAAGTTTACAGTCTATGAGAATAAGTACACTCAACTTGAGAAGACATGTTGTGCTCTAACTTGGGTAGCACAGAAGTTTAAGCATTATCTGTCGTCACATACTACTTACCTTATTTCACGTCTGGATCCATTAAAGTATATTTTCCAGAAGCCTATGCCCACAGGAAGATTGGCAAAATGGCAGATATTACTCACAGAGTTCGACATTGTCTATGTGACGAGGACGGCCATGAAAGCCCAAGCATTGGCCGATCACTTGGCTGAGAATCCTATTGATGAAGAATACGAGCCTTTGAGGACGTATTTTCCAGATGAAGAAGTGATGCATATAGAGGAGTTAGAACTGACTGAGGAACCAGGGTGGAAGCTTTTCTTCGATGGGAATGCGAATGCAAAAGGAGTTGGAATAGGAGCGGTACTTATTTCGGAAACAGGACATCACTATCCTGTTACAGCTCACCTACATTTCTATTGTACCAACAACATGGCTGAATATGAGACATGCATTCTGGGATTACGTTTAGCTGTAGACATGGATGTCCAGGACGTCTTGGTCTTGGGAGACTCGGACCTTCTGGTACATCAGATCCAGGGTGAATGGGAAACACGGGATTTAAAGCTTATACTATATCGACAATGTTTGCATGATCTGAGCAAGCGATTTCGATCAGTGGAGTTCAGACACATCCCGAGAGTTCACAATGAGGTTGTCGATACTTTGGCCACTTTAGCATAGATGTTGCACCATCCAGACAAGATCCATGTTGACCCGTTGCATATTCAGGTTCGTGATCAACATGCTTATTGCAACATGATAGAGGAAGAAGTGGATGGTGAGCCATGGTTTTATGACGTCAATGAGTACCTCAGGATGGGGATATACCCGGAGCAGGCCACCAAAGATCAAAAAGAGCCATTCGGCGATTGTCAAATGGATTCTTCCTCAGTGGAGGAGTGCTGTAGAAAAGAACCCCAGATTTGGGATTACTGAGATGTATAGATGCTAGTCAAGCCACGACACTGATAACAGAGGTACATGCTGGAGTCTGTGGGGCCCATATGAGCAGATATGTATTGGCAAAGAAGATTCTACGAGCGGGATATTATTGGATCACCATGGAGCATGATTGTATCAGTTTCATGCGAAAATGCCATCAGTGTCAGATACACGGAGATCTGATTCATTCTCCGCCAACAGAATTGCATACAATGTCAGCGTCATAGCCATTTGTTGCCTGGGGCATGGATGTCATTGGACCCATTGAGCCGGCGGCTTCAAACGGTCACAGTTTCATTCTGGTAACCATCGATTATTTCACCAAATGGGTGGAGGCCAAGACTTTCAAGTCATTGACCAAAAAGGTGGTGGTGGATTTTGTCCATTCCCATATCATCTGTAGATTTGGGATCCCGAAAGTAATCATCACGGACAACGGTGCTAATCTTAACAGCAGTTTGATGAAAGAAGTATGTCAACAGTTCAAGATTACACATCGTAATTCCACCCCGTATCGTCCCAAGGCTAATGGTGCAGTTGAGGCAGCCAACAAAAATATAAAAATGATTTTGAGGAAGATGGTAGAAGGGTCCAGATAGTGGCATGAAAAGCTACCGTTTGCATTGTTGGGTTATCGCACTACTGTTCGTACATCAGTAGGTACAACTCCTTATTCGTTGGTATACGGAACTGAAGCAGTGATACCAGCAGAAGTTGAAATTCCATCCATTCGGATTGTCGCTGAGGCCGGGATTGATGATGATGAATGGGTCAAAGCCCGACTGGAGCAGTTGAGCTTAATTGATGAAAAAAGATTGGTAGCAGTATGCCATGGCCAGTTATATCAGAAGAGAATGGCAAGAGCATACAATAAGAAGGTGCGCCCTAGGAAATTTGAAGTAGGGCAGCAAGTATTGAAACGGATCCTCCCACATCAGATCGAGGCAAAAGGCAAGTTCGCCCCGAATTGGCAAGGGCCGTATATTGTGACCAGAGTATTATCCAACGACGCTTTACGTCTGACAGATGTCGAAGGAAGATGCATCGACATGGCTATCAATTCTGATGCAGTCAAAAGATATTATGTGTAATTTCTTTTGTTGTTTATTTGTTTGTTTGTACTTGGTGCTTATCGAATAATAAAATGACGGAGACAATTCTTTCTTCTATCCAAACACTTTTAACCTTTGCTTTACCCCTTTGAGCCTTACTTATTCTTTTATACCCCTCCCTTGGAATCATTAATGAAAAAAAATGATGAAAAAAAGGAGGAGAATAATAATAAAAAAAAGGGAAGGTCGCAAGAAAAACAAAGGAATCAAGTGAACTAAGTTCGACCTGATTCCTCAAAGAGGATACATAGGCGCCTCACGGCTCGGTCATAATGTAATAAAAATCAAAAAAAGTCCCCAAGCAAGAAAACTAGGGCAGAAGTTATGTTTTTAAATTTAAAAAAAAAAAACAGTTTGATTCCAAGAGTTGTAATGTTTTACCCATCAAAGTTATTTTGAATTTTATATCCTTTTCTTCTAAGCCCCACATAAAACCCATATTTATGTCCAAAAAAGACCTCCCGATCAGTATCCGAGAGGTGCCAAGACAAGCAAATGAAAGCCGAGAATAACACGCCGGTCCCCGACTAAATAAAGATCATGAGCTGAAAGAATTGATAGCCATAAGAATTCCCAGCAGAGAGAATCTTACCGGCAACACTCCAATCCCTAGCTGAGACAAGCAAAATGAGAGAGTCTTATCGGTGAAAACCTTCACAGGCACCATAAGGCGACGTAAGCTGAGAGAAGCAGAATGAGAGAGTCTTATCGGTGAAAACCTTCACAGGCACCATAAGACGACGTAAGCTGAGACAAGCAAAATGAGAGAGTCTTATCGGTGAAAACCTTCACCGGCACCATAAGGCGACGGGAACTGAGAGAAATGAGAGAGTCTTATTAGTGAAAACCCCGCGAAGGGCACTATGAGGCGACAAGATAGATTGGCAAAAAGGATCCGCATTTTGTGAAGAGGTGGGCACCTATTTATCCCTAGCAAGTGAAGACATCAGAAAGATTGATCGATACAAATAGACTGGGTTGATTAATCCGTAATGCACAACATGATCGTTGGAATCGGTTATACCACCCAGATAAGTTCATTTCTTTTCGTTTCCCCAGCATTTGTTCAGAAAGATTTTCTCTTTTTCTATCTTTTCATTTCTTTGTTTAAAAGACTTTTTCCAGATTTTTTTAGAAAGGTCTTTCAAAGTTTACTACCAGTTGCCAAAATGGTACAATGCAAAATGTGAAGAGGACATGCCAGAGACAAGGCAATAAGACAAAAGACGTTGGTTGCAAGGCCGAATAATATTGGTCTAAAATGGCAAGGAAAGTACGGGGAAAAACCGGAAAAACAACATGTTGAAGAAATTGTGGGCTAAGTTCCAAGAGAATCCCCAGCAGAACTCCGACCGATTATCGACCAAAGTTCCGAGGTAGTCGGACAACACAGAGTGGGAAAGGAAGAAAGGAAAATCCATCTTCAGCAAAATAACCCCCAGCAGGTTTAAGACACAGAACGGGGAAGGGATAAATGGAAAAACCATCCCCAGCAGAATGTTATCCCCAACAAATAACATTATCCCCAACAGGTTTTGAGAATGCCAAATAGGAATAAGGGGAAGGGAACAATCATCCCCATCAGGAGTGATATGACCACTTGCCATATTTTAAAACTAACTAAATTTTCTTTGATTTGAACAGGAAAATAAAGTGTTGATGATGGCCGAAAGACACACCATAAGAAAGATTGCCAGAACTGGGGCAGAAATTTTTCTGCCACAGTTGAAAATTTTCTCGGAGAATCGAGGAAAAAAATTCAAGTTATTATTTACCAATTAGGCGTCCACCTGTATAACAAGGGAATATATTTCATGTCTTTACCATTAGGCGCCCACCTGTATAACAAGGGAATACATTTCATGTCTTTAGCATTAGGCGGCCACCTGTATAACAAGGGAATACATTTCATGTCTTTAGCATTAGGCGCCCACCTGTATAACAAGGGAATACATTTCATGTCTTTACCAATTAGGCGCCCACCTGTATAACAAGGGAATACTTTCATGTCTTTACCAATTAGGCGCCCACCTGTATAACAAGGGAATACTTTCATGTCTTTACCAATTAGGCACTCACATGTATAACAAGAGAATACTTTCATGTCTTTACCATTAGGCACCCACCTGTATAACAAGGGAATACATTTCATGTCTTTAGCATTATGCGCCCACCTGTATAACAAGGGAATACATTTCATGTCTTTACCAATTAGGCGCCCACCTGTATAACAAGGGAATACATTTCATGTCTTTACCAATTAGGCGCCCACCTGTATAACAAGGGAATACTTTCATGTCTTTACCAATTAGGCGCCCACCTGTATAACAAGGGAATACTTTCATGTCTTTACCATTAGGCGCCCACCTGTATAACAAGGGAATACTTTCATGTCTTTACCATTAGGCGCCCACCTGTATAACAAGGGAATACATTTCATGTCTTTAGCATTAGGCGCCCACCTGTATAACAAGGGAATACATTTCATGTCTTTAGCATTAGGCGCCCACCTGTATAACAAGGGAATACATTTCATGTCTTTACCAATTAGGCGCCCACCTGTATAACAAGGGAATACATTTCATGTCTTTACCAATTAGGCGTCCACCTGTATAACAAGGGAATACATTTTATGTCTTTACCAATTAGGCGCCCACCTGTATAACAAGGGAATACTTTTCATGTCTTTAGCAATTAGGCGCCCACCTGTATAATAAGGGAATACTTTTTATGTCTTAGCAATTAGGCGCCCACCTGTATAATGAGGGAATACTTTTCATGTCTTAACATTAGGCGCCCACCTGTATAACGAGTGAATATTTTTCAGTCTTTGCATTTCAGGTCTGCAAATCCGTAACCCACTGAAAGGCAGAAGGTTACAACAAAATATCCACAGCATAATGCAAGAAGCCACATCCTCAAGCGAACAGAACAAAATGAAGCAAACTGGTGTTCAGGAAAGCAAGAGGCAGGTGTCATCAGTTCTCGGAAGAAAGAATCACCGGAATAGATGCAAGCCGACAAGAAAGCAGGGCATCAAGAACAAATGGAAGATAGATGGGATCTTGTAATCCGTAGTCTAGCCTAGCTTCTTGATTTTTCTTTTAAGCACGATATAATAAGGAGATCGGTAAGTAGTAGTAACAGTATGCAGCAGCAGTAACAGCAAATTGTAGTCTCATGGTAGTCCCAGCTACCAAAACTTCCCGAACTACATTGACCTGATTCCTGTTTAGCACAGGATATGTAGGAAACCTCTGAAGCAAAGGTTCGGTCAAATCTTTCAAAAAAAGCTTCACACGGAGTAGTCCAATGGGCAAAAAATCGCTCGTATCCGCTCACTTTATCTTTGCGCGAAAACCCTTCGTGCTTCCGGACAAAGAGGGGTAGCTGTGAGCACGTGATTTTTGCCCTATATGAGAATTACTCCCAAAAATTCAAAATAAAAACAATTTTCCTTTGTGTGCAATGTTTGAATTTTCGTGGCACTTTTGGATAATTATTTATATTTTGTCTGTGCATGTTTATTTGTTAAATTAATAAAAATATAAAAAATATGTCACATTTGCATTTAATATATAATTCTACAATTAGGAGTAATTAAGTTTGTTTTACAAAATGAAAAAATTACAAAAATAGGCATCTTTTGCATTTTTAGCATTTAATGTCCAAATTGTGTGATTTGATTTTATTGATGTTTAATTTTGGGTGATAATTATTATTAGAAGTTAATTAGTATTTTAAGATAATTTTGGTTTTTATAATTTAATTTCATACATTTTAGTTTTATCAATAAGTGAAAGAAAAGAGAACAAAAAATAGACGAAAATCGGATTGGGCCTCTTCTTCAATTTTAAACCACAAGCCCAAGGATACCCAACCTTCCCCTACGACCCGGTCCATTTCAAACCGGGTCGACCCAATCCATAACCCCAAAGACCCAACACCCCTATTTTCCTATCTTTCATTTCAAAAACAAAATCCTAAAAATATTCATTGTTGAAAAAACCCCACTCGCCCCCTCTCTTGCTCTCCTTCTTCAAGCTTCCAAACTACACTCCCATGGATGCACTCCCCATCGCCCCCAAACCAGTGGCATCTTCTACGACCAAGCCACCATCGCCTTTACCAGCCCCGTCGTCCGTCTTCCTTAGCTGAACGACCAGCCATGGACGACCACCCTCGAAGCTCCGCCATGAACGATACCCTTGAGGTCAAGCTCCCATGGCTGCCCCTTGCTGCTTTGTCTTCTCCATGGCGAGCTCAAGCTCGTCCATGGACTGCCCTCCACCACCACCTTTTACGACCACAGCTCGTTGACACGTCCAAACGAGCATCGTCGTCTCCATCGCTGCCACCAGTTGAGCAGCGTTGCTATTGCTGCTTCGTCCAGCTTCTGTTATCGCCAAACACCCCATCATCGAGCAAACAACCCTGCCTCGTTGTCGAATCCATGAACGACGCACCAACAGCCTTCACCATCGCCGGCGACACGCAGTCACGCCTCACGACCAGCTTGTCGTTTCTGCTGCCTGCTACGCCCAGCTCCAGCATCATTGCACCTTAGCATCGAGAGGAAGTTTTGGACAGAATTGTCGCACCATCTCTGTTGATTTTCTTTGATTTCGATTTGAGTTTCGAAGTGATAAAATTCAAATGAGTGGAAGGTGACGAATTAGCGGGTGTTCGTTTGAATGTTCGGGGTTTGGAGAGTTTGTTTCAGTGCTCATTTGTATTATTCTTCAAACATCAAATTGATTGGAGCAGTCGTTCGTCCAGGCATATTCGAGTGATTTTGGTGCGATAATTGTTTCCGGGCAGGTTTGTTTACGTTCGAGTTCATCGTTGTTCCGATCCGGTTAGTTGGTTTAAGTTTCATTTCTGTCCGTATTTTGTTTGATATTCTTGGATCTGAAATCAGTATATGTTTGATTCTTTTCTTGTTCGCTTGTTCGTCATTTCTTGATTATTTCTTCAGTTTGTTTTTATTCATTTTTCTTGTTTAGTTTTAAATACAGAAGTGTATTAGTTTAATCACTTGAATCCTTTATCTTGGTTGTAATGTTATTAGATTTAATTTGAATTTGAGCTCAGTGATTTGAATATATTTGTTTGTTATTGTTGTTGAATCTGAAAATAGGTTTGTTGTTAAAAAATATTGTTCAGTCAAAATAATTCCAGTTTTCTTTGTTGTTCATCATATAGTTTGAGTTTGTTCATAAAATTTGATTAGGAATTGGTTATAGCTGCTATATTTTGGTTAGAATTGATTAGGTGAATTGGTTATAGCTGACGGGGTAGATTGGTAAATTGCAGTATTTTCAGGGTTAAAATGGTAATTTCAGTAAGGTCAGAGGGGTATTTTTGGAATTAAAATTCTGAACAATTATTTATTTTGAGTGCTCTTTCCATTAAGATTAAATAATATTTTAATAATATTAAAATAGTACATGGTGGGGGACAAGACATAATGTAGTGGAGGAATAATATAATTGTTTAATGTAGGCATGAAAGACAAGATATAATGAGGGATAATGTATTTGTTTAATGTAGTGGGGGACAAAACATTAGGTAGTGGGATTAAAAGGGGATGAGTGAAAGATAGTGAGTTTTAATTTTAAAAAATGCTGAAAGTTGGTAATAAATAGCGGGGACTTGGACAGAATTAAAAAAAAGGGGCTGAATATTGAAGAGAGAGAAAAATTCCGAAAATATTAAGACTTCCAAAAATACAAATAAAAACATTCTGGAAATTAAAAGAGAGAGTAGTATACACCTGATATACAATCTAAATATTCTGATATACGGATTCAGAAATTAAGGGTTGAACATTAATTAGTCTTTCAAATCTAAAAAAGATTCTCTTAGCTTCTGTCCGTTGATTATTGTCGGTGTTTCTGGATTTTTATCTTGATTTTAAAATCTGTCACTGGTTTCTCGTTGCTGGTTGTTACTGGTTGCTGGGTGTTGCTGTTGTTGTATGCTACTGAATTTCTGCTGATCTCCCTTTTCTTTTGCTTCCAATATCAGGTACACAACTGACACGCTGGTTACTGTAAACTGAAACATGAAGCATGAATACGAAATGAAGAGTTGAAGTTCTGAATTTATTTTAATTATATTCTGAATTTTATTTGTATATATAAATTATTTAGCTTACTCTAATCAGAATCATGTAGCTGTTTAATATATATAGTGGAATATCTGACGATAGTCTAACGGACGAACTATCTATGTATTGCCTAAATAAATAAATGGTGTAGTAACTCTGTCTAGTTAATTCGTTATTGTTGGATGATTATCATGTCTCAAAAAGCATGTTAGCTGATTTAGACTATTCTTAAACATTCAACAGTTAGTTCATTAAACGAATAGACCATTTCGGAACTTGTAGGAATATTGTTTAGTTAAATACTATTGGTCAATTTCAGCATGTAAATGTTCTAGGATTAAAATTAGATTGCCAAGTTTTTTTTTAATTTGACAAACTATGAACATGCCTAGTATAATGTAACTAGGTAGTAACATGTGAATAAGATGACCCAGGTCCAGTTTTATGCCATACACGTTGGGCCTGGGCCCACATTGGCAACGGACTGCCCTGATTGCATCATTTTCAGATTTTATGAATCATATTCGAAACCTAAATATAACAACTCAAGCATGTAAATAAATTAAGACATTTTCTCTTTCATTTTGTAGAGACAAAATTTAATAGAGAAAAGTGTAGGCATTTTAGGATTGTCCTTTTAAAATAAATGAGATGAGCCTCGCCCAATAAAACGCACAAATTGCGGGGCCCTCAATAAATGTTTAATTGAATACTTAGATTTCGAGATGGGCCGTTTAGCAAATTTCACGGCCTTCTCCAAAGTAATAAAGCGTTAGATTCTTTAGGCACGGTTTTAATAATACTACATCCCTAAACTCGGGTGCGCATTTATGCGACCCAAATCCAAATCTCAACGGAGTCAAAACGTGTCAACAACCATGGGTGCATTGATTGTGATGTGGTTCGAAACGCATTTTCACGACGTTGCAATTCTAAAAATAATAATAATAAAAGTGGTTTAAAGTTGATAAAAGCACATAAACTATAATATGTATTAAAATCAGATATCTAGCCATTACAACAGTTTAAGCGACCGTGCTAGAACCACGGGATTCAGGGGTGCCTAACACCTTCCCTCGGGTCAACAGAATTCCTTACTTAGAATTTCTGGTTCGCAGACTTCATTTGGAAAGTCGAATATTTTCCTCGATTCGGGATTCAATCGGTGACTTGGGACACCATAAATCTCCCAAGTGGCGACTCTGAAATAAATAAATAAATCCCGATTCGATTGTCCTTTAATTGGAAAAAACTCCCTTCCGTGCCCCTTCGCGGGCGGCGCGGGCGAAAAGGAGGTGTGACACTAAGTTTTGAGGAAGGTGAGGTATACTCCCTGAAATGTTCCATCTCTTCGTGCTAAAAAAAAGAAAAAGAAAAGAGGGGTCATCAAAGTCCGAATCAAGAATATTAGAATGGGTACAAAGGTCTAAATGGATGAAATGCTCTCCAAGAATCAGGCCATTTTGAGAGTAATCTCTCCAAAAATTGGGCCACATTGAGAGTAATCACTCCAAGAATTAGGCCACATTGAGAGTAATCTCTCCAAGAATCGGGCAATTTTGAGAGTAATCTCTTCAAAAATTGGGCCACATTGTGAGTAATCTTTCCAAGAATCGGGCCATTTTGAGAGTAATCTCTCCAAGAATCGGGCCACGTTGAGAGTAATCTCTCCAAGAATTGGGCCACATTGAGAGTAATCTCTCCAAGAATCGGGCGATTTTGAGAGTAATCTCTCCAAGAATTGGGCCACATTGAGAGTAATCTCTTCAAGAATCGGGCAAGGATGCATACTCATCCCCTCACACCCCAAGATTATCTTCTTCATGCGTGGATCATCTTGTTAAACAAGAACATATCTTTCTCGCTTGACCTACAAAGAAGAAAAAAAGGGAAAATAAAACAAGAAAAACACGAGAAAAAAAAGAAGAAATTACCTTCGCGTTAATGGCTCCAATCGTCAAAGAAACGAATTCAAGGGCAGCTTAAAGATGCTGAAAGCTGATTGACGCTCAAATACATGAGAATGTGACTATTTATAGATTTCTCGAGGCAGCACATTAAATGGCTTTGCCGATGTGGGATGACTGCCATGATCAATTCCAACAAGGAATTAAATTGCCCGAATTAGTCTCCTAATCGAAGATGGTTACTGTGTGTCGGCGTGTACCCACATGCAAGTTCAAAAAGGCATTCCCAATAAAGTAAGAAAACGTATCTTAGCAAGTCTAAGTGGAAAGGAATATCATCTTTGTCCAAAACTTAAAGTGAATATATAATTGCTTTATTAATGCAGTTGAATGAAGAAAGAAAATTATTTCTTACACCAGAATTTTGAATTGCAAAGAAAGAGAGTCATGTGCAAATCTTTTGAAATCAATAAGCACAGCGGGCCATTTCATGTAAATTGTGGTATGACGTACTACTTCCAAAATAATAGCAAATAAAGCTATTATTCTTTTTCTTAATTTGACAAAGAGTCGTTTTAAGCTACAAGTTGAAAGGGATATACATGAATTAACCCGACAAAGCGCTTGTAAGAAGGATGATACAAATTGTTCTTGTAAATACTTTCAAGTCTAGTGTTTAAAGTTTATACCTTGACAAGTCTTGAAGTAGGAGGCATTTGTGAGCATATAAATTTTGTTGAAATTAAATTCACTAAATAATTTGGACTATATTTTAAATTCAAGATATATTGGTCCAAATAAATATTATGGGCTAATATAATTGAATTAATTATTTAAGTCCAATAAATATTGACTGGGCTAGCCCATTTAATTGGGCTACAAATGATGAGCCCATCTCAGCCTAAGAAGTCATCTTCCTAGAGGCCCAATGCCACACGTCAAATGACGTGGCACGCCAAGTCAAACGAAAGAGCCAATAGGATCGTGCCATGTGTCAAAATGACAAGGCATGTCCCGTCACACTAAAAGGCCAATGAAATCACGCCACGTATGCAAGTGACATGTTCTAGCCAATCAAATGCGGCCATGTCACATTTCAATTTGATTGGTCGGAAAGAGTTTGTTCTTATCACAACTTCTCCTTTCCACAACTATAAATATGGGCCTTCATAACTCAGAAAAGACACCGAAGTTATAACAAGAAGCAAGATAGAGCTCGTGGATCAAACGCCGCAAATTTCTCTACAAGTTTCAAGCTTCAAGCAATCAAGTTCAAGTTCAAGAAATCAGGTTCAAGCTCAAGAACGAAGAACAATTCAAGTATTCAAGATCAAGAACGAAGTCAAATCAAATACAAGGCGTTCAAGATCAAGGCTACTTGTTTGTGATAAAATTCGTGGCAACAATCAAAGTGTTCGTGACAGATAAATCAAATTACAATTCATGATCAAGCTCAAAGGCCCTTGAATTTATACTAGAAAAGTAGAATAAGAGGAATCATAGAGATTGTAACACTCAAATATTTGAAATAAAATACTACGATTGTTGCGATATTTTTCGGTCTTGATTTTATTTTCTCGACGCAAATTTATTGTCTACAACATCATCCAAATATTAATGCTTCAAAGTGTATTTTTACAGTAATATCCAAAAGATCCATAGTTGATCCTATAAAATAATCACTAATTCACACTTGGACGATCATCATTGTTACTTTCATCTAAAGATCTTCTTGGTTCAACTGTTGATGGTGCATCACTTTCTACATCTGGTGCCTGAAAAAAAGGAAGAAAAAATATAGTCAATAAGCAAATAACTAAAATTTTAACAGGTGAGCTGAAGTAGTAGGACTGGATATACAAAAATCACATTGAAATTAATGAGTTTAATCACCAAAAAGGTAACTACACGGCTTAGGAAACCACTTTATGTTAAAAAAGTACCATAAGAAAAGCAAATAACTAAAAGTTTAGTGTAGCAAGAGAACTTATACCTGTGGAGGAGTGGAAAATAAGTGAGCAAACTCCTCGGGATATTTCCTATATTCCTTTCATATAAGCTAATTAGTGCATTTAATTTTGATTTCACATCTGTCATCTCTTGCTGCCACTCCGGAGTTGGAGCGGTACTGCTAGATGAACCCATATAACCATGAGGTATCTCGCAGATGTCTGTTTGAATACTACAGTTGGAACTATACCCAAGCCTAAACCTCGAACACGGCCGGGGTGCTCGGGACCGAATACTATGCCAAGTGCATCATTTGGTGAAGATTCATCAAGACTTTCTGCTCTTTGACTTCGAATTTCTTCAATTCTTTCCTACAAAATTTGAAGAAGCATAAACTGAGCAATATGAAGGTGCTTGGAACTTGGAAATGACAAGAATTGTACATTAAACTGCTAGCTAAAACATGAATCAAACCATCAACAGATCCATAACACCACATCCCAAAATGAAATGCAAATTACACCATATGGTCTAGCCAAAATTTCCGTAGAAGCAGCAGATCTCATTTAATGCTAATATGCTAACATAACAAAGCTAATCTGCTTTATAACAGATTTGTTAAAGCTATAGTGATGAGCAGTTGATTGCAAAGAAAATAATCATTTGAGCTTGTCTATAAAAGCTACTTCTGTTGTACTAGTTCAGAGTAATTTCTTCTATATTAATGCTTATTAAGAGAATGGTAAGCAGGGGCGGCCCGTCGAATTTTGTGGCCTAAAGCCAAACTTTATGAGGGACCTTAATTTTTTTTTAAATTTATTTATTTATTTATTTGAAGTCTATTTTTCTAGTTTTTCTTATATACAAAGTTATTTATAATTTTCTTATAATTAATAACTCCTATTAAGTATTTCTCAATTGACAATATAACTAATCTACTTAATCTTTCTTGAGACATTGTTGATCTTTCGTAAGATTTTATCAATTTTAATTTTAAACACTTCTTTCCATTGAAGCACCGATAATATGAGTTATTAACATTATTCCATAAGCAATATAGGCATTTGGAAAAGAATCAAATCTTTTTATTTAATGTGTATCAATTAAACTGTTATCTTCTAATTGTACTATTTTTCTTAATACTTTTAATTCAGAAAATAGATCTAAACCATCAATATATAATTGATTATTATGTTTTAAGGAATATTCAAGATTAAGACAATATATTTTTAAATTTTTATCATCTAGTGATTTTAGTTTTTACCGCTAAATAGAAAACCAAAAATATTTTCATATGCTTCGAATTGCTCAAATCTATTTTGATGTGAAGAAATAACCTTGTCTACTATGTATAAAAGTAATCTATGGGCAACATAGGAGGCATCTTTTTTTTTTTTCTCGGGGAATATTTAGAATTTCCACTGGTTAGCTTTTAATTTGCTCCATCAAATGAAATGTGAATAACCCGTCCTCTAAAGAACTCTTCGAAAGATTTTGAGATTTCATTATCAACACTCTCATCAAATTGTTACTTCCTATATATCACACATTTCTTACGAAATTTGGGTTCGATATTCATTTCAAGTGCAAGTTTCCTTGTCAAAAATCTTATAGCAATTACAAATCGAACTTTTTCTTGGTGCAAGTTTTCTTGGTGCAAGTTTTCTTCTCTATATTTGTGGTGCAAGCTTTCTTGGTGCAAGTTTTCTTCTCTATATTTGTTAAAGAAAGAAATCGAACTTTTTCACTTCACAAAACTTTTTGTTAAACTTATACATAATCAATTAGGTGTAACAAAAAAGGGGCCCTCATAAATACGGGGCCTAAAGCAGTTGCTTTACTTGCTTTATGGAAGGGCCATGGTAAGGCTTGGCTGCTGGTTTTGTGCGACTCAAACACCTGATTATTATTTCCAACATCCAACTTCTGATAGTTAAGCAAAGTATTGGCTTTTGAACAGTTCTTCAGATGTTTGCTGGTCGAAACACAACCAGGTTACTGGAACCAAGCACGTTTCAAAACCAATGTAATGATCAGACATGTTATATTCATCAAGTATATGCCCCAACGCTAAAATAGAATTTTTAAACCAAGCACGTTTCAAACCCGAGACTAGACAAGCAGTACCAATCTAAAAGTAAAATATAATTTCACAGCAGAAGGCACCAAAAATGTTACTTACCCCAATCACCAAAGCCTCATCAGTTACATAACTCCCATCTTTCCTTTTATGAGTCTCAGTCCACATTTTGCTTCGATCAAAAGCTTTTTCCATCGCCTTCTGAAAATTTTAAAATGAATAATGTTAGTAATTAATTGAGAACATATATCTTATCTAAGTTAAGCGCTTAAACTACCATTGCAGCCCTTCTTCTAGCCAAACTCATAGCACCACAAGTATGAGGAAGTTGGTTTTTTTGAATTTCTGCATTCTTCCTGCAACGCTCCTACAAATTAAATAGGTAAAATTCTATTATATAAGACCAAAATAAGCAAAAGCAGAAGCAGGAGAAGTAGTAGAGAAGAAGCAGCAGAAACAGAAGAAGCAACAGAAGTAGATACAGTAGCAGAAGCATCAGCAGAAGCAAAAGAAGATAGCAGGAAAGAAGACTGCCAGTACTTTGTATACCCTCTATACATTGTCAGGAGTGGAGAGAATTAAAGTGGGGTAAATATATGAAAGAGAACAGAGTATACTCCTTAAATGCAAAAACAAACAAGAAGTACCTACTTACATGCTCTATATGCACACATACACATATATTACCAGAGACAAACAGTCTCACACACAATATTTGAATGAAAAGATACCTAAAAAAGCAGAGTGGATACCACTCCCAACAAATTTGGGATTCATGCTACACAAAATTGGTTGATGTGAAACGAGAAGATTCTCAATCAGGCCATATAGGTATACCAAGCCAAGATACAGGTCAGGGAATTTTCCATGCTCATTTATTAGCACAGAAAAGAAAGAACTAGAAGTATCATCAGAGCTCCTTTCATGTTTCCCCACAAATATTTTTTTAAACATCCACCAGTTCCTCAATAGCTCCCAAGGAAGAATCTCAAAGCCAAGGCAACAAAGAACCCATAAGATATGAACAAGGAAGCAATAGATGTATGGACATAAACAAAGTTACAGACAGACCCCATTGCTGCTTATTTTATAAAAATAAAATCTTATTATCTCCTTCCTTTACTTTTATATCCTTGCTTTTACCTCGTATTAGCAAATAGTACGAGACTGAAAGAAGACACGATATCAGTGCAATTTAGTCATTCAACACTCCATCTAAATTTGTTCAAATTTATTTTTCATCTCTTCTGGTTCTTAATTTGTAATTTTTTCTAGGCTGATTTTTTGTGTTGTCAACAGTCCAAACTTCACAGAAAATTTTCGTGACAAACATCGCTCTTATGATTGTGATTTTAAAAGGGAAAGGAATATGACCAATAAAGCAGACGAGATTGTCAATGACCAACCATAACATCAACAGGGCATTAAAGAAAGGCTCTTTCTTTGACAGTACCAGACACTGAGAAATCATTGGCATGCAGATGGGAGGCAACCAGTTAGAAACTACCCATTGCTATGCTGCCTCATTCACAATCTTGAGCGTTTTACTTATTCTTGGTTGAGGACATAAGAAGTAGGCTCAGTCTGTCACAAACTCGGGTAAGGGAAGGGACACCGCCATGGTTGCAAACCAGAATAGCATAAAACAACAACAACAACAACAACAACCACCCTAATTATAATGTAGTTGGGTGAGCTAAATGAATCCCAATCAACTCCATTAGGATCTATTTCGTCCCTGTTTAACCAAAAATCTAAGTCTTTGGTCAAAGCTAAAAAGAAATTCGGGTTATTGATAATCAGGAGACGAAAATAAAATATTTTTGAGAATGATGGTAAAGTAGTAAATAGTTTTGTATTTCAGTAAGATCCCAATAGTATTTCGTATCCTTACATATGGTGAGTTCTTCTCCTTTTATAGTTAATTCTAGGAGAAGATGTAATGTCTTTGTCTTAATGAGACAATTATGAGCAATAAATGACATTAAAAGAAACGTTACACAATCATTTCTTTTTAAATCAAATATTCTAACGTATTTGATATTTAATACTGTATTTAGACTCTTTTACGTCATCAGATTCGTATCTTCAACTTCTTCCGATCTTCGGTCTTTAAATGACTTGGATAGGTACGAGACTCGTACCTATTTTAGTAACGGTCCGCACCTATGTTGCTTTCTTTTTCCCTTATCTGTTGTCGCCCGTGCCTCTTGGCTATTTATTGTGTTTTGACCGTTTGACCAGTCCACGTGTCATGCAACGTCACCTACAATGTAAATTCAGTTTTTTCCCAATACAGATAGTCCCCCCACTTTCCATTTATTTATCAAGTAAATAATTGGGAAGTGGATCTTCATAAAAAGGGAATTTTTGCCGTAATTAATATTATGACAAATACTGACGCTTCAATTGTCCCTTCCATTTAATGCTTTACATACGTGTCACCTTCTGATTGGTTCTGCAATTCTACACCCTTTTTTCGAGACTTCTTCATTCACACTATTCACGAAATGATAGTTGCCTTTATTATAAGCTTTTCATCATTGCACTTCTAAGTTTGACGGTTGTCATTATAAGCATTTTTAATCCTCTTTCGTTTACCTTCCTCTTCATAGATCTTCAACAAGCAATTTCTTACTTACTTGTATTTTCTCTCCCCTTTAGTACATCCTTCTTCAACAATGTCATCTCCAAACCCTAACCCTAGAAAAGTTCCAATTCTCGATCACTTCCCCAATGCCCCCACAAGACATAGGAGAGGCAGAGGAGGTAGGCTTCGGAGCTTGGGCCTAGGGTCCGCTCGTGATGGTTTATCTGGTCCTGCTTCTTCTTCTCCTAGTATCGGGAGTTCTATTCCGAAGACCCCTTCTTCTAAAGGTAAAGAAATCCTTGATTCTTCTCAAGAACCTTTAGTCGATGAAATTGTTCCCAGTGATTTGTCTTTTGGGAGTGATAGAACGTCTCTTCAAAAGCAAATTGTAAATTTAGAAAAAGCTGACACTTATCCTTCATTAGTAACCGAGCTTACAATTCCTACCATCAGAAGGGATAACTGGAGCAATAGTCTTCAAATGTCAATTCCTTCTCCAAATCAAAGAATTTCTTCCTTTAGAAATGGTTACTCTTTTGTTTATACTTACCCATTTACTTTGGGTTTTAATCCTCCGGTTGACCCAGTCATTATTGACTTTTGCCGTTTCTTTAAAATCTATTTGGCCCAAGTCGGTCCCCTAGTGTGGAGAGCAGTGGCTTGTCTGAGATACTTATCTGCCAAAGCCAATGTCAACTTCACCCTTTCTCACCTTATTCATTTATACCATCCCAATTTAATGCGCCATGAGGTTTTTACCTTAACTGCAAGAAGTAAAAAGGTTTTGGTAAGCCCTGAAGATGACAGGGATCATGGATGGTACACCCGTTACGTTGCTGTACGTACGGTGGACTTGCTTGGTGAAACAAATATTCCCTTCCCTGAGAAGTGGAATTTTGCACGTAAGTTTCCTTTTATTTACCGCACCTATTTTTGAGAATTCTGATTCTTTTTCTAACTTCGTCTCTTTTTGGTTTTTTGTAGCAACCATGGGAGATGTGGAACTTATTCCTGACTTCCGTGGTTGGGTAGATTCAATTTTGAAGATTGCTCCTAAGGATCAAAGAACTTGGAAATCAATTTCTTCTTTACATGGCTGGAAGGTGAAAACACATGGTATGTTCCTTTTTACAAGTTTTTTTCTTTTCACATGTTAAGCACCTTTTTCTCAATGTTGATTATGTATCCTTCTTTTAATCAGGATTTGGTGTTAGAGGAATGACAGCTGAAGTAGCTATGGCCATTCGCATGTCTGCTAATGCTGCACTTGATTTGAACAAGGCTCGAGCTTCGCTTCCCAAAAGGAAAGCTATAGGAGAAGGGCGATAACTCATGAGACGACGGGTCGGGTCGTCACACCTTAGCAGTAGTAAAACTTTGAATTCTATTGTACTCATCTGGACCAAGTCCACACACAAATCATTTCTTGGCCTTAGCATTCTTTTCCCACTTCTTCAAGTCCTCAGCATTGTAGTCAGCTCTAGTTTTGGCACATCCACTCCTTCAACATTCTTCTTCATGGTAGCCAATGGACCATCAGTAACAATGTCCCATAGTTCATAATCCTCTTCGATGATGTGATCTCTCATCCTGTTTTTCCACCAGGAGTAGTACTGGCCATTGAAGAGTGAGGGCCTAGCAGTGGATTGTCCTTTCCAGTTTTCAGGTGGTGCACTCATCTTGATATATTCCTAAGGTGTTAGCCTCTTCAAGGATAACCTTCTCTGATACCAATTGATATTTTATACTTCAATACCACACAAGAGGAGGGGGGGGGGTGATTTGTGTGGTGTCCAATTTTTCGCTTAACCTGATTATAGAAGGACATGGTTCTTCTATGTGTTCCAATTACTACTGTTACAGAATAATAAGTACATAAAATAAAGAACATAATGATTTTACGTGGAAAATACCTGGCTCAAAAGGTGAAAAAACCACGACCTACTTTCTAGTAGGATTTTTCCAAACTCTTCACTAAAATCACTGAACCAAAAACTGCATTTACAAAAACTCTTTTGTAAACCTAGGACTAACTCTAATCTCATTGTAACACATAACCTCAACTATTGCGACAACTTCAAGTTAACTCTAACTTGAAAACTCTGAGTATCTAATACAATTGCTTCTAGATAAAGCTGAAAGATACAATATGAAAACACCTACTACAATTAAACTAGAATAAAAGACAGATACTTGGAACTGGTTCTTCTATTTGGTTCAAGTAGCTTCAGGTTTGCACGCTTGAATCATATACAAATTGCTTGCAAAATTGCCTTGCTAGCTATTTCGTTCTCAATTCACGTTTAACTTCTGCTTATGTGCGTTTCCTATAGAAGAGAACAACATTGATATTTATAGAATTAGTAAATAGGGATTGACTAGACTTCTGATGCTACTCTTCCTTGGTGGAAGAGTTCTAGTTGATCTCAACCTCTAACTCCATCCTTTTATTAATCCGTGTTCTTTTTGAGTAAGGAGTCATTCTCCTTATCCAATATGCAACTTTTTCGATCAGGTTCAGGAGATATGACTTCTTTCAAGATAAGTTTATCTCCTTCACGTGCATCTCGCATGCTTAAGTCTGTCCATATCTGTGCTCTACTAGGATGGACCTGGTTCATGTCTGAGTTCCTTTGTCACTCTTCAAAACTAACCTTTACTTGGGCCAACAAGACAAGGGAGAGAGACCAGAGAGGGGAAGTTTCTAACAATATTCACCATGCCTATACTATTGTTACACTATCCTATTTAACCAATTCGCTTAATTGATTTCGGTGCTTGGGCCCATCAACCCGGATCCCACACAAAGTTTGCTAGTTTCTTAAACCCGTTCTTCATCATACTATTTTTATTCATAACAAAAGAAAACAGAAATCCAAGAATCCTAAAACTAAAGGAAACAAAACCAAAGGAAAAAAAATGTCCTAAGCAGTGTAAATTCTAAAGAATTCTAAATCTAAAAGGAAGCACGCAACAGTTTTTGATTTTTGGCAAAAAAAATAATAATTAATGATTACAATTACAAGTATATCTAACATATAATGTATTTACGAAGGGTAAAAAAGACGAACAACATTTCGATAGGGCCTTCGTGCTTTTAATATAATATAGATAGATAAATAGATAAATAGATAATACTTTGTGACTAAACTTGAGATATTTTGTCAAATTACGTCATAAGATTATATCCTATACATAATAAGTAGCAAGTAAACGTAAACTCATGTCTACAATCTACATGTAGTTTAGAAATGATTGGAAACTTTTATTCAATTTGAGGTTTACATATAGTAACAGTAAGTTATTTCGAACTTTTTGGATGATTTTGGTGTAATGCTTTTATTTTATTTTCTTTTATTTTACCTAGAGAAATGATCATGAAGCAGAAATTGTGGGATTATTCAATTCAATCAGCATCTCCTTACATATATTTTTGGTAAAATCTAGAAATGGATAATTGCTCTAATTTTACATTTTTTAATTGATTTTGAACTTGTTTACTGACTTTATTCAAGTACACCCTTCTAAGCTTCGATACAGGGTTAATTTCACTGATGGTTATTCAACTACCTTTCAATTTCACTAAAGCCACTCAATTATATTTTGTCACTTAAAAGTAATTAAACTTTATCATTATCACTTAAAAGTCATTTTGGCTCAAACCCCTACCATAAATATAACATGACATAAAATTTAATGAGAAAAATCCAAAAATAAATACCACATAAGCTTAAATGGATCATATTCACTTTAGATCTATTTCTCCCTTAATGTGATTTGACCAATAACTCAAATAATTTCGATAAAAAAAGATATTAAATTCCACATTAGTTTAAAATGATTATCCTATACTACAAAATTCTTGCCTTTTCTGTTACATATTACCCATTTATCATTATTATATACTAATTTTTTTAGTCTTGTTTGTTATGAGCATGTAATTTTTACCCTATACGAAATACTCCTATAAAAATAAAGAAAATAGATTTTTTCCAGATTATTTGCAATTTTATAGGATTTTTGCAGGATTTTTTATTAATTGTTTGCATTTTTGTGCACGTTTAATTTTATTAAAATCAGGAAAAAATACCAAAAATACCGTGCATTGCATTGAAATTTTATTTTCATATTTTAGGATTAATTAGTTAATTAATTTCTTTATTAAGATGAAATCACAAAAATTGGCTCACTTTTACATTTTTAGCTTTTAATTTTAGATTAGTAATTTTTCTCTTTTAATCTAGGATCAAATAATTTTTATAAATATTATAATTAGATAAATTTTATAATAAAGATTAAATTAGAAATTTGATTTAGGTTTTTTCTTAATTAAAGGAAAAGAAAAAGAAAAATAAACAAAACAAAAGGAAATAAGAAAAAGGAATTGAACAAAAGGGATTTAATCTGAATTTGGGCCATTTTTGATACCCAATCCGTCCAAACCAACTAGGCCCAGACCACCCTTACCCGGTCCAAGCCCCCTAATAAACCAAACAACCCTATTTTCTATCCTTCATCACAGCCGTTTGATTCATGTGATCCAACGGTTCGGAACTCAATCCCAATTTAATATATAACTGTCTGAAAAGTCACATACCCTCCCCCCATACACCCCTCATTTTGTCTCCCTCATCTAAATGAACCCAAACCCTAGCCGTCTTTATTCCCACGCCGCCTCCGCCGCTGACCACCCACCGGAAATCGCCTCATGGCGATGTCGGTGCTCCAAACTCCATCAAATCAACACTCTGTGACCTCTTTTCCCTCCCCTTTCCAAATCCCCAAACTATTTCCCTCAAATATTCACCCAAATGCTCGAATTATAGATCTTAAGTCTGACCCTAAAAACCCTAAATCACCTAAATAGCCCCAAAATCACACCCCACACTCCTCACACCCCTTTGAACCCTAAACTACAATCAATTTTCCAAAAATCCCCGTCAATTTCTTCGAATTTCAAATCTGAGATCCTCTAAACCCTAACATTTTCCCTTCTTCTCATTTTCGTCTAATGGCTAGTTGTTTGAACCCCCCAAACTTTCATTAATCGACTATTCTTGTTGAGAGCAGTCGATTAATGTTAGTTCAGGTTCATGTTCCCCTTTTGAAGTTTGGTCAAATTCATGGTCGGCCCAGTTTTTCTCTGTTTTTTTACAAGCTTAGGTAATTTTTTTCCCTTTCTATCTTTTGTTGTATGTCTTTTGTTCATTGTTTAATTGCCTATCTAGTCGCATGATCTAGGTTTTTCTTTTTCTTTTCTTTGACTGATAGTTTGAGTACATGTATCCGTTTTATTAGAATAACTAAAACATGTTTAAGATTTCATCATTAGAAATTTTATTTGCTTAGGTTCAGATTTAATTAGGTTTAGCATTTTAGGTTTTGATGATTTGCTTGTTCTGTTTTTCCTTTTATATTTGTTTCTCTTGTAGGCTTGTTTCAGTGTTCAGTTAAGATAATTAGAATAGTGTTAAGGGTTAATCAATTGCCTATTTAACCGATTCCTGATTGGTTTAGCCTTAGCTTGATTTAATCTTGTTTAATTGAAATTAGTTAGTTTTGATTTCTTGTTTTCTTTGCATAAGCATTCTGGATTTTGATAGTTGTTTGAGTACAAGTTAAATGCATTGTTTGTTTAAGATTAGTTGGTTTAAAATTTGTCAATTAGGTTTAAACCTTATAATTGAAACCTAGACCTTAGTTTAATTTCAGAAAATAAAATATAATACCCTAGGGCTACAAATTGAAGCAAGTTTAAGAAACCCTAATCATCTATTTGATTCTAGAAAGTCCTAAATAGATTTCTAAAATAGGATCAGACTTGTTTAGAATTGAAATAACTAGTAATTGAAAGGGTCACATAGGATAAATATCAGAAGGTTCTAGTATTTTGGACAGCTGCCCCCATTTTTAGCAAAAGATGCTGAAATTGGGTGGGAAAAAGGACAAACAGCTGTCAAAGATGTTGTACTATTCTGAAATTTCAGAATTTAGGTTAGAATATTCCATTTTGATGCCATCTTTGGGCATTCTATATAAAGAAAGCATTCACTCATACTCACACACACAATCATCAGCATTTTCTGCACTAAAAGGTTCTAAAAAAAAGAGAAAAATTCCTTGAAAGTTCTCTGAAAACTTCAGCTTTTTCTGGTTAGACTTCTAGGCTGGTACTCTGATTTTGGAGACATTTTGAGTGTTGATTCTGGGTTTTCTGGGTTGATTTTCACTGTTGCTATTCGGTTTCATTGGTTGCTCCTTCTTTAAAGTTCTGATCAGCATTTCATCTTTTTTTACTGCTGGTTTCTTCCTGCTGCAAGGTACTAATCTCACTTTTTCTCATGTACTGCTTATTTTGAGATAATATAGTATCAACAAGTTTGCAAGATATGTATAATGAGTGAGCTTCCATGTGATATTTGACTGTTTTGGTGTAAATGTAGTATATTTTATTGTTTGAACATGGAAATGCACCAACATAACTCCTTTGTTTTAGCTTACTAATGTTTGTAATTCCTTCTTTAAAAAATGACTAAGTTTGAAGATTTTTTTAGGCAAGACCTTATACTAAAATGTGAATTCTGATTGTTGAAGTTGGTTTTCCTTCTTCCTTTTCTGTTGTTGTTGTTGTCATTTTAGTTATAAATACACCAGCAAATGGATTTTTGCAAATACCGAAATGTGTACTTTACTTCTGTTGTTTTGTATGTGAGCGGCAATAAGGCAAAGAAATTTCAAAGCTGGAATTGAAGGTTTGGCTTGTAGGAAACAGTTTTATAGCCGAATTTCTTACAAGTTGAAGTTGGCTCGAAGGGTTTTGCAATGGCTGAAAGATTTAGAGTTAAAAAAAATGTTACTTTTTATCTTCAACTTTTTCTTGCTTTTCTGTTAGACACATAGTTGTACTTAGGAGCATGTTGTAATGCATGGACCATTAATAGCAAAATGGACTACTGGAACGTTAATTTTAAATTCGTTTATGTCTAATTATTAGCTTAAGGTCATAACCAGATGATTTGCTTTGTGATAAGCACAATTTTCTGCAGAATTGTTCGAATACAATTTGGGCTAAACTTGCAACAAGGCCAATCTGGAATTATCTGAGCAAGTCTGGGCCCGGGCTACTAGGCCTGGGCATTAAACCCAATATTGTAATTCAGTTATAAAGGTTTCCTTGTGAACAATTATAATGACCTGACTGGTCATTTTGAGCTTTTGCACTTTATTCGCCAGTTCTCGGGCATGACTAGCCTCGTGTGATGTATTATGACCTATGTAAATCGTCGGTTTTGGTTTTTAGGGTAACCAGAATGAATTTTGAGGAACACTTCTCAGTTTGAAGATTAAAATTTGAAAGGTTTGACCAAGTTTTGAATTGTTAGTATATGATCTCGGATTGAAATTTTTATGATTTGGTTAGCTCCATTAGGTTATTTGAGACTTAGGAGCGTGATCGGAATGTATTTTGGAGGTCCGTGGAAAGTTTAGGCTTGAATTGACGAAATTGAAATTTTAGCGTTTTCCAGTTGATAGGTGAGATTTTGATATAAGGATCGGAATGGAATTATGGAAGTTGGAGTAGATCCGTTGTGTCATTTATGACCTATGTACAAACTTTCAGGTCATTCAGACGGGGTTTGATAGACTTTTTGATCGAAAGCAAAATTTGAAAGTTTTTGGAATTATTGAGCTTGAATCCAATGTAAATTTGATGTTTTGATGTTGTTTTGAGCGTTTCGAAGGTTGGAACAAGTTTAAATTATATTATGGGATATGTTGGCATGTTTGGTTGAGGTCCCGAGGGCCTCCGGTGAGTTTCGGATGCTCGACGGGTCATTTTTGGACTTAAGGAGTTGCTGGTGTTCATCAACTGGTATGTTCTTCATCGCGATCGCGGGGGAAGGTCCGCGATCGCGTAAGGCAAATGGGAGGCCAGATGAGTTAACTCTTCGCGTTCGCAGTGAAAGGGGATGCGATCACGTAGGACAGTCAAGTTATGTAATGCGTTCGCGTAGAAGAAATAAGGCGGCAGAGGAATCAGGTATTACCCTTCACGTACGGGTAGTGTCAAGCGCGATCGTGTAGCTCAGGGGAATCAATGTATCGCGTTCGCGTATGGATTAACGCGGTCACGTAGAGTTAAATATTGAGGCAGCAAAAATGTTCTTCGCGATCGCGATTAAGGAAAAATCTGGGCAGACATATTATATTTTAAAAACGAGGGTTGAAGTCCAATATCACAAAAAGCCATTGGAGAGCTCGGAAGGAGGTGAAACTTGAGGAGATTTATAGTGGAGCAATTGGGGTAAGTATTCTTCACTTATATTTGGTTTAATTCCATAATTTAGTCTTGAATTTCATTATTTAATTTGAGAAATTAGAGTGAAAATTGGGAAAAATAGAAGAAAAGTTTGAGAATTCATTTGGGTATTTGAATGAGCATTTAATGTCGGATTTTTATGTATTTGTTATGGGTAGACTCGTGAGAGTCTAAGGATTCTATTGATGTGATTTCTATCGGATTTCGAGATATGGGCCCGGGGGCTGGGTTCGGTCAGTTTTGGATTTTTTGGTATAAATTAGATATTTTCGAGTGGGCTTTGTTCCCCTAGCATATTTTGATGGTATGAATCTGATTTTGGCTACATTTGGAGAATTCAGAGGTCGATTCGAGAGGACAAAGGCATCGCGGGCTAGAGTTTTTGACCGGATAGAGGTAAGTAATGATTACAAATGATGTCCTAAGGGTGGGAAACCCCGGATTTCATATCGTTGTGCTACTTTGAGGTGATGCACATGCTAGGTGACGAACGTGGGATTGTGCACCGTTGGAAATTGTGACTTGATCCGTCTCGTACGACTGTTAAGTCGCGTATTTGATTTAAAATCTTATGATATTCTGTATTTTAGATATTGATACTATATTTTGGGCTGTATGCCATGTTTGGGGCCTTGTGCTGACCTATTGAGACCCTTAGGGGCATTTTTACTATTTTCCTCACTTTATTTGTTTTGAAAGCATACTCTCAGTCATGTTTTACTAGTTTGTTACTTAAATCTTGTTTTATCACTCTACTTCTTAAAATGTGAAAAATCTTTGGGCTGAGTTCCCTATTTTACTGATAGTCCGAGTGGCTTGTGAGGTTGATGGCTGAGAAGGGCCGGAGGCTTAATTATGAGATTGATGACTGAGATAGACCAAGGGTCTGATTGTGAGGTTAATAACTGAGAGGGGCTAAGGGCCTGGTTGTGAGGATTATATATTTATGGATTGGGCTGCACGCCGCAGCGATATATGGATCGGGCTGCACGTTGCAGCGATATGTTGGATTGGGCTGCACGCCACAGTGATATAGCACTTGGGCTCTAGGAACCCCTCCGGAGTCTGTACACTTCCAGTGAGCGCAGTCGACTATATATATGGATCGGGTTGTACGCCGCAACGATATATAGATCGGGATGCACACTGCAACAGTTATTATATGGTACCTATTGAGCGTGTGTGCTGACTGTGAACGCTGATTGATAAGAGTTGAGTCATGAGTGACTGAGAGGCTTTCCCGAGGAGCTATATATACATGTATACGAGTGATGCTTTGCTTGAGGGGCCTGTTTATGAACTTATTGGTTTCAGTCCTCCTTAAAGTGAGTTTCTATTGAATATGTTGATTTAATTACTACTTTCACTCATCTTTAGATTGAGCCTCTATTGAAAATGTTAAACAAATGTTTTTAAACAACTTTTCTTTAAACTGAAGTTCTTACAAGGTATTCGGAATTTAGTCATTGATTTGGCTTAGTTACTTCCACTGAGTTTTTTAAGTTACGAAATGATTATGAATTTCTATTTGCCCGAGGGGTTATATACGAACTATGTTTCGGCCGAGGGGCAGATTATGATTTTCATCACTTTCACTATAAATTTCACTGAACTTCTACTGAAAACTATTAGAAAGGCATTTTCAAAGGATTTTTTCCGAAATAGGAGTTGAACGAGATGATTTGATGTGTATCATGTTTTGGAAACATGCGGTATCCTCTGTGGTGCCATGATGTGGTTTACGTAATTTCTTACTGCTCAAACTTTATTTATTTTTATTATTTACTGAGTCGGAGTACTCACATTACTCCCTGCACTTTGTGTGCAAATTCAGGTATTTCTAAATCTGGTAGCGGGTGTTGATCGCTCAGAGGCGCAGTCATCGGAGTTTAGCAAGGTAGTTGCCCGGTGTTCGCAGCACAACTTCCCTCTCTCTTGTTTTCATTAGACTATATTCAGTATATTTTCAGACTTCTCGTTATATTCAGTTTTTCATAGATGTTCATGACTAGTGACACCTAATGTCGGGCTTGTGTATTTATTCCGCACTGTTTATTTAAACTTACATTACGAATTATCTGATTAATTAAAGGCTTAAAAATAATTGTTATTGATTAAAGGGTTAAATTCGGGAGTTGACCTAGTTTCACGATAGGCGCCATCACGATCGGGTCGATTTTAGGGTCGTGACAACAATAGTGAAAATACATGCCTTTTATGTCTTGCAAATCACAATAGCGAAATTAATCTTCAAAGCTTGAATTGTATTTTGAAAACTTTACGGATTCTGATTCTTCTATAAAAAAATGTAAATTGTTTGTTGCAATTCTGTCGACAAATGTGTAAGTATGGATAGTTCAGATGTAGAGGTAGATAGGCTCAGCTAGAAAACAATTAGTGACTGGCCCCGCCTATTATAAACCCAATGTGGCCAGCCTTGGTCAAAATCAGATTAGTCAAGGCCCTGGAATCTCCTTCATTTTTTGGCTGATTTCTGAGTCCAATACAACATTCAATGTTGGTTTGGCCCTGACCAAATACCCAATGGGTATATAGCTTTATATTAAGTTTAAATGAATTTTAAATAAGAACATCCTTACATTGCTTTAATTAAGTACAATTCTTTTAAAAAATAAATTGGGGTGTGCCTTCTACAATTGAATTACCTATGGCCCTCACACTGATATTATAACTTAGATATTAAACAATCTTGAATATTCGTAGCTTGCTTTAGGCGTGACTTGGTCTATTATCGTAATTATGTATACGTTCACGTAACATAATTATGATTTTCTTCTAAAAAATAAAATTGAGGTATGCGTTCACGCAACTTCAACCCAAATTTCTTAATACTAATAAAGCGTGATTAATTGTGGACATGTACGCGTGACGTGATTCTTGACGTGCCAAACAAAAAAGTACACGTACGCGTGACTCGTTTTAAAAATAACTCCTTAATTACGAATAATTAAGCAACTAAAAGTGGTTAAAAGGATAAATGCACATAGGTCCTAAAATGAGTAGTTAAATAATTTAAGCCAAGTATAAATCGCTAAGGGACCGTGCTAGAACCACGAAACCCGAGAATGCCTAACACCTTCTCTCGGGTTAACAGAATTCCTTATCTAGAATTTCTGGTTCGCAAACTTTTAAATAAAGTCTAAAATTTCCTCAATTTGGGATTTAAAAATAAACCGGTGACTTGGGACACCATAAATCATCCCAAGTGGCGATTCTGAATTAAACAAAATAATTTCATTTCGAATAATCACTTTAATTGGAAAAACCCCCTTATATCCCCTCTCGGGTGGTACAAAAGGAGGTGTGACATTTGTATATTCCATTCGAGTCGTTTTATAACTCTACTAAAGTTAAAATACTATTGTATCCAACTCACATAACATATTTATAATTTTTTAGTGAAGTTAAAATAATATTATATTCATCTCACATGACATATTAATATATCATAAGCATACAAGAATAATAAGACTAATAAGAATATATTTTCCCAATGAGCATGCAATTACAGACAACCTATTGCAATTGTTTAGACAAAAGAAGATTGTATCTGTACGATCAAACGCCCCCCAGAACCCAATTTTATTAGGGGTGTGCGTTTTTTTCCCCTATCGAAACCCATTTGATTTATGGGTCAAAGAACATTAAGAGAAAAATAGATTTAGCGGGGATGACCATCTAAGCTTATGTGATATTTATTTTTGAATTTTCCCATTAAATTTTATGCTATGTCATATTTATGGTAGGGTTTTTAGTCAAAATGACTTTTAAGTAAAAATGATAAAGTTTAGTTATTTTTAAGTGACAAAAAATAGTTAAGTGACTTTAATGAAATTAAAAAATAATTGAATGACAATCAGCAAAATTAACTCCCTCGATACATAAAATTTATCTAAATTGACTTAGATCTATTTTTTATATTAAATATACTACCAAGTCATTTTATATTCCTCTTTGATTTGGTTTTCGAGCACTAGAGACATTGAATTATTCAAACGACTACTGCTAGCTATTAAAAATATTCCCAAACTGATACCATATATGTATGCCTTTCTCAGTTATTTCTCAACATTTTTTGTTTGAACTCATCATTTTGTTTGAGTTATAAATTTAAAGTTTAATATTTTTCACATTTTTAGTGATTATGGATTTAAATAAACCTAGCTCTATAGTGCTAGATCCACCCGTACGCGAGAGGTTACATCAGAATGGATCTAGAATTCCGAGAAAATGGGTGCACCATTTCAGAATAGGAAAATTGAGTAAACTCGAGGCACATGAGAACTGAAAAGTTGGGAATTGATTGCTTTAGTGATGTAAAAAATAAAAAGAAAAGTTATGTTAATAGAAATAGAAAGGAAAAAAATATTTAAGAAAAAAATTAAACAAAAATTTGGATAGTGGATTTAATCCCTTGATCTTAGGTTGCTGAAAATAAGGGGCCAAAACTAATGAACCACTTCGCCTCTTTTGACCATGGTTCCATCAAATATGTATATATAATTTGTCAAATTGTGTACATCATATATATACTTTAACCCAAGGACTACGGGTTCACGTGAACCACATTTTATACCATGGATCTGCCCCTATATACATATACATATATATATATATACATATATACATATACATATATATATATATATATATATATATGTATATATCTATACATATATATATATATACATATATGTATATATGTATATCTATTAGAAACACTGCATGTTTAGCTTATCTAACACTTTAAATGCTCTAAATCTCCATTACAGTAAATATTTTCCCCCTTTAAGTTAAATTAGTTGAACTTCCTCCTATTCTATTATTTCGTTTACCTAATAAATACTTTACTAGATCATCACTTATAACATCAAACAGATCCATCACAGATAAAAAGTTTTTGCGAATATTAATAAAGGAGAAAAAATGGTTAATGATTAAGTATATATAAATTCTTAAGAAATCAAAAATTACAAAATTTTATCTGATATAAGAAAAAGGAATAGCTTGTGATGATTTTATTGTTCTGTAGATACTATTTAGGGATAAATTGGTTTAATGAATAGCCAAAAATGGTGCTTAATTTAGTAGTACGTATTAATTAATTGATAAAGAAAGTTATAAAAAATATATCTGAAATGGGAAAAAGAAAAACTTGTAGTTAATTTCACGTGATTGACCTTTTGCCACCATAATATCACATTAAAAACACAAAATTATTTTTTGTCATATTAATATAACCGAACTATGATTAAAGTACTAAGAAAATATAAATGACCATAAGATCAAATTTTCCAGATTGCGAAAACGAAAAAAAAATGAAAAAATAAGACCAAATTTTCAAACCTGAAATCTGAATTATGACACGTCAAAAGGGCGAAAAAAAAGAGAGACGTCACTAGCTACATTATTACTTTGCTACTTTATAAATACAACTAGATGAGGGATGGCCCAACACTTAATTACAAAAATAATTTTCTTAATTGTATTACTCCAATAGTTTAGTTGAAAATTGTATATCAAAGGTTAAATTTTTTGTTTCCGCTAACCTTGTTTTTGCTTCTCTTTATTTCTTTAAAGAAATAGAAATCTCACGTCATATATGACATGCTTGCCATTTCTTCAAAGAGCCTATTTATGGTGAGCTTTGGACTGTTGAGTTTCACATGCAAAAGTAAAAGAATACTTTGCCAGAATGAATTGTCCTCCGGATAATCTCTAGCTTCAATATTATATTATTTTACTATTATAAAAATCAATAATTTCATATTAAACGATAGTAAGATAATGTTGTATAAATTATTAGAAGTGGTACCTTACATTAAGCTGAAAATTATACACATGGTAGTTTTCCTTATAATCAACTCCAATTTATAAGATAAGCAATAAAAATAATGAGGTTTGAACTCTAAAAATATATGTGTGCAAAGCACATTCTTCATCAAAAAATTACCACGGTCAATAAAAATATTTTATCCATAGTATGCTTCTTTTAGTAACTTCATAACGCATGAACAAATGTATTAAATAAAAGAAACAAATTGGTTGTAGTATAAAGGAAAAAATAAAAATATAGCACAATAAATAAAAATTATGCTTAAAATATATTTATTGGCTATAAAATTTTTGTTATAACCTTCATATAAGATGACCACAATTCCTAATCAGATAGCCAAAAAGTGTTTAAAAAAAGTCAAATATAATGTGTTAAATTATATTGAATTGTCAATATTCTTTACACTAAATATATATAAGTTATGATATTTACCTGTGCTCTTCTTCTATTATAAAATCACACTTCCACTTTATATGGCTTGAGATGAAATTTGGATGCACGTTTTAGTTTCTGACCTGCATATTACTTAACAATTAATTTAAAAATCCAAATGCTATTTAAATGCGTAAATTTTTTGTAAATATTTTAAATCTCTAAAATCACCTCAACTCTTGTATAACACTTCAGCAACTTGTCTACCAAAATCAGTTTCCCCTACGATGAAATGTGTTGCGTCAAAATTTATAGAATTTGTCATTAAAATATTATTCAATCAATATTAGTAAATTAGTCATTAAAGCATCACAAATAAATGAATTGTATAAATTACCAATTACATGCATTACCGCCTATATTTCTCAATTCAAAATTCAAATTTAATAAGCATCAATTGCTTTATTGTAGCTTTACGGATCTGCATTGGATGTAAATATAGTAGTCAGTAAGGATAATCTTGTGGATTATAATTAAGTAGAAAAAATTTACTGATGAAATGCAACAAAGTTTTTCTTTGAAAATGAAATATGCTCAAATATTTTTTAAGTTTTATTGGTAGTGGAGGTTGATAACTAATACTACCTCTTACGTACAGGGATGGAGATCCTTCTCTTTCATTTTTACTTTACTCATTTTCACCATTTTTGTCATTTCCTTGCCATATAATTTTGGGAGGCCCATCTTCTACATATTCTCACTCAGCGTCTTCATCTATGTCATTCTCATGAGAACCCTGCAATGAATGAATTACATAAAGAATATTAGTGTTCAACAAAATGTTGTTAATGGTAATATGACGTGATAAATTGTCTCAACTTACTTGATTAAAAGTTGGATTCAAACTCATCCAGTTATTTTAAAAAAATCGGATCCATTGATTAAAAGTTGGATTCAAACGCAATCATCTGGCAAATGTTTATACGGAAATGTATTACCACTAAATAGTTTACAATAGGCTATACAACTACTGCCTATATTTTCTCTAACCACATCTTTATCCACATCCAACACTATATCCACGTTCTCTAACCACGTTCTTTTATATTAAGTTACTTTCTTTTTTCTCGGCATTTTTCAATAGTTTCTTATTACCTTTTTTTTCCAAAAAAATAGTATATCCCAAGGATATGAAGATAACTGTTGCTCCCAAACGCACACGCAAGTATACGTGATCGACAAGTAATATAGGATTGTAAGTCCAGATATCGTACCCACAGAGACTTGTGATTAACTATCAACTAAATTAAACCAAACAATTAATCTATTCAAGTGAATCCTAAAATATGAATATTTAACTAAAATTAATCTAAAGTAACAAATTAAGAGATCAAAGAAAACAACGACAAGCTTAACGACGAATTCAATGTGGGTGAATATTCTAGAGTTATGGGTTAGCTAACAATTCTGTTGAGTTTTCCACTTAAATCGTCTAATTAATTTATCTGGTTTATTGGTTGACAGGATTAATATTGCTCGTAGCCTTCTCCCGAAGTACAACTCGCTTATTCAAGCTAATCTAACGCCTATATTCCTATGGAATTAAAATTAACAAGAACGCATTAATAATTCCTGTATAGTAACCAAGCAAGGCGATTAGGTATATTCCTATCCTAACCGCAAATCCGCACCCCCTAAGAGTTAAGATCTTGCTCTACTCAATCTTATATGCAATCTAGAATTCCCTCTCCCGAGTTCAATCCTAGATTCGTAAATAGTATTCAATTGGTGATCAAACAATCAAATAATTAAGCGCAAGATTGAATAAATAAACCAATATGATAAAATAATAAGAACAATCTAAGCTTCAAACTACAACGTTCATGTAGCACCCAAAACTCTAGAACTAATAAACTATGAGATTAAAGGAAGAGAAGAGAAGAAAAATTAGTTAGAAGCCTCCTCCAAGCGTGGTTTGTCTTCCTCCATGTCTAAAGTGTGTCCCTAGGTCCAAGATCTGTCAAAAGTAGGGTCGGGCCCAGAAGAAAAGACCTTCTCCTGCGTGAAATAGGACTCCGGCTCTATAAATTTTGTACAGCCGCTCCGCACAATGCGGCGCGCTAATGGAGTTTATCAGCAGCCTCAACTTTTCGCATCAGGCAGCATTTTACACTGCTGCGCTGTGCCTTGCGGCGGCCCATGCGGTGCGGCAGTGTAATTTTCTCAGAGTGAACTTATTTCGTCCTCTTTTAACATCCGGACTTGGTACACGACCTCCGAACACGATCTCGGCTTATGTCTTGGGCTTTTAATCAGACTTCAAAGTTCCAAATCACTTGAATTCATTCCATAACGCCTACATAGATTGGAATCACTCCTACAAGGCATAAAACACATATTTAGTGCAAAACACTAGCGATTAAAGCTCAAACTCAATTAAAGTACAGTAACTTAGAGTGTAATAAGCGACTAAAATACGCAATTATAGCCTATCATCAACACCCCACACTTAAACCATTGCTCGTCCTCGAGCAATCAAACTACACTTTATATAGACACAACCTTTTAAAACAATTCTCCTAACTTATTGATCATACCAAGAATATTTAAAATAGACTAAGCACAAGAGTGTAACATCTTCACCTTAAGATTTGACTCACAAGTACCGCGCATTATTCACAACTCACCCACTTACTCTAACATAGAGGTCAATGACATTACCTTTCCTTCATGAATCAAGTGCCCTCACTCAATAAAAGAGAGTAGTTCCACACAATAAAATTTAAGAACAATTAGGAACTCAAGATAGAAAGAATTCACTCAATCTCAAAAATAACATTCATATGCCAGAAAAGACGCACCATAAGCTTGCTCGTAGTGTACTACTCTACTAATCAAGCTCATTCAGTTTAGGATCAAGTAAGACATTATTTGGCTTTAATGTAGGCTGCGAGACGGGTAGGATACATTTAGATATATGAGTAACTACACCTCCCTAAGCACTTTAATACATACACTTTAACATTCAAAACCCCACACTTATGTCAAACCATAACTCCACCTTCACATCAACATATATTAACTCTCCACTTCTTTAAGCACAATTACATCAAGAGTCATCACTATCACAGAATATTTTTCATAGTAATACAACTAATTTTTTTTCTTTTCAATTCATGTGGCTCTTACTTTTTCAAAATAGTGCACCTTTCACATTATTTCATTAGTTCTACTCAAAAGCCAAACCAACCACCCCACACTTTAACTTTTACAAAGTTCATAACAATTCAAGTGCTCGTGAGAGGTGAAAAGGTTCAAATACATGGTTCATTTAAACAAATGGGTAAGGCTTATAATGTGGTTGCTAAAGAAACAGGATTACAGGCTCAAAGGGGTTAACTATGATACATAGCAATTAGGCGGGTAAAATATGTCACAACCCGGATTTCCTACCATCGGGTGTCGTGATGGCGCCTACTATCGGAGCTAGGCAAGCCAAATATTTAAAATACCTTTCCTGCTTTCTTTCAAACAATATAATAAACGAGACAAAATCTAAGCGGAAGACTTAAATCTAAAGCAACTGAAAACCAAAAGTGCGGAAGTTTGAACCAAAATGCTACCCAGAGTCTGGTGTCACTAGCTCACGGACTACTACAGAATACTACAATCAATGTCTGAAGGGAAAATACATCATGTTTGTCTGATACAAGATAAACAAACAAAAAACATGGAAAGGGACTTCGGCCTGCGAACGCCAGCTAGGCTACCTCGAGAGTCCCTGGACTGAAGATAGCTCCCAGAAGTCCTACTGCTGCGGTCCGTAAGCTGCTCCCTGATCTGTGCACCAAAAATGCACAGAGTGTAGCATCAGCACAACCGACCCCATGTGCTGGTAAGTGCCTGGCCTAACCCCGGCGAAGTAGTGACGAGGCTAGACAGTACCTACCACAATTAACCTGTACAGATATATATACAACAAGTGCAAGAAAACAATAACAAGATAATACAAAGTAAAACTGGGGGAGGGGGGACATGCTATCGGGGAGTAACAGATAAAAATGAAATATCGGAAATAAATAGAAGAAACTCCGGTTTCCATGATATATATATATATATATATATATATATATATAGTGGACGACGTGCCACACGATCCCATAATATCATATATAAGTGGACGGCGTGCCACACGATCCCATAATATCATATATAAGTGGACGGCGTGCCACACGATCCCATAATATCATATATAAGTGGACGACGTGCCACACGATCCCATAATATCATATATAAGTGGACGGCGTGCCACACGATCCCATAATATCATATATAAGTGGACGGCGTGCCACACGATCCCATAATATAGATCGTAATATCTGACTTCATATAGTAGACCCCTTCAGGGGAGAATAACAACTCAATACCTTTAACCCGGCAAGGGTACAACTAACAGCCCAAAATATCCCGACAAGGGAGAATATATATATCAGTCTACACATCCCGGCAAGGGAGTATTCACAACACATTCTCCTTTTAAATCATTCTTCCTCAACCGTTCACATTATATGAAACTTATCAAATAAACAAGGAGCTTGTGTCACATTATTCGAATTAAAAGCAATCAAGACTCACGGTCATGCTAGACTCCGGTGCATAGATAACCGTCACCATGCCTATACACCGTACTCCACATTAGCAAGTAGCAAATATCATCCTAATCCTATTCCCTCAAGCCAAAGTTAGAACAAACACTTACCTCGAATGCTCCAAACTCAACTCACGCTTCTAGTATAGCTTTACCTCTTGATTCCACCACCAATCCGCTCGGATCTAGTCATAAGTTACTTAATCACATTAATAATTACTAAATGAATCATCCCCAATGCATGAAAATAGATTTTTCAAGGTTTTTCCCAAAAAGGTCAAAAATACCCCCGGACCCACGTGGTCGAAACTCGAGGTTCGGACCAAAACCCGGTTACCCATTCCCCCACGAATCCAAATATATGATTTGTTTTTAAATCGGACCCCAAATTGAGGTCCAACTTCTCAATTTGTAGAAAACCTAGATTCTACCCAAAACACCCAATTTTCCCCATGAAAATCTTTGATTTGAAGTTGAAATTATATTAAAAGATGTTAAGGGATAAAGAAATTAAGTTAGAGATCACTTACCAATCGTTTTGGAGAAGAAAAGTTGTTTGGAAAATCGCCTCTTAGGTTTTGGTTTTTTTTTTTGAAAATTGAAAAATGACTGAGATTTCCGAACTTGTATACCTTTCTGAGGACCTGGCGCGGACCGCACAAAAATGTGTTGCAGCCGCGCCGAGTGGGAGAAAAGTGGGGCTTCTCTGAACCCTTCCAGTGCGGACCACACTGTTTTGGTGCGCAGCCGCGCTGGCTAACCTGAAACCCTAGCCCTCAGACTCAGCCACGCGGACCACACAGAAAGGCATCGTGGCCGCGCGGCTCCAACGCGGACCGCGCGGAAATGACCGCGGCCGCGCTGGTGTCTACAACACTTGAACCTGTATTTTCTTAAGTCCAAAACTTCCTGGGCCCCATTCAAAACTCACCCGAGCCCTCGGGGCTCCAAACCAAACATGCACACAATCTTACAAACACCTTACGGACTTACTCGTGCGATCAAATCGCCAAAATAACATTATATACATAGGATCAAGCCTCAAACACATGATTTTCTTTTCTTCAACTTTCATAACTCAAATTCTCCATTTTTAGTCCGAAACACGTCATATGACATCCGTTTTTAGCCAAACTTTACAGATAGTGCTTAACACATATTTGAGATTTGTACCGGGCGTCGGAATCAAAATACGAGCCCGATACCATATTTTCTAACTCCTTTTCATTTCAAATTTTCATATCAAATTTCAGAAAACAATTTCTTTCAAAAATTCATTTCTCGGGCTTGGGACCTCAAAATTTGATTCCGGGCACACGCCCAAGTCCCATATTTTTCTACGAACCCTCCGGGACCGTCGAATCATAGGTCCGGGTCCGTTTACCCAAAATGTTGAACGAAGTCAACATTATGCATATTAATACCAAAATTCATCAAATGTTTCACATAATTCACATATTCTAACATAAAAACTTTCCGGCTACGTGCCCGAACTGCTCACGCCAATCAAGGCAACTAAAAGCGAGGTTTTCAAGGCCTCGGGAGCACGGAACAAGGAAGAATTACGGTGATGACCCCTTGGGTCGTCACATTCTCCACCTCTAAAACAACCGTTCGTCCTCGAACGGACAAAAGAAAGAAGTACCTGTGTCGGGAAATTAATGAGGATAACGGCTCCGCATATCGGACTCAGACTCCCTCAGGAGGCTGACCTCTCCACTGAACACGCACCGAAGGAAAACTCTTCGACCTCAACTGTCGAACCTGCCGGTCTAGAATAGCCACCGGCTCCTCCTCATATGACAGATCCTTGTCCAATTGGACAGTGCTGAAATCCAACACGTGCGATGGATCTCCGCGATACTTCCGGAGCATAGATACATGAAACACGGGATGCACAGCTGACAAGCTAGGTGGCAAGGCAAGTCTATAAGCCACCTCTCCCACACGATCAAGAATCTCAAATGGACCGATGAACCTAGGGCTGAGCTTGCCCTTCTTCCCAAATCTCATCACGCCCTTCATAGGCGATACACGGAGCAATACCCGCTCACCGACCATGAAAGCAACATCTCTGACCTTTCGGTCTGCATAACTCTTCTGTCTGGACTGAGCTGTACGAAGTCTATCCTGAATAATCCTGACCTTGTCCAAGGCCTCCTGAACCAGATCCGTACCCAATAATCGAGCCTCTCCTGGCTCAAACCATCCAACTGGAGACCGACATCGCCTACCATACAATGCCTCATACAGAGCCATCTGAATGCTGGACTGGTAGCTGCTGTTGTAGGCGAACTCTACTAAAGGCAAAAACTGGTCCCACGAGCCTCCAAAATCAATGACACCGGCTCGGAGCATGTCCTCAAGAATCTGAATAGTCCTCTCGGACTGACCGTCCATCTGGGGATGAAATGCTGTACTCAACTCAACCTGGGTGCCCAACTCTCGCTGAACCGCTCTCCAGAAATGCGAGGTAAACTGCGTACCCCGATCCGAAATGATAGATAGCGCACCCCATGAAGGCGAACAATCTCCCTGATATAAATCTCGGCTAACCTTTCGGACGAATAGGTGGCTGCAACAGGAACAAAATGTGCTGACTTGGTCAGCCTATCAATAATGACCCAAACTGCATCAAATTTTTTCCGAGTCATCGGAAGTCCAGTAACGAAATCCATCGTAATCCTCTCCCACTTCCACTCGGGAAGTGCAATCCTCTGAGATAGACCACCAGGTCTTTGATGCTCGTACTTAACCTGCTGACAATTCAAACATCGAGCCACGTGCGCAACGATGTCTTTCTTCATCTTACGCCACCAATAGTGCTGCCTCAGATCCTGATACATCTTCGCGGCGCCCGGGTGAATAGAATACCGAGAACTGTGGGCCTCCGCTAAGATCAACTCTCGAATCCCATCAACATTGGGCACACAAACTCGCCCCTGCAATCTCAATACACCATCATCATCTAAGGTTACTTTCTTGGCACCTCCACGCTGCACCGTGTCTCTCAAGACACACAAATGGGGATCCTCAAACTGCCGCTCGCGGATACGCTCTAATAGTGAGGAACGAGCAACCGTGCAAGCTAACACTTTGCTAGGCTCAGAAATATCCAACCTCACAAGACGATTGGCCAAGGCCTGAACATCCAAAGCAAGCGATTTCTGGCTGACTGGAATATAAGCAAGACTACCCATGCTGGCGGACTTCCTGCTCAATGCATCGGCCACCACATTGGCCTTCCCCGGGTGGTATAAGATAGTAACATCATAATCCTTTAGCAACTCTAACCACCTCCTCTGCCTCAAATTCAACTCTTTCTGCTTGAACAGATACTGAAGACTCTTGTGATCAGTGTAAACCTCACACGTCACGCCATATAAGTAATGCCTCCAGATCTTCAGCGCATGAACAATGGCTGCCAACTCGAGATCATGAACTGGATAATTCTTCTCGTGGATCTTCAACTGCCTCGAAGCATAAGCAATGACCTTGCCTTCCTGCATCAACACTACACCAAGCCCAATACGAGACGCATCACAATAGACCATATATGGCCCTGAACCTGTGGGCAAAACCAATACCGGTGCCGTAGTCAGAGCCGTCTTGAGCTTCTGAAAGCTCGCCTCACACTCATCCGACCACCGAAACTGGACACCCTTCTGGGTCAATCTGGTCATAGGGGCTGCAATGGATGAAAACCCCTCCACGAACCGACGGTAGTAACCTGCTAACCCCAGGAAACTCCGAATATCCGTAGCTGAAGCTGGTCGAGGCCAGTTCTTGACTGCCTCTATCTTCTTCGGGTCTACCTGAATACCTGCTGCTGATACGACATGACCCAGGAATGCGACCGAACTCAACCAAAACTCGCACTTTGAGAACTTAGCATACAACTGACTATCCTTTAGGGTCTGAAGGACCACTCTGAGGTGCTGCTCATGCTCCTCCTGACTGCGGGAGTATATAAGAATATCGTCAATGAAGACTATCACGAACAAGTCCAAATAAGGTCTGAACACTCGGTTCATCAACTCCATAAACTCTGCTGGGGCATTAGTCAATCCAAATGACATGACCAAAAACTCATAGTGCCCATACCGAGTGCGAAATGCTGTCTTAGGGACATTAGACGCCCTAATCCTCAGGTGGTGGTAGCCAGATCTCACATCTATCTTTGAAAACACCCTCGCACCCTGAAGCTGGTCGAATAAATCGTCGATCCTCGGCAGTGGATACTTATTCTTAATTGTAACCTTGTTCAATTGCCGGTAATCGATGCATATTCTCATCGAACCATTCTTTTTCTTAACAAACAACACCGGTGCACCCCAAGGCGAAACACTGGGTCTAATGAAACCTTTCTCAAGCAAGTCCTGCAGTTGTTCCTTTAACTCTTTCAACTCCGGCGGGGCCATACGATATGGCGGGATAGAAATGGGCTGAGTGCCCGAGGCCAAATCAATACAAAAGTCGATATCCCTGTCGGGCGGCATACCCGGCAAGCCTGAATGGAAAACCTCCGAAAACTCCCGAACAACGGGCACAGAATCAATAGAAGGGGCCTCTGCGCTAGAATCGCGAACATACGCCAAGTAGGCCAAACATCCCTTCTCGACCATACGCCGAGCTTTCACATACGAGATAACACTGCGGGTACAATGACCAGAAGTCCCTCTCCACTCTAAACGAGGTAAATCCGGTAAGGCTAAGGTCACAGTCTTGGCATGGCAATCCAAGATAGCATGGTACAGGGATAACCAATCCATCCCCAATATAATATCAAAGTCGACCATGTCCAAAAGCAACAAATCAACACGGGTCTCAAGACCCCCAATCACTACGATACAAGAACGATGAACTTGGTCGACCACAATAGAATCACCCACCGGTGTTGACACATAAACAGGAATACTCAACGAGTCACTAGGCATAACCGAATAGGGTGCAAAATAGGACGACACATATGAATACGTAGATCTGGGATCAAATAGCACAGAAGCATCCCTATCACCGACCAGAATGGTACCTGTAATCATAGCATCTGATGACTCAGCCTCTGGCCTGGCCGGCAAAGCATAACAACGGGGCTGGGACCCACCTCCCTGAATCATATCCCTAGGACAATCTGCTGCTGGCTGACCCCTACTTCTAGCGGTCTGAGCTCCACCTCTAAGACCTCTACCTCTACCTCTATGTCCTCTACCCCCGCCTCTAGCCGGCTGGGCAGGTTGTGGGGAAACTGATGCCTGGATCATCGGGAGAGAACCCTGCTGCTGCGAGCTGCTGGAAGCTCGAGGGCAATATCTGGCAATGTGATTCACATCGCCGCAAGTATAACAAGCCCTCGGCTGCTGAGAAAACTAAGTGGTGGTGCACTGATAGGTGCTGATGGTGAACTAAAGAGCTGTTGGTCAGAATACTGCGGCTGAGAACCACGACCACCTGGTGTACTATGAGAAGCCTGGAGAGCTGACTGAAAGGGCCTCGAAGGATGGCCTCTACCATAAGAATCCCTACCTCCAGACGAGGTACCACTGAATCTACCAGAATGACGGGGCCTCTTATCAGACCCATGACTACCTCCCTGAGCAAGTGCCATCTCTATCCGGCGGGCACCATCTGCCTCCTCCTGAAATGAAATCTCGCTACCGGCACTCATGGCCATCTGAACACGGATCGGCTGGGCCAACCCATCAATAAACCTCCGCACCCTCTCCCTATCGGTGGGGAGTATCACAATGGCATGACGAGCAAGATCAATGAACCGGGTCTCATACTAGGTGACCGTCATAGGACCCTGCTGGAGACGCTCAAACTGCCTGCGAAGAGCATCTCGCTGAGTAACTGGGAGAAACTTCCCCAGAAATAACTCTGAAAACTGATCCCAGGTCAATGATGGCGACCCTGCTGGCCTAGCTAAACAGAAATCCCTCCACCAAGTCTTGGCGGATCCTGCCAGGCGAAAAGTGGCGAAGTCGTCCCCATTGGTCTCTACAATACCCATAGTCCGTAGAACCTCATGACAGCTGAATATGAAATCCTGAGCATCCTCTGAGGGAGTGCCACTATATGTAGTAGTGAAGATATTGGTGAAACGATCAAGCGTCCACAAAGCATTGATCGGACATAGCCGCACCATCGCTGGACTAAGCCGCAATACCTGGCTGGGCTGTGGCTGAACTGCCACGGTTGGCTGAACTGCTGGAACTTGAGCCTGAGGAGCTACCAGCTCTGGAGTACGAGTATCGGGAGTCTGAACTCCTCCCCCAGCCTGAGATGTGGCTGGAGCTACGGGAAGCAAACCCGCTCTAGAAATGCCCTCCATAAAGCCTACCAGTCGGACCAAAGCGTCCTGAAGCACTGGAGTGGCTATGAAACCCTCTAGGACCTGAGCTGGGCCCACTAGAACAGCTGGGGCTGGAACCTCCTCCTCAAAATCGACTTGAGGCTCCGTCGTTGGAAATGCTGCTCGGGGCTGAGCTCTGCCCCGGCCTCGGCCTCTGGCATGGCCTCGCCCTCGCCCTCTGCCCCTAATAGGGGCTACTGCTGGGGGATCAGGCTGTTGCGCGATAGAAGAGGAAGCACGTGTCGTCGCCATCTGCGAAAGAACAGAGTGGAAAGACAATCAGTACTTGAGAAATAGAATCGCATGACAAGAATGAACAAGGTGAAGTTTTCCTAACTCGGTAGCCTCTGCGGGATAAATACAGACGTTTCCGTACCGATCCCTCAGACTCTACTGAGCTTGTCCGCGAGTTGTGAGACCTAAGTAACCTAGAGCTCTGATACCAACTTGTCACGACCCGGATTTCCTACCATCGGGTGTCGTGATGGCTCCTACTATCGGAGCTAGGCAAGCCAAATATTTAAAACACCTTTCCTGCTTTCTTTCAAACAATATAATAAACGAGACAAAATCTAAGCGGAAGACTTAAATCTAAAGCAACTGAAAACCAAAAGTGCGGAAGTTTGAACCAAAATGCTACCCAGAGTCTGGTGTCACTAGCTCACGGACTACTACAGAATACTACAATCAATGTCTGAAGGGAAAATACATCATGTTTGTCTGATACAAGATAAACAAACAAAAAACATGGAAAAGGACTTCGGCCTGCGAACGCCAGCTAGGCTACCTCGAGAGTCCCTGGACTGAAGATAGCTCCCAGAAGTCCTACTGCTGCGGTCCGTAAGCTGCTCCCTAATCTGTGCACCAAAAATGCACAAAGTGTAGCATCAACACAACCGACCCCATGTGCTGGTAAGTGCCTGGCCTAACCCCGGCGAAGTAGTGACGAGGCTAGACAGTACCAACCATAATTAACCTGTACAAATATATATACAACAAGTGCAAGAAAACAATAACAAGATAATACAAAGTAAAACTGGGGGGGGGACATGCTATCGAGGAGTAACAGATAAAAATGAAATATCGGAAATAAATAGAAGACACACGATCCCATAATATCATATATAAGTGGACGACGTGCCACACGATCCCATAATATCATATATAAGTGGACGGCGTGCCACACGATCCCATAATATAGATCGTAATATCTGACTTCATATAGTAGACCCCTTCAGGGGAGAATAACAACTCAATACCTTTAACCCGGCAAGGGTACAACTAACAGCCCAAAATATCCCGACAAGGGAGAATATATATATCAGTCTACACATCCCGGCAAGGGAGTATTCACAACACATTCTCCTTTTAAATCATTCTTCCTCAACCGTTCACATTATATGAAACTTATCAAATAAACAAGGAGCTTGTGTCACATTATTCGAATTAAAAGCAATCAAGACTCACGGTCATGCTAGACTCCGGTGCATAGATAACCGTCACCATGCCTATACACCGTACTCCACATTAGCAAGTAGCAAATATCATCCTAATCCTATTCCCTCAAGCCAAAGTTAGAACAAACACTTACCTCGAATGCTCCAAACTCAACTCACGCTTCTAGTATAGCTTTACCTCTTGATTCCACCACCAATCCGCTCGAATCTAGTCATAAGTTACTTAATCACATTAATAATTACTAAATGAATCATCCCCAATGCATGAAAATAGATTTTTCAAGGTTTTTCCCAAAAAGGTCAAAAATACCCCCGGACCCACGTGGTCGAAACTCGAGGTTCGGACCAAAACTCGGTTACCCATTCCCCCACGAATCCAAATATATGATTTGTTTTTAAATCGGACCCCAAATTGAGGTCCAACTTCTCAATTTGTAGAAAACCTAGATTCTACCCAAAACACCCAATTTTCCCCATGAAAATCTTTGATTTGAAGTTGAAATTATATTAAAAGATGTTAAGGGATAAAGAAATTAAGTTAGAGATCACTTACCAATCGTTTTGGAGAAGAAAAGTTGTTTGGAAAATCGCCTCTTAGGTTTTGGGTTTTTTTTTTTGAAAATTGAAAAATGACTGAGATTTCCGAACTTGTATACCTTTCTGAGGACCTGGCGCGGACCGCACAAAAATGTGTTGCGGCCGCGCCGAGTGGGAGAAAAGTGGGGCTTCTCTGAACCCTTCCAGCGCGGACCGCACTGTTTTGGTGCGCGGCCGCGCTGGCTAACCTGAAACCCTAGCCCTCAGACTCAGCCACGCGGACCACACAGAAAGGCATCGCGGCCGCGCGGCTCCAGCGCGGACCGCGCGGAAATGACCGCGGCCGCGCTGGTGTCTGCAACACCTGAACCTGCATTTTCTTAAGTCCAAGACCTCCCGGGCCCCATTCAAAACTCACCCGAGCCCTCGGGGCTCCAAACCAAACATGCACACAACCTTAAAAATATCTTACGGACTTACTCGTGCGATCAAATCGCCAAAATAACATTATATACATAGGATCAAGCCTCAAACACATGATTTTCTTTTCTTCAACTTTCATAACTTAAATTCTCAATTTTTAGTCCGAAACACGTCATATGACGTCCGTTTTGAGCCAAACTTTACAGATAGTGCTTAACACATATTTGAGACTTGTACCGGGCGTCGGAACCAAAATACGAGCCCGATACCTATATTTTCTAACTCCTTTTCATTTCAAATTTTCATATCAAATTTCAGAAAACAATTTGTTTCAAAAATTCATTTCTCGGGCTTGGGACCTCAGAATTTGATTCCGGGCACACTCCCAAGTCCCATATTTTTCTACGAACCCTCCGGGACCGTCGAATCATAGGTCCGGGTCCGTTTATCCAAAATGTTGAACGAAGTCAACATTATGCATATTAATACCAAAATTCATCAAATGTTTCACATAATTCACATATTCTAACATAAAAACTTTCCGGCTACGTGCCCGAACTGCGCACGCCAATCGAGGCAACTAAAAGCGAGGTTTTTAAGGCCTCGAAAGCGCGAAACAAGGAAGAATTACGGTGATGACCCCTTGGGTCGTCACAAAATATATATATGGCTCAACAAAGAAATGCCTATATCACTTTCAAGATTGAACAAAACTACTATTTCGCTTTGCAAACACACGGGGCAAGTTCTAGACATCAAATGCAATGCACAGAATAACACAAAACTTTACACACACATGGCACATAACTCACTCAGGATTGAACTCATCAAGACACTCTAGTCAAAGAAGTTAAGCAAAGTTAAGATCATACAATTTAAGGTACTTATACAAGAGTCAAAAATTGAGCCTAAACGTCACAACCACAGTACTATCTATTCTCGAGGCATGACAAAGTTAAAAGATATTGCTTTAATTTCAATCATAACACAATGGCTTCTCTCCTAAAAAAATAAAACTACCTACACCCGGTTCAAACAAAATCCTTAGAAAAGAACCGCGACACAAAGAAAAATCGAGGAATTGCTACACTACCTACGAATAAAATCTTTTTGTCCTTTTTCTTTAGACTTAAATCCCTCAAGAAAACTGTCTAGGAAATCCATCGTCAGGAAAAGTTCAATTTTTTTTTTGACAAAAACTCCTACTACAATTAAGCTAAAATAGCACAGAAAATCACTCAAACAATCTCCTCACCCCACACTTAAAATTGTGTAATGTCCTCAATGCACACTGAAAATAACAAGAGGGTAAAAGAGACTCCCTGGTAGGCTAAAGGCCGAAGAATTAGCAGTTCACGGGATACTCAGACTTCTCCCAGGTATGATTCTTTGTGCGAGTACCTCACACTTAGTTTCAACCACCTGCTCGCTTTTGCATATGCCTATTGGCTATGACTCCATGCTCCTACTCCTACAAAATACAAAAATAATACTACAAAAAAAATAACACAATAAAAAAATGTAACACAATAAAAAAAAGTAAACAAAAGAAAAATAAATTGAAATTGGGTTGCCTCCCAACAAGCGCTTGATTTAACGTCGCGACACGACGCCATCACTTTCACCACTTTTCTTTCCACTTTGAGGATAAAAATTGCGCCCCCAATTTTGCATCAATTTTTCTGTCACGTTCTTGTGGCAGTGGTATGAATATAAAGGAACCAAGTAATAGATATCGCATCTTGCACTTCTTGGCCTTTAAGTGAGGGATGTCGTTTTGTCTTTTTGGCATCACAAATTTCAGAATATAAACACTTTGTTTCTCATCCATTGACTCCTCCATATGCTCGATTGGATCAATTCCCATGTTACCAACCAAACACAATGTTGAAAAGTGTTTAGAATGAGGTCCAATACGCTCCAACTCCAAAATTGCATTATTTTTGACATCCTCAATTTTGCACTCTTCGTCAACCTTGGCATCATTAATAATATTTTGGTCGGATAGTTGGAATTCCTCTTTCCGCTCCTCAAGCTGGCCAGTATCCACAAAAATTGGTTGTAGGGCATCAGACGCCTCAACCTTTTTATTCAATTGATCATGAATGCCATGTATATCTAAGTCAAATTGGTTTATTTCTTGCATGAGCTCAGTTCTTTCTTCTATCAGTTGTTCTGTCATATTTGAAAGACCATCACAGAGAAAAAGTTATGAGATTTTATCAGTTGAGCTTGTTCCTCAAACCAAGATTGGCTCACTATATCTGCTTCTTCAAAATAATCTTCTTGTGGGAACTCGTTCTCTTCATCGAATTGAGGTTCTTCTTGGAAATTGGCTATTAATTCATCCATTCTAGCCTGGAGTCTTTTGATCGTTAAGGCATCAAGACTTTGTTGCTCGACTATTTGCGTCATCATGTCCATAATACGAGCCATGCTTTCCATATACTCCACTTCATTGCTCCTATTAAACTCATAAACATTATTAGAAACATTATAATAAGAACTCTAAAAAGGATAATAAGAATTAGGACAACCATCCCAATGGCCACCTTGACCACCACACATATTACAAATATTCCACCCATAATATTGAGATTCACTATTTTTCCACAAGTGTGGTCCTCCACAATATCGACAAGGATCACCATAATAAGAATAACCAATATTCGACCAATTATCATTCCAAGATGCCATATCAACAAAGATAATAAAATATTAAACTAAGTTAAAAATAAAAAGAAACTTGAATAGAAAAAAAGTAAAAATCTAACCTAGTAGACTAGTTAATTTCTAAGTCCCCGGCAACGGCGCCAAAAATTTGTTGCTCCCAAACGCACACGCAAGTATACGTGGTCGACAAGTAATATAGGATTGTAAGTCCAGATATCGTACCCACAGGGACTTGTGATTAACTATCAACTAAATTAAACCAAACAATTAATCTATTAAAGCGAATCCTAAAGTATGAATATTTAACTAAAATTAATCGAAAGTAACAAATTAAGAGATCAAAGAAAACAACGACAAGCTTAAGGGCGAATTCAATGTGGGTGAATATTCTAGAATTATGTGTTAGCTAACAATCCTGTTGAGTTTTCCACTTAAATCGTCTAATTAATTTATTTGGTTTATTGGTTGACAGGGTTAATATTGCTCGTAGCCTTCTCCTGAAGTACAACTCGCCTATTCAAGCTAATCTAACGCCTATATTCCTATGGAATTAGAATTAACAAGAACACATTAATAATTCCTGTATAGTAACCAAGAAAGGCGAATTAGGCATATTCCTATCCTAACCGCAAATCCGCCCCCCTAAGAGTTAAGATCTTGCTCTACTCAATCTTATATGCAATCTAGAATTCCCTCTCCCGAGTTCAATCCTAGATTCGTAGATAGTATTCAATTGGTGATCAAACAATCAAATAATTAAGCGCAAGATTGAATAAATAAACCAATATGATAAAATAATAAAAACTATCTAAGCTTCAAACTACAACGTTCATGTAGCCCAAAACTCTAGAACTAATAAACTATGAGATTAAAGGAAGAGAAGAGAAGAAAAACTAGTTAGAAGCCTCCTCCAAGCGTGGTTTGTCTTCCCCCACGTCTAAAGTGTGTCCCTAGGTCTAAGATCTGTCAAAAGTCTGTTATATCTCCAAAATAATATTTTTCCATGTATATATACCAAGTAGGGTCGGGCCCAGACGAAAACACCTTCTCCTGCGTGAAATAGGACTCTGGCTCTATAAATTTTGTACAGTCGCGCCGCACCATGCGCCGCGCCACGCTAATGGAGTTTATCAACAACCTCAACTTTTCGCATCAGGCAACATTTTACACTGCTGCGCCGCCCCTTGCGGTGGCCCATGCGGCTACGGCTACGGCTACGACTTCGACTTCGGATTCAGATTTGGATTTGGATTTGGATTTGGTCAAATGATCGATTGATTGATTAATTTTTTGGACCAAATTTATTTGTTAATAGTAAATATTAACGTAATATTATCCGTGTTTGTAACAGATATGTTCCAATATGTGTATTTTACCACCAGTTGCAATAGCAGCCGCCTAGTGCTCCTCCCACCATTGCTAAGTGCTTGCTCCATAACAAGTTAGTGCATGCTCCACCATGGAGAGGGGGCGGGTCTCACAACTGACTGCTATAAATATGAGCAGCAACAGTTGGAGAATGACACACCGAAACAAAATTGAGAGCTATTGATCTTCTCTTCACTGAAAACTCAACGTTGGCTATAATTTGCATTTCTTCCTCTCAGAATTTCCATTCGACTTCTGAGTTTTTCTCCCTTGTTCTGCATTGTTTTAAACTACAAACAAAGCATCCGTAAGTGTGATTTGCAGCCAAACTTTGTATTCGCTGAAATACTGGGGTTTAAAGTACCGCTACACCAGTGTGTAATTCGTTCTATCCTGGGAGGAAATAATCCATAACCTTGGGTACTAGGAGGGGATTAAATTCCTTAAGGAAACACTGTGAATTCAGTGGGCTCAAATTAATATCTGTTTTATTTATATTTACGTTTATAAGCTAACGTTCTAAATTCCAGAATCATTATTTACAAATACAGGCATAATAACAACAAGCTTAAGGAATTTAATAATTTTAATTTCTGTAATTGTGTTACTTTTATTATTCTGGAAACTATAACCTTTGTTGTTTTTGTGTACTCCCGTTTGGAGAGTAAAGCCTTTGTGACGGTTTGTTGGAGATTAAAATCTACGTGATTTTTACTCCAGTTTTAAAGCCTTCGTGGGTTTTTGTTGGAGATTAAAATCTACGTGATTTTTTTACTCCAGTTTTAAACGTTTGTTTGTGTCATTTTTTTCCAGAAAAAATGGCGAATGACAACGGAAATCAAGCTGTTCCGATAATGACTGCAACGTATCGACAAGTCGAACTCCGGCGTTGGCACCGGCAAAGTAACCCGAAAAATTTTCTGGGATAGATTTCAAGCGCTGGCAGCAGAAGATGTTCTTCTACTTGACTACGTTATGTCTACAGAAGTTCATAAAGGAAGATGTTCCTGATCTTCCAGATGAAACTCCAGAGAATAAAGCTTTCTCGTGATTGAGGCGTGGAAGCATTCTGACTTCTTGTGCTGGAATTATATTCTTAGCGGACTGGAGGATAATCTGTATAATGTATACAGTGGCGTGGAGACGTCAAAAGAATTGTGGAATGCACTTGAAAAGAAATACAAAACTGAAGATGTCGGGATGAAGAAATTCGTCGGTGCAAAATTTTTGGACTACAAAATGGTAGATAGCAAGTCTGTTATTACCCAAGTCGAGGAATTGCAAGTAATTATTCATGATCTACTTGCTGAAGGTATATTTCAAAAGAATACTGATGCTGAAAGTACAATTTTTAGTAATTTTACTAATGGAATTTTCATTGAAGGTCTTGTCATCAATGAAACATTCCAAGTAGCAGCGATAATTGAGAAGTTGCCTCCATTGTGGAAGGACTTCAAAAATTATTTGAAACACAAACGAAAGGAAATGTCCCTTGAATATCTCATTGTTATATTGAGAATCGAAGAGGACAATAAAGCTGCTGAAAGGAGAGGCCATGGAAATTCAACAATAATGGGAGCAAATATTGTTGAAGATAACAAAAAGAGAAAGAAGGCTTCTGGTCCGAAATACAACCCAAGCAAGAAGCGGTTCAGTGGAAACTGCTACAACTGTGGGAAAACCGGACACAAATCTACGGAGTGTCGTGCTCGGAAGAAAGACAAGCAAAGGGGTCAAGCAAACATGGTAGAAAAGCATGATGATGTTGATGACTTGTGCGCCATGCTTTCTGAATGCAACCTGGTAGGAAACCCAAAGGAGTGGTGGATTGATTCTGGAGCCACTCGCCATGTTTGTGCTGTGAGGGAAGCATTTTCTACATATGCTTCTGCTGGACCCGAAGAGACGCTCTCTATGGGAAATGCTGCTACAGCAAAAATTGAAGGATACGGTAAGATATTTCTCAAGATGACTTCTGGCAAGGTCATGACTTTGAACAACGTCCTTCATGTTCCCGAGATTAGGAAGAACTTAGTCTCTACTGGACTTCTTGTAAAGCACGGTTTCAAGTGCGTTTTTGTATCTGACAAGGTAGTGATTAGTAAGAATGAAATGTTTGTAGGAAAAGGTTACCTTACTGAGGGCCTTTTCAAGCTGAATGTAATAGTTGTTGAAACTAATAATAAAACTTCAGCTTCTTCTTACTTACTTGAGTCAAATGATTTATGGCATGTACGTTTAGGTCATGTCAATTATAAAACCTTGCGAAAAATGATAAACTTGGAAGTATTGCCTAAGTTTGAATGCGAAAAATCAAAATGTCAAATATGTGTGGAATCTAAGTATGTTAAACATCCTTATAAGTCGGTTGAAAGGAATTCAAATCCTTTAGACTTAATTCACACAGATATTTGTGACATGAAGTCAATACCATCTCGCGGTGGAAAGAAGTATTTCATAACTTTTATTGACGATAGTACTCGATATTGCTATGTTTACTTACTTAATAGTAAAGATGAAGCAATAGACGCATTCAAGCAATACAAAAATGAAGTTGAAACGCAACTTAACAAGAAAATCAAAATGATAAGAAGTGATAGGGGTGGTGAATATGAATCTCCTTTTGAACAAATATGTTTAGAATATGGAATTATTCATCAAACAACAGCCCCTTACACGCCCCAATCCAATGGGATTGCGGAAAGAAAGAATCGTTCATTAAAGAGATGATGAACGCATTGTTGATAAGTTCTGCATTGCCACAGAACTTGTGAGGGGGAGCTGTTCTTACGGCTAGCCGAATACTAAATCGAGTACCCCATAGCAAAACTAAATCCATTCCATATGAAAAATGGAAAGGAAGGAAGCCCAACTTGAATTATTTTAAAGTGTGGGGGTGTTTGGCAAAAGTACAAGTTCCTAAACCCAAAAGGGTAAAAATAGGACCGAAAACAGTTGATTGTGTTTTCATAGGATATGCGACCAATAGTAAAGCATATCGATTTCTGGTTCATAAATCAGAAAATCCTGACATTCATAATAATACGGTTATAGAATCAGATAATGCTGAGTTCTTTGAAAATATATATCTGTATAAAAAGGAATGTGAGTTGTTTGGTGAAGGATCTAAACGACCTCGGGAAGAAACAAAAGAAAGTACATTATATCAGGAGGATCTAAGACGTAGTACTGTCGGTCAAGATTTTACCTTTAATTCTTTTAAGAGCATTTCCATACTTTTGTCGGTCAAATCATTGTATGAATCTGAAGAAATATCACCAATATCACATTAATCTTGTACGAATCAGACTTGAAAGAAAATTTAGAACAAAACTTCCTATAATCTCTGTCATCATAGAGTCTTATGATCCCCATTCTATGGGAACTGCCATGACCAACGGAACACATTCCGTCTTCATCAACCTTGTCACTCTCAATTAAACTTCTTTTCCTCATGGAAAATGAAGTACAGAATTACTCTATAAGCTCTTCTTTTATCTACTTAGAAAATACTAAATTCCTACCTACACCATCACTATTTGAAACACATGTCATTGCCTTCTCATCATCATTGTCGCTAATAAGAAGAACAATTAAAGGCACACTTTGACAGGTACTGTGTCTTAGTTATTCTTGGTGGAAGTTCTATTGCATGTCTAATAACGTCATCAACCTCTTCTAATAATCCTCTGGCAATCTAAAATTCCAAAACATAAACTAAAGTTCAATTCATATCCTAAACCTTCAATTCATATCCACAAAAGTTCAAGTCATATCCTAAAGGTTCAACTCATATCGTAAAAAGTTTAAGTCATATCGTAAGATTTCAATTTATATCGTACAAGTTCAATTCACAGAACAAAACCTAAAAACTAAAATTTCATCAATTCTTATCCTACGAGTTTAAACATAAACTAAAAGTTTAATTTATATCTTAAAGGTTCAATTCATATCCACAAAAATTCAAGTCATATCCTAAAATTTCTATTTATATCCTAAATATTCTACTCATATAATAAAAGTTTCAATTTATATCCTACAAGTTCAATTCACAAGAACAAAACCTAAAAACTAAAAGTTATATTCATATCCTACGAGTTTAAATATAAACTAAAAGTTCAAGTCATATCCTAAAGGTTCAATACATATGCTAAAGGTTCAATTTATTTCCTAATAGTTCAACTATACCCTAAAAGTTTCAATTCATATCCTAAAAAGTTCAAGTCATACATAAAAGCTTCAATTTATGTCACGACCCAAATCCCGGTCGTGATGGCACCCAACACACTACTAGGCAAGCCCGACCATTATTCAACACTTAACCCAATTTATCAAAAATAGCGGAAAGAAATATCAATTAAGCAAGATTAAAGTACTGAAGATTTTAACAAAATACACAATATAATCTCACTAGGACCCGGTGTCACGAATCTGAGCCTCTAGAATACAGAATATCATCCTAATACACGGTATATCCAAAGTCCGATAATGCGGAAATAAAGAGATAGGATAGGAGGGAGAAGATCAATGGCTGCGAACGCCGTGCAGCTACCTCGATACTCCCAGAGGCTGGATCTGCTGATCAACTGGATCTACTGAGCCTGAGACTGCCCTGGATCTGCACACAAGGTGCAGGGAGTAAAGTGAGTACTCCGACCCAGTGAGTAATAAAAGTAACTACAGTCCGAAGATAAGAAAATCCAGTAAATACACAAAGTAAGCTACAATCCGAATATACAGCAACATATGGAACTGAGCAGCTAAACACCAGTATAAATACAAATACATGAATGCAATGCAATGCATATGATGGTACATTCCAGTACCCACTGCGGCGTGCAGCCCGAGCCATCCATATTTATTTATCGTCGACGGCGCTCACTGGGGGTGTGTACAGACTCCGGAGGGGCTCCTACAGCCCAAGCGCAATATCTTGGTCAGTCATTGTTACCTGACCGGTCAGCCATTGTTACCTGACCAATTTATATCATACAGTGCCATTGTTACCACTGTTCAAGTATATCATCCAGTGTCATTGTTACCACTATTTCAAGTATATCACACAGTGTCATTGTTACCACTGTTTCAAGTATATCACACAGTGTCATTGTTACCACTATTTCAAGTCACTTTATAATCAGTCCAGAAAATAATATAATAAGCCCCTTGGGCATTTACAAAACAGAAGTTCCCAGCCCGGAATACATTTAAAAATATCATTTAAGTTTTCAACACTTAGAATTATGGCTGAGTTTGCAAAACAACATTTAAAACCTTGGACTGAAATTAAATGATATGCAAATCATGCTAAGCAGTAATATCAATCCTCGAAGGATTTTACAAATCGGCACAAGGCCCCAAACATGGCATCAAGCCCAGTAATATCAATGAAGTATGTGTATCAATCACCAGTATAGTATAAACATCACACGGGATGGACCAAGTCACAATCCCCAATAGTATCCGACCCCGCACTCGCCATGGAGTGCGTGTCACGCCTCAATATAGCGTTACGATGTGAAAGTCCGGGGTTTCAAACCCTCAGAACAGCATTTACATCTATTACTCACCTCTAACCGACCGTAGACTAGTCCGCAATGCCCTTTCCTCTTGAATCGACCTCTTCGCGCGTCGAATATAGTCAAAACCACAACGAATACGTTACAATAGGCTAAGGGAATATAACCCAATCGAAAAGACTCGAAAAATATCGAAAATCCTGAAATTAGCAAAATCCGAGCCCCGGGCCCACGTCTCGAAATTCAGAAATTTTTACATCAATACGACCCTTATCTCGCCACGAGTCTATACATACCAAATTCATAAAAATCGGAGTTCATTTGACCCCTCAAATCACCATTTAATTCTCTTAAGTTTCAAGCCCTAAACCACCATTTTTGTCCATAAATTACTTGAGTTTTCAGCTCTAATCCATGTATTTAACTTGAAAAGAAGTTGAAACAACTCACCTTTGATGCTTGATGAAATCCCCCTTGAAATTCTCTCCAAAATAATCCAAGCCAAATGAAAGAAATGAAAGAAATAAGCCAAATCCGTGTTTAAAAGAATCTGCCCGTACTTCGTCGAATTGTACCTTGCACTTGTGCTATACAAGTTGTACATCCTATTAAAATTGTTCCTTGTCGGACACGTTCTGTTTAAATACCCATAACGTCTTGTATAAATATCCAAATGACAAACGGTTTAAAGATTTAGAAACTAGACTCAAATATCTTTAATTTGATAGGTTGTACACTATATAACTCTTTATATATCCTGAGATACGAGCTTCTAAATCGGCTCCATGAAATCAGAAAATTTCTGGAGAAACTGCTCCACTAGTCATCTTTAGTCAATCATAACTTTCTCTACAAATGTCCAAATTACGATTTCTTTAGCTTTCTGGAAACTAGATACGAAGGGCTACAACTTTCATTTTTGAATTATCTCAAATTTCCTTGTATATAAAAAGATATAGACCTCCGAAGTACGCTCCATGATTGCAGTCCAAAGACCTTCTGCAGAAAATTGCAGCAGAAATTTCTGCAGCTTTTTCTTTTCTTTTTGGTCCGAATTTCATTCCGTTAACCTTCCGAAATCCACCCTCGGCCCTCGGGACCTTAACCAATTATATCAACATGTCCCACAATATCATTCAAACTTGTACCAACCTTCGAAACACCCAAAATAACATCAAAACATCAAATCATCATCGGATTCAAGCCTATGAATCTCACGAACTTCCAAATTTCATTTTTGATCAAAAACACAACCAAACCATGTCCGAATGACCTCAAATTTTGCAGACAAGTCAAAATGACATAACGAAGCTACAACAACTCTCGGAATTCCATTCCGACCCTCGGATCAAAATCTCACCTATCAACCGGAATTCGCCAAAATACTAACTTTGCCAATTCAAGCTTAATTCTACACCGGTCATCACAAAAATATTCCGGACACACTCCTAAGTCCAAAATCACCTAACGAAGCTATCCGAACCATAAAATTCGCATTTCGAGCTCTCTAACACATAAGTCAATATTCGGTTGACTTTTCCAACTTAAGCTTCCTTAAAAGAGACTAAGTGTCTCAAACCTTACCAAAATCATTCCGGAATGACTTCAAATTTTGCACACAAGTCACATTCTACATTACAGACTTGCCCCATCTTTCAGAACCGCATTCCGACCCCGATATCAAAATTTCAGCTTCCGGTCGAATTTTCTCAAAAACCTTCAAATTTCTATATTTAGCCAAATGACTTCAAAATGACCTCCGGACATCCGAATTCACTTCCGATCACGCTCCCAACTCCAGAATCACCATACGGAGCTATTCCCAGACTCGGAATCCCAAACGGACTTCAATAACACTGAAATGCCTTCCAACCCAAATTTATGAAATTATTCTAAAGTACTAACTTTCACAATATACGCCGAAATGCTCACGGGTTACCCAAAACCAAATCCGGACATACGCCCAAGTCCGAAATCATCATACGAACATGCTGGAACTTTCAGATCCCAATTCCGAGGTCGTTTACTCAAAATTCTAATCCTAGTTCATTTCTTCAATTTTAAGCTTTCAAAATGAGAATTTCCATTTAGATTTGACTCCAAACTTCCTGAATTTTAATTCTGACCATACACACAAGTCAATATACCTGAGATGAAGTCGCTCATGGCCTCAAACTGCTGAATGACGCGCCGGAGCTCAGAACGACCGGTCGGGTCGTTACAATCTCCCCCACTTAAACATACGTTCGTCCTCGAACGTGCTGAGAACTATACTGAAGTAGTCCAAAATCACTTGTTTAACACATCATGCACTTTCCCATGCTACCACTACTCTGTTGAGCACATTAGCTCGATAATTCTGTAGATATACTTATTTATTCAAGCAAATAAGCCATTAGGCCCAATTTCAACATCCTGAATTTTCCTGCCAAGCCTGTTTCCATCATACGACCACCATATCAATCTCCACACGCTGTACCCAAACATGACTGCATAACTTTGCTGAATTCACACTTTGCATCACTTACTCATAGAACCACAATAACATTCTTTAAACATAATGGTCGAAATTCCACGAATCTGATGCTCCCATTGCATCTCATGATCTACACAGGTCTTGCTCTAGTTTTTTTTTTATATATTTTTTTTCAACACCGATACGACTGAAGAGATGTGCCGAAATTCACAACCAACTGCTGAATCAACAATTCATTGGATCTACACTCCTGACAAGTTCCATTACCTTGTCCCAAACCAAAGAATGATCTTTGCTCTATAATATACTTCATATAATCAGTTTGCACTGACCCCAAATCTAGTAACCTCGTCTCACCCAGTACGAACTGCTCAGGCAATAAGCCACCTCAGACATAATCAAAAATCCCACAAGACGCCACAATGTGCCAGTATGCTATCAATTCGAACGCGATACAAAAGGAAGGCGAACTCTAGAAGGAACTACTCAACTCGCACACTAACATGGACTTCCTCAGAAAATAGGGAAACAGAACACATAAAAGCAAATATGGGCAATGAACTGAACATCACAATGTTGCAGCGCGCAACCCGATCCAAACAACATACCTATGGCGGTGTGCCACCCGATCCACATATAGAACTCACATAAGGAGATATACATCGAGCTGAATAGCTCATCACATCAAAATACCGAATATCGGTCATAAACACACTAAGGTGCATAATATCATTCCCAAGGAAACATATAGCGCTATAGGCTACAAACTCAAGCACAACTGAGGTGCGATACATGATCTAAGTCTCATCCTGCTCATATAACATCACCGCTGAGCGGAACCTCAACACATAAGGAATTTACCAAGCCGTCTCACAACTCATACGGTGCAATATATCTTTACATGAATTAACTGACCACGAAATAAGACCGCGACTATCCTTCCATAAAGAGCGCATTGCTGAAATAAACACAACTGGCCTGACGTAAGGCTCACTTCCACATTTAAATCTATCCACCGACCTCAAGTCGATCCTGATCGTGCCAAGCTAGGCCAATAATCTTTCACAGGTCCATAACCCAATAAACAGAGTGCCCTCCAGGCATAAATTCTCAAATGGATGATATTACCAAAATCCTCATACTTGGTTTAAATTTCTAATTAATCAAGTGACTACATGTCACACTTATACAATATTCCTGTGGGACAAGCTCCCACCATCTTCCGAAATAATTAACGGGTCTGCACATCCAAACCACCGGCTGCACTAACGCTGAAAAGCGATCAAGAATCCCTAACCAGGATGCAAAGCCTTTCTCACAGAACACCGACCTCAGGTGATACTGACGTCAATACCCATCTTACTCAAAACACTGAAACTCATATACTGCTCATCCGAGATCGTGACATCACAGTCATTGACCAAACTGCAACCTTGGTCCTTACTTCAAATTCCATACCACTCACTGCACCTCACGTGCCAATATACGATAGACGCGATTTCCATCACAACTCTGGAACCGCCGATAGGCTAATACTTCATCACATAAGACTTTCCATTTAACTCACTTCAGGAGAACTATAGCAGCATACAGGCGAATCCTCATAATCGTCGAATATGCCAATCTCTAAGTAGTTGTCCAAGCCACCATAACACTTTCTGGGATCCGCCTACTCATAATAGGCCCTAACAAAAGAATGCTTCAGAATAACATCAATCACTGCGGCCGACAAGCCTCACATGCATAACTCGATCACGCTGAACGAACCGATCACTGACACCAGTATACCAACTCAACTATGGCTAATCAATCTACTTCCTTCCAATTTATCCTTGATTGCCTTAGAAATAATAATATCTCCCTTTAACACCTAACTTATTTCAACCAAACTCACCCCGAGTGACCTTAAATCACGAGACCATGCTGTCTCAAATACCATGACCATTTCATGTCTCTCAAATGCTACACCGCAAGTCAAAACATCATAGAACATTCTGTGCCTTTCTTCATAAGCTGCTTCAAAAGCTTGACTCTTAACCGTACTTATAGACTCAAAATCATTAGGCACCACACTTTACCTCTTGAATTAACTAGGACCGCTATTGAGAGCCACCCAGCTCTGACTTGGCCCCGAATGCAACCAACTCTACTGAATTTTATAACATATGAATACCCTCTCGATAAAGCACCTAGAGGGATCACTTCCCTCGAAGCCTGCACCTATACAAGGCATAAATCATGAATCTTCCCTCAAGTCTAAATATGAGCCAATAAGGCTAACCATAACATGCATCCAACAATTCATTTACTCAAATTACCACTCATGGTCCTTTTCCGTAGCTGCAATAACCCACCAATACGCCAATAACCAGAATTCACGCAGGTAATAAACCGTGCAATCAGCTAATCAACAGCAAGCTCCCCAACTTGGCTCGAAGCCATAGATCACAACACATATACTCTATTGCTGTCGTAATATCATGGTGAGATTAAACTCACTCCATCATAAGCTCGTGGAAACACGAATCATCTGGAATTTTAACTCTTCTGCAATTCTTGCATTTACTCACACAACAGTTAAGCCCACTCTCTAGGCGACCAATTTTTTTCTTTTTTTTTTCTTTTTACTAAATCCTAAATTTTTCAAAAATTTCGGCAGAGCCTCCTTTGTAATTGGTCCTATCCACCTGCCAGAGAATCACCAAAACCATCCTAACAACACATCCACAACTTGACAAAGCATCACAATGCATATCAATTACATAAATCTAAATTGATACATGGACATGCGTTGCACCTATTTGAATCATAACACATAGAAAATACCCTTCAACCCTCCATTATTGGGCTATTCAACCAAGTAGGAACATATTCTTTCTTTAATATTTTCGACCTTCAAGGTGGTCTCCTTGACTCAACGATTTAGTCATAATACATTTACGGAAGCGATCTCAACTCCCAGACTTAGCTAACTAGGAGACACGAAAAATATTCTTCACGCGCCCATAACTCGGGCTACTCAACAGATCACAATAAGAAACGAATCACTTAACAGTTCATCTACTATCCAGTAGGCTTCTTCGCCACTACCAAGTCGTACAAATACACCTCGCAACACTAACATACTCATCACGTGGATATCCAACCGCCATTCCGGCTAACAAGGACAATAATGAACATATGAGTTCAAAACACTTGCTCACAAAATCAGCACCTCGGTGCTCAAGCCATTGGCAAAGATTTGGCCTCAAGTCCTCCAGACTGGTCTAACTTCAAACTCACAGAGATTACACCTCGCCCCTCGATCGGGGAATCAAAGCCATCGAGACACATCTGATACTGAGCGCTCGTTGGTGCATACGATCACGCGGAAGGAATTTCAAAAGTTTCTTTTCAAGTTGAATCAAGGACGCACGATAAGAATTCAAGAATGTGAAGTTTTCCTAAAGGTTCGGCAGCCTCTCGAGGATAAGTACAAATGTCTCCATACCGATCCGCGAGACTCTACTAAACCGGCTCATGACTCGCGAGACCAAGTAACCTAGGCTCTGATACCAACTTTGTCACGACCCAAATCCCGGTCGTGATGGCGCCCAACACACTACTAGGCAAGCCCGACCATTATTCAACACTTAACCTAATTTATCAAAAATAGCGGAAAGAAATATCAATTAAGCAAGATTAAAGTACTGAAGAATTTAACAAAATACACAATATAATCTCGCTAGGACCCGGTGTCATGAATCTGAGCCTATAGAATAATGAATATCATCCTAATACATGGTATATCCAAAGTCTGATAATGCAGAAATAAAGAGATAGGATAGGAGGGAGAAGATCAATGGCTGCGAACGCCGTGCAGCTACCTCGATACTCCCAGAAGCTGGATCTGCTGATCAACTGGATCTACAGAGCCTGAGACTGCCCTGGATCTGCACACAAGGTGCAGAGAGTAAAGTGAATACTCCGACCCAGTGATTAATAAAAGTAACTACAGTCCGAAGATAAGAAAATCCAGTAAATACACAAAGTAAGCTACAATCCGAATATACAGCAACATATGGAACTGAGCAGCTAAACACCAGTATAAATACAAATACATGAATGCAATGCAATGCATATGATGGTACATTCCAGTACCCACTGCGGCGTGCAGCCCGAGCCATCCATATTTATTTATCGTCGACGGCGCTCACTGGGGGTGTGTACAGACTCCGGAGGGGCTCCTACAGCCCAAGCGCAATATCTTGGTCAGTCATTGTTACCTGACCGGTCAGCCATTGTTACCTGACCAATTTATATCATACAGTGCCATTGTTACCACTGTTCAAGTATATCATCCAGTGTCATTATTACCACTATTTCAAGTATATCACACAGTGTCATTGTTACCACTGTTTCAAGTATATCACACAGTATCATTGTTACCACTGTTTCAAGTATATCACACAGTGTCATTGTTACCACTGTTTCAAGTATATCACACAGTGTCATTGTTACCACTATTTCAAGTCACTTTATAATCAGTCCAGAAAATAATATAATAAGCCCCTTGGGCATTTACAAAACAGAAGTTCCCAGCCCGGAATACATTTAAAAATATCATTTAAGTTTTCAACACTTAGAATTATGGCTGAGTTTGCAAAACAACATTTAAAACCTTGGACTGAAATTAAATGATATGCAAATCATGCTAAGCAGTAATATCAATCCTCGAAGGATTTTACAAATCGGCACAAGGCCCCAAACATGGCATCAAGCCCAGTAATATCAATGAAGTATGTGTATCAATCACCAGTATAGTATAAACATCACACGGGATGGACCAAGTCACAATCCCCAATAGTATCCGACCCCGCACTCGCCATGGAGTGCGTGTCACGCCTCAATATAGCGTTACGATGTGAAAGTCCGAGGTTTCAAACCCTCAGAACAGCATTTACATCTATTACTCACCTCTAACCGGTCGTAGACTAGTCCGCAATGCTCTTTCCTCTTGAATCAACCTCTTCGCGCGTCGAATCTAGTCAAAACCACAACGAATACATTACAATAGGCTAAGAGAATATAACCCAATCGAAAAGACTCGAAAAATATTGAAAATCCCGAAATTAGCAAAACCCGAGCCCCGGGCCCACGTCTCGAAATTCAGAAATTTTTACATCAATACGACCCTTATCTCGCCACGAGTCTATACATACCAAATTCATAAAAATCGGAGTTCATTTGACCCCTCAAATCACCATTTAATTCTCTTAAGTTTCAAGCCCTAAACCACCATTTTTGTCCATAAATTACTTGAGTTTTCAGCTCTAATCCATGTATTTAACTTGAAAATAAGTAGAAACAACTCACCTTTGATGCTTGATGAAATCCCCCTTGAAATTCTCTCCAAAATAATCCAAGCCAAATGAAAGAAATGAAAGAAATAAGCCAAATCCGTGTTTAAAAGAATCTGCCCGTACTTCGTCGAATTGTACCTTGCACTTGTGCTATACAAGTTGTACATCCTATTAAAATTGTTCCTTGTCGGACACCTTCTGTTTAAATACCCATAACGTCTTGTATAAATATCCAAATGACAAACGGTTTGAAGATTTAGAAACTAGACTCAAATATATTTAATTTGATAGGTTGTACACCATATAACTCTTTATATATCCCGAGATATGAGCTTCTAAATTGGCTCCATGAAATCAGAAAATTTCTGGAGAAACTGCTCCACCAGTCATCTTTAATCAATCATAACTTTCTCTACAAATGTTCAAATTACGATTTCTCTAGCTTTCTGGAAACTAGATACGAAGGCTACAACTTTCATTTTTGAATCATCTCAAAATTCCTTGTAGATCAAAAGATATAGGCCTCCGAAGTACGCTCCATGATTGCAGTCCAAAGACCTTCTGCAGAAAATTGCAGCAGAAATTTCTGCAGCTTTTTCTTTTCTTTTTGGTCCGAATTTCATTCCGTTAACCTTCCGAAATCCACCCTCGGCCCTTGGGACCTTAACCAATTATATCAACATGTCCCACAATATCATTCAAACTTGTACCAACCTTCGAAACACCCAAAATAACATCAAAACATCAAATCATCATCGGATTCAAGCCTATGAATCTCACGAACTTCCAAATTCCATTTTGATCAAAAACACAACCAAACCATGTCCGAATGACCTCAAATTTTGCAGACAAGTCAAAATGACATAACGAAGCTACAACAACTCTCGGAATTCCATTCTGACCCTCGGATCAAAATCTCACCTATCAACCGGAATTCGCCAAAATACTAACTTTGCCAATTCAAGCTTAATTCTACACCGGTCATCACAAAAATATTCCGGACACACTCCTAAGTCCAAAATCACCTAACGAAGCTATCCGAACCATAAAATTCGCATTTCGAGCTCTCTAACACATAAGTCAATATTCGGTTGACTTTTCCAACTTAAGCTTCCTTAAAAGAGACTAAGTGTCTCAAACCTTACCAAAATCATTCCGGAATGACTTCAAATTTTGCACACAAGTCACATTCGACATTACGGACTTGCCCAATCTTTCGGAACCGCATTCCGACCCCGATATCAAAATTTCAACTTCCGGTCGAATTTTCTCAAAAACCTTCAAATTTCTATATTTAGCCAAATGACTTCAAAATGACCTCCGGACATCCGAATTCACTTCCGATCACGCTCCCAACTCTAGCATCACCATACGGAGCTATTCCCAGACTCGGAATCCCAAACGGACTTCTATAACACTGAAATGCCTTCCAACCCAAATTTATGAAATTCTTCTAAAGTACTAACTTTCACAATATACGCCGAAATGCTCACGGGTTACCCAAAACCAAATCCGGACATACGCCCAAGTCCGAAATCATCATACGAACATGCTGGAACTTTCAGATCCCAATTCCGAGGTCGTTTACTCAAAATTCTAATCCTAGTTCATTTCTTCAATTTTAAGCTTTCAAAATGAGAATTTCCATTTAGATTTGACTCCAAACTTCCTGAATTTTAATTCTGACCATACACACAAGTCAATATACCTGAGATGAAGCCGCTCATGGCCTCAAACTGCTGAATGACACGCCGGAGCTCAGAACGACTGGTCGGGTCGTTACAATTTATATCCTACAAGTTCAATTCACAAGAACAAAACCTAAAAACTAAAAGTTATATTCATATCTTACGAGTTTAAACATAAACTAAAACTTCAAGTCATATCCTAAAGGTTCAATACATATCCTAAAGGTTCAATTTATTTCTTAAAAGTTCAACTCATATCCTAAAAGTTTCAATTCATATCCTAAAAAGTTCAAGTCATACATAAAAGCTTCAATTTATATCCTACAAGTTCAATTCACAAGAACAAAACCTAAAAACTAAAAGTTATATTCATATCTTACGAGTTTAAACATAAACTAAAACTTCAAGTCATATCCTAAAGGTTCAATACATATCCTAAAGGTTCAATTTATTTCCTAAAAGTTCAACTCATATCCTAAAAGTTTCAACTCATATCGTAAAAAGTTCAAGTCATACATAAAAGCTTCAATTTATATCGTACAAGTTCAATTCACAAGAACAAAACCTAAAAACTAAAAGTTCATCAATTCTTATCCTACGAGTTTAAACATAAACTAAAAGTTCAATTTATATCCTAAAGGTTCAATTCATATCCACAAAAGTTCAAGTCATATCCTAAAATTTCTATTTATATCCTAAAAATTCAACTCATATCCTAAAAGTTTCAATTCATATCCTAAAAATTCAATTCACAAGAACAAAACCTAAAAACTAAAAGTTATATTCATATCCTACGAGTTTAAACATAAACTAAAAGTTCAAGTCATATCCTAAAGGTTCAATACATATGCTAAAGGTTCAATTTATTTCCTAAAAGTTCAACTCATATCCTAAAAGTTTCAATTCATATCCTAAAAAGTTCAAGTCATACATAAAAGCTTCAATTTATATCGTACAAGTTCAATTCACAAGAACAAAACCTAAAAACTAAAAGTTCATCAATTCTTATCCTACGAGTTTAAACATAAACTAAAAGTTCAATTTATATCCTAAAGGTTCAATTCATATCCACAAAAGTTCAAGTCATATCCTAAAATTTCTATTTATATCCTAAAAATTCAACTCATATCCTAAAAGTTTCAATTCATATCCTAAAAATTCAATTCACAAGAACAAAACCTAAAAACTAAAAGTTACTCAATTCTTATCCTACGAGTTTAAACATAAACTAAAAGTTCAATTTATATCCTAAAGGTTCAATTCATATCCACAAAAGTTCAAGTCATATCCTAAAATTTCTATTTATATCCTAAAAATTCAACTCATATCCTAAAAGTTTCAATTTATATCCTACAAGTTCAATTCACAAGAACAAAACCTAAAAACTAAAAGTTATATTCATATCCTACGAGTTTAAACATAAACTAAAAGTTCAAGTCATATCCTAAAGGTTCAATACATATGCTAAAGGTTCAATTTATTTCCTAAAAGTTCAACTCATATCCTAAAAGTTTCAATTCATATCCTAAAAAGTTCAAGTCATACATAAAAGCTTCAATTTATATCCTACAAGTTCAATTCACAAGAACAAAACCTAAAAACTAAAAGTTATATTCATATCTTACGAGTTTAAACATAAACTAAAACTTCAAGTCATATCCTAAAGGTTCAATACATATCCTAAAGGTTCAATTTATTTCCTAAAAGTTCAACTCATATCCTAAAAGTTTCAACTCATATCGTAAAAAGTTCAAGTCATACATAAAAGCTTCAATTTATATCGTACAAGTTCAATTCACAAGAACAAAACCTAAAAACTAAAAGTTCATCAATTCTTATCCTACGAGTTTAAACATAAACTAAAAGTTCAATTTATATCCTAAAGGTTCAATTCATATCCACAAAAGTTCAAGTCATATCCTAAAATTTCTATTTATATCCTAAAAATTCAACTCATATCCTAAAAGTTTCAATTCATATCCTAAAAATTCAACTCATATCCTAAAAGTTTCAATTTATATCCTAGATTTCTATAAACCCTAGATTTTTATAAAATGTTAAATAATGATAAATACAACCTAAACCCTAGGTTTCTATAAAATACAATGTTAAATAATCAATTGAAACACTAGTCATTTGAAACTAATTCATAGCTAATAAACAAAACATTATAAGCTTACACAAAAGATATAAATTGTAATTATAACCTAGAATTTTTAGGAGGTGGAGAAGGAGAGAGACGCAGCAACGGCAGAGGCGACGGGCGCGGCGGCAGCTGGGCGGTGGTCGTTGGTGGCGTGGATGGAGCCTCTGGTGCTGGGAGTTGGAAGGGGGGGGGGGTTTGAGTGTGAGAGAGAAAAGAGAGATTTTGGGAAATTTTTAGAAAGAATGGGAGGGGATCCCGGTTTTGACACTCTGGAATTAAAAATAGCGACCACAGTTGGTCGCTATTTTGGTAGGTAAATCAGTTTTGAATTTTTAGAAATAGCGACCAAAGTTGGTCGCTATTTCTAAAAAAATTATATTACTCTTAATTCAATTTAAAATTATATATATATGTAGTATAAATTTAGGATTTTAATTCAATTTAAGCTATATATATATATATATATATATAATACAATTTAAGCTATATATATATTCGATATAATACTACCTAATACACTTATATTTAGTGCATAGTATATATATATATATATATATATATTATATATAAGCTATATTCGATATAATACTACCTAATACACTTATACTTAGTGCATAGTATAGCGTAAGTATATATATTATATATATATATAAGCTATATTCGATACAGTATTACCTAATACACTTATACTTAGTGCATAGTATAGCGTAAGTATATATATTATATATATATATATATATATATATATATATATATATATAAAAGCTATATTCGATATAATACTACCTAATACACTTATACTTAGTGCATAGTATAGCGTAAGTATATATAGTATATATAAGCTATATTCAATACAGTATTACCTAATACGCTTATACTTAGTGCATAGTATAGCGTAAGTATATATATATATATATTATATATATATATAAGCTATATTCGATAAAGTATGACCTAATACACTTATACTCAGTGCATAGTATAGCGTATATATTATATATATAAGCTATATTCGATATAGTATGACCTAATACACTTATACTCAGTGCATAGTATAGCGTAAGTATATATATATATATATATTATATATATAAGCTATATTCGATATAATACTACCTAATACACTTATACTTAGTGCATAGTATAGCGTAAGTGTATATATATATAAGCTATATTCGATACAGTACTACCTAATACACTTATACGCAGTGCATAGTATAGCGTAAGTGTCACGACCCTAACCCCGAACCCGGTCGTGTTGGCGCCTCTCTTGAAGACAAGGCTAGCCAGTCTAACCCAATTCATCTTTTAAAGCAGTTAATTAACACAAATATAGATAATAATGCGGAAGTCCAGCCCGACACAGCCCTAACCGGGGTGTCACAAGTCACAAGCATCTATAAGAATGAAATTTCCACTTTACAGTCTAGAAATACACTGAACAAGAATAATGAATAACATAGAAAGACAGTGGTGCTGCGAACGCTGACAGTCACCTCGCTAAAACCTCTACAGCTCTGCCTTCACGCAGCCAATACCCGCTACCGGGTGAATAAATACCTGCAACTGCACGCGAGGTGTAGGAAG